>NC_138192.1:131014083-131584083 GCF_964194105.1 Spermophilus citellus
GTAGAGAGAGGGGGAGAGAGGGGTAGAGAGAGGGAGAGAGAGGGGAGAGAGGGAGAGTGAGGGAGAGGGAGAGAGGGGGGAGAGAGAGGGAGAGAGAGGGAGGGGGAGAGAGAGGGAGAGGGAGAGAGGGGGAGAGAGAGGGAGAGAGAGGGAGAGGGAGAGAGGGGAGAGAGAGGGAGAGAGAGGGAGGGGGAGAGAGAGGGAGAGGGAGAGAGGGGAGAGAAAGGGAGAGAGAGGGAGAGGGAGAGAGGGGGAGAGAGGGAGAGGGAGAGAAAGGGAGAGTGAGGGAGAGAGAGGGAGAGGAAAGAGTTGGAGAGAGACGGAGAGAGAGGGAGAGAGAGAGAGGGGGAGACAGAGCTCTGTTTTATATAGCCACTGCATTATTTTACATTTTCTGATACATACAACAGAAGCAAGTCTCAACTGGATTCTTTAATAATAGTGTTATCATTTTGAAAATAATTCAATTTCTCAAAAATCTCAGGTCATGTGCATAAAATATAGGTTTATGGTAGACACAAATATCTACACCACATAATGCCTACCTATATACCAATGACACATATGGAGTGGGTGGGGTACACTTCAGGAGATTTTCTGAGGCTTCTTTGGCTTTTTTGTGGCCTGGCCTCGCTTTGCTAGTGCCATTACAGGCCTCCATCGTGATCTCAGGCTGTGCCACCTCTTTATCAAGTTAGTTCTTATTTTCTGTAGACATTCTTTTATAACATGTGTGTTTGTTCCTGTTCTCTCTTAATGAATAATGCAATATCAATACTGCTTTTATTAAATGTCCATAAAAATATCAACCACTGGATTGACTCCCATTCTTGTGTTGTGCTGAAAGGTATATTATTGCATGTCATCTCGTGTGAGATAATGACGGTCTTATTGTGACATTTGAGACCTTGTTCTTCTGTAATAATCGACCTCCGAATGGCCCTGGGGGACACTCATCCCCTGTGTTCATATCCTTGTGGTCTCTATCCACAATGAATCAGTGCTGGCCTTTGGTGCCCAGTGGCAAAGGGACAGGCTGGGACTTCTGAGGCTAGGCCACAGGAGGTATTTGGGCTTGCACCTGTGTCTCTGGATAGTACCACACTGAGAGGGACACTCCAACTTTCCCATGGTGTGGACAGAGCTTTCCAGAACCAAACCACCAGAGCACCACCTCAGCAGTGGGTTCTCCTGCCTCCGTCAAGCCAGGGGTGACTGCAGCCCCAGCCACCATCTGGCTCCGAGCCACAACCCCCTAATCCAGCTGCCCTTGAACCCACCGGAGGCTAAGAGATGACCATGGGTATTCTGAGCCCCTATGTTTGTTGTGGTGATTTTTCATGTGTGAGAGTAAATAATAGCTATACAAATGGTTTGCCTAGAATTTTGGATATTTTTTCAGGAATCAAGGTGAGCGCATCCCTAGAGCACCTGTCTCCTTCATCCTTCGGTCAAGATGTAATAACTCATCAGACCTTTTGTATTTTATTTTCCAGGAAAGTAGAAACAGTACTGCCAACCACAGGTTTCAAAGAAATGACTATTTTCAATTCTAAGTTTCAAGTATATTTTATTCTAATTTTTCAGCTTGTTTTGAGTGAGTAGAGGAGCTATTCCAAAATTGTTATTATTTCAGTTCTATTTCAAGCACTTCATTTCAAATTTACTAAAAATTTCTAGAGTCATTTTTCCATTCATAACTCTGGGGTCATAAATGGATGTTTTTTTTACAGAATTGCTTTTCTTATTGGCATTGCAGTTGGTGTGGGTAAAACGGTGAGACGGTGCCTTCTTGGTAACTGTATTCCAACCTCTGAAAATCTGAAATTGAAGGTTATTTGACATCTTCCAGTTGGTATGGCATTGATTGCTATGTTCTGAAGAACATTCCACTGTCACCCACGGCCCAGCTACCTTGGTCCTTGGGTTCTGATGTCTAGGTTCACTAAGCAAATCTAGAATGACAGACCTCCATCGCAGTGTCCAGGTGAACTCCCAGATTGTCTGGGTAGGGGGACTCTTTCTAATTTACTCTGAGCCTACCTGAAGGCCCCTGACAGGTCCTGTGGAAGCCATCACAGATACCATAAATAGAAAATTTCTGTTTTTGATGTTGTTTTTAAAGAGAGAGAGAGAGAGAGAGAGAGAGAGAGAGAGAGAGAGAGAATTTGTTGATATGTGGTGCTGAGGATTGAACCTGGGCCGCACGCATGCCAGGCGAGCATGCTACCGCTTGAGCCACATCCCCAGCCCAGAAAATTTCATATAGATAGCAAATAAAAATTAAGTAGTGGAGAGGTAGTGACCTCTCCGTGGTAGATGGACAGAGGGAGTTAGTGGTGTGGACTCTCAATAGCAAGAGGTTCCAAGGTCTAGGATCCTCTGACTACACAGGGCAAGGCATTTAAAATGTTGAGAGGCTTTTGCAAGGTGAAGTCCATCATGCGGGTGGATGAAAGCCAAGCGGAGCCTTTGTCCATTGTCCACTGTCCATTGGCCATTATGGACAAGGAAGAAGAGAGGGAAGCACAGGGCCTGATTTTTCTCACTATGGAAAAAGGAACTTCCTGTTGATGAGGCTCTAGGGAAACAAGGGACAGAGTTGAGCCTACCCTGCCAGCCTTGTGCAGATGTGCTCTGTGACACATCTGCACAAGGCTGGGAGGGCGCCACCACCATGTGGGAGGTGAGGGTTCCTGCACAGGTAATCATGGCCATTCCTGTGGACAGACACCAACTGGCTCTGAAGTGAGACAGATAGAGGGTTGGACAGAGTCACCAACTAGGGCCCTCGGAAAGATCTGCCCAAATTCACTGCATGTCAGTCCCAGAAGACATCCCTCCGAGAGTTGTTGGCAGGACTGGGTGGGAGGGAGGCCATTCCTTTGTCCCATGCCTGGTGAGTGCACAGAAGATGACAGCAACCATTTGTAGAGATGTGCATTCAGGTGGTGGCAGGGTGACAGCTGGCTTGGTAAACCGCTGCCCTGCTCTCTGCTGGGTCCCCCAACCCACTCCATCAAGAAGCCGAGACAAAGACACAAAGAAACTTTTGAAAAACAAACACCAAAATTTTCTCCAAGAAGGGAGTGAGCCGGGGAAGGGAATCATCACCCGAAGGGGGAACAGGGCAAGACCCTCCCTGGGCAAGAGGATGACAGATCTTCAGCGTGTCCCCAGAGCAGAGTGGAAGGGACATAACAGCCACACAGCCCTCACCTTCCTAGAGTATGGACCCCACTGTCACATCAGGGGACACCTGCTGTCCAAAAAGTGTGTCCACTTGTAATCCACCTGGGTGGAGGATGGGGTCAGTAATGGGAGTAGGGCCAGCTGAGAACTGCCCTATGGCCTGTACAGGGCTGGACATCTCCCCTGTGCCTTGTCCTGGGTCCCTATCTCCTCCTCTGCTGACACAACATGCATGCTAGAAGGGTCAGTCAAGACCTTGGATAGGGTGGCTCACAAGAATTTATAGATGTGTATTTTGGAAATCATATTACTGACAGATTTTTATTTAGAAAAATGATGTTAACAATAACAAAAAAACACAACTTTCTCTTAGCAAAGGAATTTCATTCTGATATACACAGGAATCTAGGAAGGGCCACATGACAGTTGGCTGGCTTCATAAGTGTCACAGCCCTGTTTCTCTCTTCCCTCCAGGTGGTGGGGCCTGCAGGTGCCCAGTGCATCCTCCATGTTGGGCGCCACGTCCCTCAGGGGCACTGGGCAAAGGTTCCCATTTCCTAGGTTGGCGTCTCTGCTGGTCCTGTGTCTGTTGGTCTCAGGAACTTGTCTCTGCTTCCCTGGGTCATGGTTGCCTCCCTAGTATTAGACTACGAAAGCACACCAAGTATTCAGCTGTTTTAACCATAAGTTAATATCGGCAAGGCACTTACCTCCTTGTCCAGAATTCGGAACGTGGTGGGAAATGGGGGCTGCATTATTTCTCGTTATTTTAGCTGTAGACCATCCGGCCACTGCTGTCATTTGTCCAGGAAGTACTGTTTCCTACTGACTCGGTGACGCGGCTTCAGGAGCATCCCTCGCCTTCTCACACATGGCTGGGGGAGGGAGAGGGCATCTCCACCTCATTTCTGGGTGACCTTGAACGTGCTTCACCATGCCCTTTGCTGAGTCAGGAGCAGGGTCTCAGCCCCACCAGCTTCGTCACTCCAGGCGCTGGGCCCCGGGGCTCTGGGAGGAGTGAGTGCTGTCACACAGCCTGCTGGGAGGAGAGCCTCCCCGTCCTCTGCCTGGAGAGGTAATGGAGGATGCTCCGACCCTGGGTCCTCAGGAGCCCACTGGATTTTATCTGAAGGGTGACTTGGGGACATCCTTAATTCCTTCCTCTCTCTTCCTCCTCTCACACCCCATCCCTCTTTTCAGATAACAGGGAGATGACTCTTTGAGAGCAGCGTGACCTGCAAGTGGCATGTTTGGACAGAGTCATTGATGAGAGGGACACGAGGTTGGACTACAGCGTGACCAGCGGTTGCTCTTGCCCTTCGGCTTCCATTGTAACTTTGTGGCTTAAGTGCAGATGTGGAAAAGTGCACATGCTCAGCTTGTTTGGGGTGTTATAAAGGTGGGGAATGACTTTCTGTACCATCTCTGTCAAACATTGAAGGCACTGCCCTCTAAAATGAACTACGTGAGCAGTGTGATGAGTGGAAAGACACCTTCCATCAGCCCGTGGGAGTGAACACACCCCTGACCGCTAAAGATCAAAGTAGCCCTGAGTCAGGCGTCCCCAGGCCCCAGCCCCTGTCGCGTTGGGTCAGGAGAACACTGCGATGCAGATGCAGCTTAATGAGAAGGTAGCACAGAACCACAGAAATGGTCACAGAGTCCCTGGAGAAAAGCAGCAATAATAAAGCAGGCAGTGGGAAAGGAAGGGGTCAGCAGCCTGTGACGGGCAGCGGGCAGATGGCGGGTGGCCTGCCTCACCATGCAGAGTCTCTTTGGCTGGTCCTATTGGACCACTGAGAACTCAGTGAGCAGGATCCGGGAAATGCCTCAGCCAGAAGACAGAGGAAATGAAGCATTACTAACCCCCCTCCCAGCCCACGCCGATGTCACCTCCTTAGCTTCCTGATGGGCAGAGGCAGATTTCTGCAGCAGAACCTAACCAACTCCAAGGCCTCCAAAGAAGCAATTAGAACTCCATGAATTTTAGAGTTTTATTTGTAATTCTGGACTTTGATTGAGGAATTCATTTATCATAGACTTAACTTGTTAACCAATCCTGACTGAGGCCCCATAGCCCTGAGAGCGAGGAAGGGAATGAAGACAGCCTCTCCAGCTCAGTTGGGAGAAGGAGGGAAATCAAGAGCATATTTTTAAAGGCTGAGAGTAGTAGGAGTGGACCATTATGCAAAGCAATGGTCATCAGGCGTCCAGCTGACCCTCCACTCTGGAAGGGCTCCCTGTGAAAAATAAGATGGAGTGGTAATAACAGGGCTGGGGTGAGGGTCCTCTGGCCCCTCAGCTGCACCTCAGTGAGCGCAAATGGGCCGCTCCACAGAAACACCTGTGCCTGAATCCAGGAAGGAATTCTAACAGCCCAGGCTGTGGGTAGGCTGCTCGGGAATGGAGCGGCACAGTGGCTGCAGGGCCAGGGTCAAGGGTAGTGTGGAAGTGGGCATTCTGCTGTGGTAGCAGAGGTCTCCTGGCCTGAGATCGCACACAGCAAAGGTTAAATATGCAGATCAAGGAGTGAGAAGGCAGCTGTGGGTAGCTCCCGAGGCCCCACAGGAGCATGTGGGAATCCTGCTAATGAGGCGGGGCAGAGCAGAGCGGCAGGCAAACGTCTGGGTCCTCTAGTGCCAGTCCTCTCCAGGTAACAGTCAATGGATTCCTGGACACGGTGTGTGGCATAAATAAATGAATAAATGGGCCAGAAATGAAATGCTAATGGTGGTGGGAAGTGATTCACCAACAAATCCCTCTGTCACTCGGGATGCCAACAGCGTCTCTGGGAGAGGCTGCAGCATCTCCACACGTTTTCTAATTTCTGATGCTAATGACTTGTGTTGGCATTTGTATATGATCCTGAGGCAGAAGCAGCAGAGAGCCGGGGCTGTAGGGGTTTTATCTTCTTGCTTTTGGGGGTTTGCTCCTGTTCATTTGGAAATGGAGAGAGCTCCACTTATGCTGAGCATGTGCCAACAGACAGGAGGACGTCTGGGCAGATTCTGCCCATTTCTGTGTCCTCCTGGGGGCTGGCGGCCTACAGGTCAGATTGAGAATGAAGACAGAAGGTATGTAGGTAGGTGCGCAGGTAGACGGATAAATAGTGGCTCGCTAGATGCAGACAGAGCTCTCTAGGCCCCCTTGGCAAGGCTTTCTGGGGACTCCCAGTGCTGGGAAGCCACATGGGCAGTGAGAAGCCCAGGTCCTGTGTTAGACTCCGACTGGCCGATTGCAGCCTGAGATCTGCAGAGGGGAGGGGCCCTGGGACGCCCCTGCCAGGGCTGTCCCGTGGATCTGCAGGGCTCAGGGAGGGTGAGTGCCGGTGCAGGTGATGGTCATTCCTGAGGGCAAGCATGGACCCTGTCCTGGTGCAGTGGTCATTTGATTTTCTTCCTAAATACACTGGCCGTGGGGACGTGGGGGTTAGCCTAATGCAGAGCCTCCTCCACCCACGGGCTCCTGGCGCTCAGCTACCTCTGCTGTGGGAAGGGGCCTCCCAGGAAGCAGCCGCCTCCAGTTCCCCCAGATCCTCCCACCCTGTAGCCTGCAGAGTGACAGTGGGCCTGGACACCTGCGGACCGGTGCCAGAGGCTCTCAGGGGACCTGCTGGCCCCAGACCCACCTCATTCAGGCAACTGTCTGCGGAGCTGCAGATGAACACCTGCCTTTTTTGGCTTCTTGTGAGTTTTTCCAGGAAAAAAAATAAGGCAGCAGGAAACCCTCCAGAACCAGGGTTTTGTCTAAAGCCTACACGTCTCGATGCCTTGCGTAGAGTATACTATGCCACAGATTTCACCTTGAAATTGACCTCTGTCTTTTCCTTCCCACATTTGACTATCTTTATGGATTTTTAAAATGAGAAATGAGACAAAAACATTTAAAATAGATCTCGTCCACCTTTATTATTCTAATTCTGAGCTTGAAGTGTCATTTCTTTGGTATAGTAAATATTTCAAGTTTTCCTGTATATTACGATATTTTGACATCTTGGAGAAGCTTTTCTGCTGGGAAGAGGCCTCGCACCTCCAGCAAACCAATTCCTATGGATCACAAGGAGCCCAGGCTGCTCCTGATGGATCCAGAGCCAACCCACCTGCCCATACACCTGGAGGCAAGTGCCTCTGTCTTCCCATGGTAAGTCCGGGAGCCAGCCAGCCCAAAGCTGGTGACAGACTCAAGCTAGCCTCCTGCATGGGTCACCCCGCCCTGCTTTGCTCTTCCCATGGAAGCACGAGTAAGGGCTGTGGCATCCACCTTCCCCTCATCCCCGTCTTCTGCCTCTGACACCTGGTGTCTTCCCATCAGGCCCTGCGTGGTGAGAGCTACCTCCCATCTCTAGGACCTGGGAATAAAGTAAACTTTGTTTCCCTTCCCCTCTCTGTCTCCTCTGTGGCCACCCTGACTCACATCATCTTCAAAAGAAAATGGAAACTTCCCACTACCAAAATATAGAACAATTACAATTACACTATAAATCACAGAGAACAATTATTTGAGATGTGAAAGGGGGGATTTTATTAACAAATTAGAGAATCAAAATGTCTTTGTAGCTTGATAAATTATGATTTGTTATATACCAATGTCTGCCAGAAATGATATGCTTGAAGTCTTGTAAAGAGTCCCAGATTGAACTCGGCTGCATTTAATTACATGTTGTTCAGTGAATTCATTACGCTGCACTAGACAATCGCTTTCTAATCCCTTTTCCTACAGGTGTAATAATAGTCCTTGCATTTCTGGAATATATTTAAGCATACATAAATGTTAATCATTCCATGAATCACAAATTTAGCCCAATACTCAGTGTCGCCCCATATTAATTTTCCTTTGCTGTCTATCAAATTGAAGCTTAGCAGTTTAAAGCAAGGTGGTCGTCATCTTCCAGTTTCCAAGGGTCAGGAGTCTGGAGGTGACTTGCTGAGGTGCTGACTGTGATGTGTTCTTCTCTAGATCCTCCACTGGGGGGGATCTGCTTCTAAGCCCCCTCTCTTCCCATGGTTGGCTGAACTAACCCAGTGACACTGGGGCTGGCGTTTCTGTTTTCTGGCTGCTACCAGCAGGGGGCGCTCTCAGCTCCCTGCCTCTCATGGGCATTTTACAACATGGTTGGCTGCTTCCTTCTCTCTAGTCTGCCAAGATAGGCTCTTAAATACTGTAACCTACTCAAGAAAGTGACCTTCCCGATCCACCACTTCTGATATATTCTGTTGACTGGAAGCAAGTCACAAGTCCTGGGACCCAGGAGAGGGGATACTGATGAGGACTGGAATCAGAGGTGGGTCATTGGGACCATCTCAGGATTCAGCCTCTCCTTGACCCTGGGCGATTACAACCTAATGCTTTGGGACTATTTAAGGGGTGTGTGCGCAGGTGTCTGTGGACTGGGAAGGATATCATTTTTATCCTATTTGTTTGCCTCAGTTTTCATGTAGTTTGAGAGAGGCGGAAACTGCTGGAGCCCTTTGAAGCACCTGTCCCCCAGCTACATGAGAGCTGGCTCGATGCAGAGACTGTAAAGCCTTGTCCCCTTGCCTCCAGATGGGACAATTCTATGGAGGACACACGCACACACACACCACCACAGGGATTAAACCCAGACTGGACTTTATCTGAGCACACATTCTTGCTTAGCTCCTCCTCTTCTCTATTCTACATCCTTTCTTTCATAGGGGGGTCACCAAAAGGCACCCTGTCCATGATCATGTGCACCGGAATCCCTGACTCAGGTGTGCTCCTAGGAACCCCACCAGAGACCCCTGCCCTGTTTCAGAAGAGCTGCCAGGTGCAGTAGCATAGTGGACAGCTGCCTGGGTTTGGGGACCAGGCAAGCCCAAGTTTGTTTGCTGACTCTGCCACTTGGTAGCCACTTGGAAGCGATGTATACTTGCTACTTAGTCTAATCCTCATTTTTCCTACCAGTCAAATGGACGTGAGTGGTTTCAAGAGAAATGGGATGTAATATGCATGTCATATAATACACGCCTGAGAAATTGTAGCTTTTTCATTCTTTCCAAAAGAAAAGTTGATAAACTTTTCAAGGAAATGCACTTATTCCAATTTTAAACGCCACGCTGCACTTTCTTTCGTGTCTGAAACAATTGCTATGCAGGCTCTGCAGGCAGTGGCTTTGGTTGGTTTTTTGATACCTGTGGTAGTGGGTTCCCACTGGAGAGCTGCCTCCCTCTGGGCCTGGCCCTGGACCCGTGGTCCCCCCCGTGAGAAGGTTGCCTGCACTCACCAGGCAGCTAGAGCCAGCTGAGCACGTCCAGCTTCCCTTTGGGGACTGGGATCCGAGTCTTTGAATCCTTTGCAAGGTGCTCTCCCTGGCTTTTGAAGCCATCAGCCCAGGGCTGCCCCCTCTTCCTGCTGTGCAGCTCCCTCGCTGCCCTCAGGGGTGAGTTGGAGCCCAGCTCCGATGGCCTCCTTCTTTAGAAGGCACTTGTGTGTGGAGGGCGGCAGGCGGATTCACAGGGGAGAAGGAGTGTAAATACTCACCTGGTATTTTATTTTATCCCTGGTGCATGATGAATGACCTTAAAATCCATAGTAATATTGTTCTGGGCAATGAACAGTCATTAAAATGCTTTAAGCAGAGAAATGACAAGATCAGATTTGCCTTTTAGAAATTAGTGTGGAGAAGGGGTTGGGGGTGGCCAGAGGGGTGCATGGAGAGGCATGGCCAAGCCATTGCAGTTATCTGAGAGGAGGGCAGAGGAACCCTAGATTAGTGCAGTGATCGCTAGGATGCATGGAGAGACAGGGGAGATGGCCATGGGACCCTGAATTAGTGCAGAGATCACAAGGATGACTGGAGACCTGGACGGGATTCTGGAGATGGCTGGAAGGCACAACTCCTGAGATTTGACAACTGCATGTAAGGGAAGAGCGGGGTCAGGAATGCAGCTGTGTGTTCTAATTTGGAGACAGACTGATGGTGAGTCACTCAATGAGACAGGAGCATGGTGGGGAAGCAGGTGGGGACTGAGGTGAGTTGAGGTCCGCCATATTGGCTGAGGTGCTATACAGCATCCTGTCTCAGTCCCTGACGGGGTTGAGTCCTCACGATCCTATCCTACCCAAAGCCACCCTCAAAGTCTGCTGCACTGGGGACCATGCTTCCAACACACGGGTGTGGAGGAAATTTCCAGATCCAAGCACTGGTCATCCTGCAAGGAGAGGACCATGTCTGGAGTGTATCCAGGAGTTAAGAGCCCCCCGGGGCCACAGGAAAAGACCCCAGATGCAGCCACCTTTCAAAGGGAGCCTTGGAAGCAACACACCTCCCTGCAGGCCCAGGCTGGGGGCAGGGGAGGACATGGACCAGAGCCCTTGCTGCACTGGGCAGCGCTAAGTATAAGTTGTGGGGAGCAAAGTGGAGTGAGGGTCGCATCCAGCTCCAGCACACTGCAGCTTGGTGACCTGGGTCAACCTGTACAACTTCTTTGTCCCCGGGATCTTCAACTATCAAAGGGGGAAAATAATGATGAAAGACTGTCCTTCTGGGATTGTCCTGGGGACTGAGTGAGGTGAGAGCGTGTGAGCACTGGAACAGGCTCCCGGAGAGCCTCCAGCTGGGACCACTCGGTGCCCTGTTTTAGAACATCTCTGTGAAGGGACAATTTTCTTGTCTAGTGACTTTATACAGTTGTGCAGCTATCATCACAACCCCATTCTAAAACTCTTTTCTCACCTCCCCAAATTGCAATCAATCCCTGCTCCCATCTCTATCCGGGCAACCAATGATCTGCTTCCTGTGCCCAGTTTTGCCATTTCTAGAAATGTCATAGAAAGAACTCTTACAACATGTCGTCTTTTGTGCCTGATTACTTTCCCTTAACACAGTGCTTTGAGGGTTCCTTCAGGTTGTGTGTAACAGTAGCTTGCTCCTTTTCATTGGTTAGTAATTTTTCATTTTATGGATGTCCATTTTGTTTAGCTATTCATCCATGGATAGACCTTTGGGTTGTTTCCACTTTGGGGATTTATGAATCCTGCTGTTCTGGGTCTTCTGTCCCAGGTCTTCCTGTGGATGTATACTCTCATTTTTTCTGGGGAGGGAGCAAGATCACTGGGTCATATAATAACACTTAACTTTTTAAAAAGATGGTTTCAAAAATGTGTGCCCAACCTGGCTAGATTATAATTCCTTTCAAATACAAAAAGGTGTTGTGGTCCTTATCTTACAAACAGTGTCCCCGGTGCCATCATTTGTCCCTGCCCTTGCACAGTGCCCAGGCCCATGTGTGGATTCGTGGGCACCCACGCTCCTGCCGACGCCCCCATGAGAAGCCTCCTCAGGAATGTGTTTTGTTTCCTGGGCTGAGCGAGTGTCGTCCTGTCGGAAACGTCCTGCTCTGCAGAAGCGCGTCTGCCGTGGTTGTTTATGGGCCTGGTGCTGTCTATCCGAACAGTATCTGAACCTCACGCTCCCCAAATCCCGTGGTCCCTGTGTGACCAGGCCGGGACCACAGGAGCGGAGTGCTGCGGGGAGGCTGGTGTGGGGAGTCCACCTCCTAACTCTGCCTGACAGGAGGCTGCAGCTTTTCTGAATGGGGTCTACTGATAAGACAGTCACTGGCTGGACACCTTGAGAATGGCGAGGAAGACTCTTCAGAACCGTGGTGACAGGTCCATGGCATTGGGACGTCTCAGCCGGGGAGAGAGTGGGCTCACCTCTGAATGCAGCGTGGATAGTGGGGAAGTATCTGAGGGACAGAGTGGGTCAGAGGACAGAGGGCTCCTAAGAGGAGTTGTTGGGAGTTAGGGGGGTGCTAGTTAAGCGGCCTCCCAGGTTCCTGCTCAGGACGGGCCAGGGGGTCAGACACCACCTGGGGATGGTGAAGGATGAAGAGCTGAGTCAGACCTTGAGCCGGGTCAGCCATTGGTAGGAGGTTCTTGGCTAAGTGACTTAGCAGGGTTCACGGGAAACTGGGTTTTACAGGGAAGCACACAGACGGGCCTTGCGAAATGCGCTAGCTAGTTGCTGCGACCAAAATACCCAGCCAGAACCACAAGATGCTGTTCCTTTGGGACGACTATTTCAGAAGTTTCATCTCCTGGTTGGCCAACTCCGTTGCTCTGGGCCCCCGAGACGAGGCAGAACATGTGGCGAAGGGCATGAGAGAGGGTGTCTACTCAGCTGACGCTGGCTGGGAAGGGGAGAGGGAGGAGCCAGGGACACAGGACACAGTCCCAAGGGCATGACCCAGCCACCCACCTCTGCATCCACGCCCCCCCTGCCCATGGTCACCACTCAGCCCAGGAGTCCTTCTAAATTACTAATCCACCAAATGGATGAATCCAGCAATCGGGTCACAGGTTTCATCATGTGATCGTTTAACCTCTGAACGTGGTTTTCACATAGCTTCTGGGGACTCTGTCTATTCAAACCATAAACAGGAATGTTCCGAAGGCTGACTGGAGTCTGGCCGGGGAGACCATCTTTGTCATCACCAGCTCGCAAATCGTGAGACTCACAGCCCAGAGCACACGACCTACAGGTGGGCAGCACAAGCTCAGAAGGTGAGAGGGACTCTCTTCTGGAATCCCCCAGGCCCAGCAGGGCTGCTGGTGACCAGGGGACAGCTGGTCACAAGGACACTGGTGGTCCCCATAGGCTGCACAAGAAAGCCCTAGTACAAAGGAGACCAGCTGGCTGTGCCTGCCCTGCAGGGGTCACCTGCACGGTATCTGTGTCCTGGCACTAAGCCTGGCCACCATGAGAGCCAATTCCATGTCCCTAAGTCGGGCATGGCCTCTGGGGGTTGTTCACAGAGGACCTGAAATGCTCCGTGAAGGAACAAGTAAGTGTGGAGGAGAGACCTCAACACTCCATCCAGTACCACGGGGAGTCTGGCTCGGAAGCTGTCTCCAGGTCACCAAGTGGCAGCTTCTTGGGTCCCTCTGATGTCTCTGAGGTCCCGGCTCCTCCCCTGGAAGTGAACGTGAGTAGCACACTCCTACTTCACACCTGGGTGAAGTGGAAGAGGGCTCGCGGCAGAAGCAACCCTTCCTGTGGCCAGCGTTGAGCTGGGCTTCCGAACCCTCCCAGATGATCAGAGCCCCCTGGACAGATGCACAGGCCCCCGGCCTCACCCTGAAATGCTCTTTCAGTGGGACTGCTCAGAGCCTAAGACTCTGCACTCTAGAGGTCACCTCAGATATTCTTTTCTTTGGGGAAACACTGGTCACCCTGATCAGTGGCCTCAGTCTCAGCTGCCCATTGAAATGATCTGGGGGAATGGAATAAAGAGAAAGTCTCCATGGTATGGTTGGGTACATGGCATCCCCCAAAAGTCAACCCAAGGACATCCCGAGATGACATGATTGGATTACGAGGTTGTGAACCTGATCCGCTGACCTGCACTAACGGGGTGGTCAGGTAGCCAGGCAGGCTGTGGCTGGAGGAAGTAGGCCACTGGTGGCGTGCTTTGGGGTTTTATCTTGTCCTTGGTGTGTGGAACACTTACCCCCTCTGCTTCCTGGCGCCGTGTCCCGAGCTCCTTTCTCCTCCACGCCCTCCTGCCATGATGTTCTGCATCACCTCCGGCACAGAGCTATGAGGTTGGCCCAGGGTGGAGAGAACCTCTGAAACCATGAGCCAAAATAGACTTCTCCTCCTCTGTGTGGCCCTTGTCAGGTCTTTTGGTCACAGCCACAAAAAAGCTGCTGGACACAGTCTACTTTTGATGTTTGGTACTGGTGGCTTTGAACCGCCCCCCCCTCCCACTGGCCCACATCAGACAGGGGTGTGAGAACATGGCCAGCCCCTCCCTTGGTGCCTGGGGGTAGTTCAGGTCCTGACCCACGTGCAGGAACCCCCAACCTGGCTCACTCCTGAGAGCAGCAAAAGCCAAAGTGGCAGCCGCTGCCCCTACCTTCGCTCAAGAACCTGGGATGGATGGCACCAGGCTCATCTCCCTGAAAAGTCCGGCAACCTGACAATCGAAGCAGTGGTCTTGACATCCCCCCCCTCCAGGTGCAACCACACGACAGCAGCTCTGCAGCACTCGGCGGGCTGGCACGGTGCTGGGTTTGCAGTCTGGGTGGCTTCCTGGCCTTTGGGTTAAAGCTTCCCAGGTCTCACCCTCCCCACCACCCGACAGTTGGCTCTACCCTTCTCTTTGTCTGGCCTGGCCTCTCTCCTGTGGGGAGGAATCTGTATTATTGTTACCTTTCCATTTCCAGATCTTGGACGTGCTAATGAACAGACAAGACAGGACGATGGGCGCCTGGCGTGGTGACTCCTCAGCAGCCACACTTCCACCAGAGTCAGGGCCAACCCTTCTCTGTCCCCTATGTTGCCTGCTGCGGTTCATCTTGGGGAACTCTGGGTGAAATATCATGCTAGGTGTGCAAAGGCCTGGACTGCCACGGGGAGTAGGCAGTGAGGAGTCCCAGCTTGGATCTGGGGCCTTTAGAAGGGATTCCTCCTCAAACGGTACCCTGAGGCTGAACGAAATCCGCGTCCCCTCCTGGCCTGTGTTCCAGGAGGCACCTGCTGTTTGCAATGGGGGACATTCAGTTACTCTTCTTGAGCACTAGATGGCGACCAGGCATCAAGAAGACCCACCAGCCTTGGCCTGGGACCTGGGCTTGGCTTGTCTGGTCCTCTGCGACCCTGGGTAGTGGGTATTATCATGCTGGTGGCCCACGGGAGACCGGCAAGGCTCTGTGGGCCTCAGCACTTCACCAAGATCACCACGTCCTCAGGCTTCTCCACGCAGCTGGCTTCGGATCCATGCCCAGTGGCTGGTGGCCACTGTCAGCCTCCTCGCCCTTTCCTATGGGGCATGGACGATGAGCAAGGGCGAGCAGGGAGGGGCCAGGAGCAGCTGCAGAGGAGGGGCAGGTTTCTGCAGCTGCTGGAATCTGTCCCTCTGGCCTCAGGGAGGCAGACCTTTGAGGCCCAAGAAGGGCCTGCGCTCCAAATGCTCCCCCTCGGGGTTGAGGAGCTGGGACTGAGCTGTTGACATACTTGACTGGTGCACACATGCAGTGCCACCGCAGGCGCTGGCTTGCAGGAGGGGCTGTCCCTTCCCTAGGAGGTTGCAGGGGCGTCTACGTGAAGGAGCCATAAAATCAGCAAGAGCTGCGCGGTGGCAGCCTGGGGCAGTCGGCGATGGCACTGCCGGGAAGGGCTCCTTGGCCAAGCTCCACGGCTCACGTAATCTTTAAGGCCAGGATAAAACTCCAGGCCTCCTGGGGAGGGAGCAACTGGAAAGTTTCCCTCATGGAAAGTCTCCACAAAAGCCATTCAACGGCCACACCTTGGTTCTTGGAGAAAGTAGAGAGAGCTCAGCCCCCATGCCTGCAGGTGACTCTTGCCACCAGTGACTCATTTCATTCAGTGAGTTCTCTGCCCCAAAGTGCTCCCGTGTTTGACACCAGATGGGGTCTTGGAGGGAATTTTGAATGAAAAATAAAAAGGGTCCCACAGCCCAGGAAAGTTGAGTCAAGTCCTTTAAAGCCCTTTAACTCTGGTCAACCCTCCCCCAAGGGGATACTGTGTGAGATTCTCCACAGACCCCTGGGGCCAACTCAGTGGCAAAGTCACACCACCCAGATGCCCCTGGCCACTAGCTGGACACTCTCACTTCAGTCTGGCTCCTTGTCTCAAAAGCCCCTGATTGGCCCGAGGTGACTCTGTCCCCACAGGTTTGGTGCTTTCCAGGGAGGGCAGCTGGACAGCAGCATGGGGCATTCTCCCGGGCCTGGCCTCCACCCGGAGACTTGGGCCTGAGACTAGAATCTAAACTCGTTTCTTACGCCGTCGGTGTTATTAAGATTCAAAATATCTTCTGTTGCCAATTAGGGTTCTGAAGCAGTGAGTTTTTTACTACTGGCGGGAGGGCATGAGACCTGGTAATTAGAAAGGCGTGGGGCTCTCCCCGCGACCAGGGGAAGCCCTGCGTGAACAGTGCCCGGCCCCTGCCTCTCCACCCTGCGGTTCAGCTCTTCAGCGACAGCCTCACACCACTGCCTTTCCTTCCTCCACAGCTACTGTGGACTAACAGCAGGGACCGTTTGTGCGTGCCCCTGCCCACCCCAAGACGCTAAGCCCCACGCTTGTTTTTGGACAGCAGAGTGGCAGGAAGTGGTCCAGACATCAGCACTCGCTCTACTTAAAAATAAATAAATAATAAAAGCTAATGAGGCGTCCAATTAAAGAAAGGAAGAAAATATCCCAAAGAAAATAGCCACATAAGTAAGGGCCTGTGACATGGAGGATCGGCTCATTTCAGGATGGCATCTGAATCCAATGTCCTGTGACACCGTCACTGAGATTCACAGTGTGGAAGTCTGGGTTGAGCAGGAAGGGCGTGCACTGGACACCTTGTGAAATACACAGTTTATAAAGCCATCGGTGACTCCGTGAGAAATACACAGATGTGCTTGAGAAGTGTGCAAAAGTCAAGTCCTCAGATTACTAGGAGGGAGCCCATCAGCAGGGGAGCAGGGATGACAAAAACTGCCGACCCAGACCCCACATACTTCCTCCCCTCCGAGCTCCACGTTTGCAACCTCGCCTGCAGGTGGGCTGGGCCTGGACGGTAGCGCAGTGGGAGCTGGGCAGGGTCAGTGTATAGCGTAGGAGACCGGCACACTCAGCGGCCTCATGCTCCATTCCTGTCAAGCCCAGTGCTTGGGAAGCCACCTGGTAAAGGTGGCAGAATGATCAGCAACCTGCTGAGTAACTCTGTGGTCATGAACCTAAGCTCAGGTCGGTTGGTGAGAAGTGTCTCAGAGGCTGTTTGGGAAGCGGGGGTGGACCTAAGGGTTGGTTCGGCTACAGGCGGGGATCTTGGACATTGGTGGGAGGTATTCCAGGGACTCAGCCTTCTGCGCCTCTTCCCAGTGCATTGCTCTGATGGGTCATCATCCCCTTGAGCAGGCTCTATTGCACCTGTCCACCGTCTGTCTTTGCCACCACGGGGTAAGCACCCATTCCACGACCTTCCAGGCATGTTCATCTCCTGAAGTTGCCTTGTTTTGTAAGATTCAAACCCAAAAGTTTCAACCTTGTATTTGATTTTAAGTTCTCTGGACAGGCTGGACAGGCAGCTCCTGGTTGGAAAGGTGTGGCCTCTTTCTTCCTGGCCTGCTCAGGAGCACTCAGGAGGGAAAGGGAGAAATCCGCCCCTTCTGTGTCTACGTGTCCACTGGCTGTCCCTTTCTGGTCTCTCCCTTCCTTGGCAGCCTGCCCTCCATGCAGTCCACTAGATTCTGGTCTTCACGCCTCTCTGTCACAGGCATGTGCTCTGACTCTCACGTGGGGACAGTCCCTGGGCGTGGGAGATCTGGCCAATGAAGCCCACTCTGCTCTGGATAGTGGCGGATCCTCCCTGTCTCCGACACTTTCTTCCGTAGTGGTGGACTGCAGCTGGCTTGGACCAGCCCGTAAGAGTTATTTTTGAATTTTCAGGCATTTTTGTGAGCGGATTGATATTTCCTTGGTGACTCAAAATATGCCATGGAGGGAGATTTTACACTACAGGATTTGGCCAAATCCCCCCACTGGGACTTTTTCTACCTGGGGCACTGTTCAAAATCATATCAGCACATCACTGGCTTTCTTTGTGAAACTGGAGCTCAGCTACTTTCAAACGTAAGACAACCTCCAAGTCTCTGAGAAGTTAGCTGCTGATCTTGGATCGGGTGGGAGCAGTGTATCCTCGGGGACTGGAGGACTTGCAGGGGCAGCCTCTGTGGTCCTTGAGCTGTGGGCTCTGGTCACTGGGATTCCACACACGGGAACGGTCACCTCTGATCTCTCACAGACTTCTGGATTCATTTGAGAACACAGAACTCACTTGAGACTCAAAACATTTCCTTGGAAGTATCAAGTGCTGCGTTTGAAACAATGAAATGTAAACGCAGCTCTGGTCTACTTACATAGACTCAACTGTCCTGTGAAAGACTATGTACGGCCGATATTGACCTTTGGGGCAGCAAAAACAGCAACAATGCAATTAATCATGTAGGCCGAGGCATCTCTCAGAGATGCTTAAGTGATGTTGATGGTATTTTGCCATGGCAACGACTCTTGTTTTGAATATCGTTAAAAGTCTATCAAACTGCAGCGGTAGGTTTCTGGTTTCAAACGGTTCTGGGCTGGCACCCCGATACAGCCTCTCCTAGATCCTCCCCAGATCCCTGATGAGATGAAGAAACTCTGAGCACAGTGATTTGGACATTTGGAGGTGGGGACCTTGGGCAGAGTGACTACACCAGCAGGAGGGACAGCTGTGCAGGTGGGAGCAGAGGAGATGGCATTTCTTACACAGTCTATCTATCACACTCCTACTGCATCTGGAGAAGTCATCACACGCTAGTGTCTTAAAGCAACACAATTCATCCTCTTATAGTTCTGGAGGGACAAATCCTGAAACAGGCCTGCAGGGCTGAGGCCCTTCCAGAGGCTGTCGAGGACAGTCCACTCTGCCATGCCGGCCCCTGGAGGTCACTGGCCTTCCCTGGCCTGGCTCCTTCCTCTGTTCCAAACCAACATGGTGTCTTCCCGTCTCCCTCCCCCACCCGCTCCCTCGTCTGCCCATTTTCACCTTCCCTCTCTGGGGCTGGCCCTCCTGCCTCTTCTGTCAAGGACCCCCGTGGTTGAGTGGAGCCCACTCGGATGATCCAGGTCATCTCTCCATCTTGAGACCCTTAACTTAGTCACGTGTACAAAGCCCCCCTTTGTTCACAGGTTTGGGGATTAGGACATGAAGTGGGGGTTAGCCAGCCCCGCACACACAGGGTCACACCTTATGTTCTGGGAAACATCAGGATTCTGGGAGTGAACATCAGGAATCTGTGAAAGTGAACTCTGACCCCACATAATAAGCACGGTACAGGGCAGGTATCACGTGACCCCATCCCCAGCCTGCATGACCCTGTCAGGGACAGTCTTCACTGCAGGGAAGACGGACGCTTAGAGACTTGTGACCTATCGCTGAAGATTACCCTCCCAACCCATCCTGACCAGGGGCGAGTTTGAGGGACGGTTGGGGAAGTTCCTCTCAGACAGGAAACACAGTACACAGGGAGCCTGGCGTGCACTGAACTGGGACCCCTCCATGCTCCTGTGTTGAAGCCCCAACCCCCGATGTGACTGAAGTTGGAGGGATCTGGTAATCTGTTTGGTGAGGTCACCAGGTTGGACCCCTGATTGGACAGCATTAGTGTCCTTATAGACAGACCAGGGTGCTCCCTCTCCTCCCTCCAAGTGCACGGGAAGAGGCCATGGGCACACACGGCCAGGAGGGGCCATCTCCAGCCCTGCTCCCACCTTGACCTTGAACTTCTCCACTCCAGAGCGGAGAGAAAATGAACTTTGCTGTTTAGGCCACCTGGCAGCTGGAGCTGACCCAGACAGGCACCGTGGAGACCCTGGGGGAAGTTGGGGGCCTCTGGTTCCCGTCAGCCTGGGTAACGCAGCTGCTCTGTTCTGGGAGACCCGGGGGTTCTAGGAACAGCCTTGCCCGTCTCCCAGCCTCGGGTCAGAGCCAGCCTAGTCCCCCTCCAGGAAAAGAGCCAAACGTGCCTCTGTGCTGCGGGGCATTTGTGTGACGCTGGATCGGGTCTTGGCCCCTGGTCCCAGGCAGCTCCACAGGCCACAAGACATACGAAGGTCTCAGGTGCTTCTCCTGCTGCAGGTCTTTGTCCTCCCCTTCATGCCACCCGGTTGAGCTGGTTCGTTTCCTCAAAGAAACAGGAGAGACCTGCCTGCTCTGCTGGCATCGATGTCCCCCAGGAGCTCAGGAAACTCTTTATAAATAAATAATAAAACTCACAACAGCCACCTCCCGGCAGCCAGAGCTCCTCGACACCTCCACGGGTCCCGTGAGCTCTGTTCTGCCTCCTTCTTCCCCTTGGTCTGCTTTCTCCCCCGCCCCTGAAGATTCTTCTCAAATGGAGCCAGCTGTGTTTTCCTCCTCCTCAGGTCCTTTAATGGCCCTGTTTTGCCCACGGGGAGGGTCTCAGGCCAACCTCCTTTCCTCAGTGGCATTGGAAGCCCTCCATGCCGACTCCTTCCGCCTTTGGGTCTCATCTGCCATCTTGCTTCTGTCTCAGCCCTGGCCCCTGCTTGGCTGGAGCTCACAGCCTGTGTCCCTTGTCAGAGCCTTTCCCATGCTGGGTGGGTTCCTGCCCCTTGGCCCCGATGGACCCATATCCCTTCCCAGAATTTTCTTGCCTTGGACCCAGCCCTGCCTGATCCCCGCCAGAAGGGCATCATTGCCATAGTACAAACAAAAACTCAAGTGGCTTCTAGATCCCAATTAGCAAACCCTCTGTCTCATCAAAGATGCACATAAAATCTACCCAGTGGTTTCCTGCTAAATAAAGCCCTCCCGGTGACCGCTCGCTAATCATTTCTACCTCTGATAACCACTTCTGATTTCAAATGCATAAATTAGTTTAATAAAGGGGCTTGAAGGATGGCTTCCTGCTGGGGCACAAGCACCTAGAGGTGACATTGTCCTGGGTACAAATAGCTATCTGGGGCCTGTGTTGCTGTTTTTTAAATCTGTGTTTGTCAAAGCATTTCTGAATTGACCCTCCCCTCAAAGATGCTCTGTGCAGCTGGGTTGTAAAGGGGCTAAGCTCTTCATTTCAGCCGTCTAGCTTTAGGCCGTAATAAAACGTGAGCCAGTGTCCAGAGATCCAAGAGAGTCCGAGGGAGGGAAAGCTGGTTTCCCCATGACCCTGTTCAGTGCTGTCTGTGAGACTGTGATCCCGGGGACCGACTCCCCATCAGACCCAGGGCTCTCTGCTCCAGGCCCACTATGCTTTTAGGAACCCACCAAGATCATCAATTTCTTTTAAAATCAAAACAAAAAGATAAGCTTTTAGAGTCAGAGATAATTTATTTTTTTCACATGAGAAATAAATGAAAAACTTCAGGGGCTACGTCAGTTTCCTAGGGCTGCCATGACAAGAGACCTTGGGCTGGAGTGGCTTAAACAGCAAAAGGTACTTTCTCGTGGCTCTGGAGACTGAATGGGGACACGGTGCTGGCAGGGTGGGTTTCGCCGGAGACCTCCTTGGCTTGAAGGTAGTGCCCGTGCCACCTGTTCTGTGATCATCTCTCTGAGCACACGCATTCCTGGGTCTCTTTCTGAGTCTAAATTGTCTCTTCTCCATGGATACCTGGCATCTTGAATGAGGGCCTCATTTCGGCTTAATCACTGCTTTAAAGTCCCCAACTCCAGATACAGTCACCTTCTGAGGTCTGAGGCATGATGACATCATCTTATTGAATCTGGGGGACCCAATTCAGGTCTGTACAAATCTGTAATGGAGAGAAGGATCCAGGGAGACAGAAAGGCCCACAGAAGCCGGGGTGGGGCCCCGGGGCCAGCAGAGCCATTAGATTCCTGCGTGAGGAGAAGGAACAGGGAGGCCTCCCAGAAGCCCCGAGGCCCGAGCTGACCTGCAGCCGGGGCCTTCGAGCAGCAGCGCCACCCTCCTCCCTGTTTAGCTGCTCTGTGGGCAGAGGCTCGAACACATAGAACCAACAGGACGCGTCACAGCAGCTCCTTGGGCGGCCCCCCTGTTGGCAGGCCCTCTATAAAAAGGGCATTTTTATACATTGGATCCATTCAATAAACATCGAATTCCTTCCTGCTGAAGTGCAGAGCTGCGCCACAGCCCGGCGAACTCAGGAGGAAGCTCTGGGTGTCTTTCCAGGACCCTGTGACTGGCGGGAAAGCAGCAGGGAGCGCCCGTGACTCAGCAAGGCCCGTGACTCAGGGCTGGAAGAGCGCAGCGGCTCATCTTTCTGCTCTATTAGCAGGAGGCTGTGTGTTCAGAGAGCTCGACAGACACTCATCACATCCAAGAACACCCGGCAGTGCGTGCCCACCAGGTCATCAAAGGTCACCAGAAGGCCAGTATCGAAGGCAGAGACGGGGTCCTGCGGCTGTGGGGCAAAGCCGGCCCAGGAGAGGGCCCTGCATCAGCCCCGGCAAATGGGTCACCTGTGTCCAATTTCCCAGGTGGATGTGCACAAGGTTCCTCTCTGGGCTGTGCCAATTTTCTGGTGGACTGTGGAGGGTGGGGAAGTCACCCCAGGAAGGGAGCCCTTGAGAGATGCCAGGTGTCACCCTGTCATTTGTAATGCTGCCGTTTCTCTTTCCACCTGGCTTTCTTTTACTTCCCATTAGGGACTCCTGCTCCGTCTTGCTGACTGCTACATACAGGGGGCTGAGGACGGGCAGACGGTGCAGTGTCCCTCCATGAGTACTGCCATGAGGAAACAAGGGTCAAGTTTCTCCTCTGGCTGGGTCAGACACAAGCAGTTCTGGCTGAACAAACCAGATGAGGCAGAGCCTTTCTCAAGCATTCCTGATGATTTCTTCCAGGCTTAGCTCCGTGGGAACAAGTGGTGTAGCCGGGGGCCCAGGGCTGAGCTGGCAATGACCCCTAGGAGTGAGCAGTTAAGGAGGGACCCATTAACTCCAGTGAATCATTAACCTGGGTCCCCAGAGCCAGCGGTGGAGCATTTCCAAAACACCCACCACAAACTGTGAATGTTGGTCGGCACTTTTACATGATAGACTCAGACAGGGAGATCAAAGGTGCGGAAGTCCTCCCCCTGGGGCTGGCCCTCAGGCCTGTGAGGTTAGACTTTTCCTCTTTAAAACCGCTGTCCCCAGTGCTTCTGCCTGGGTACAGGGGAGCCTCATTACAGCGGCCAGTCTGAGGGCAGAGCCTGCCCTCCCAGCCAAGTCTGGACAATTAGGTGGGACGGATATTTGCTCAGAATGGGCCTAGTTCTTCTCCCCCCAGAAGCCGAGTTTCACTGACTCCCAGTTAATCATCAAAACAAGCACCTCTCCCTTAATTTAGCACTCTAATCCAAGTCTGGGGCCCTACCTAGAGAGCTGGAAATAATAAGGGGAAGCCCCTCAGCTCCCCCGACTCTAAATTCAAGTTCTTCTTCCTTGAAACCTTTGAGATGGTCTGCTCCCCCTGTTCCCAGGTCTTCCCTCTTCCCTCCCGCTGGGTTTCAGAGTCGCCCCCTCAGGAGGGTCTCGGCCATAAGGATCCCACCCCACGGAGGCCCATCCCACCCAGCTTCTCTCCTCTTGCCCCTCTGGAGAGGAGGGACTGACCCAGCTGTGTGGGGCCCACTCTGAGTCCCACCCGCCCCCGTTTCTGGGGTTCCTCTTCAGATGGGTGGCCTGGGGAGGACAAGATGTGAGAGGAGGTGGGGTGACCGGGGCGCCTGGTCCCGGCTGTCTTCCGCCTGCTGGATTTCTCCTCTCCTTGGCACAAGCACTGAAGTCAGTTTCAACCCTTCCCAAACTTCCCCATGCATCCATCTCACCCACGTGTCCCCACAGCCTGGGGGCGGTCCCCTCTCTGCTCCCCAAGCCCTGAGACTTTTCTGGAGCCCCACCTGGCCTCCTGGGAGGTGAAGACAACAGAAAAGAAAGGACAGAAGAGCCTGCTCCCGAGGAGCTGGAATCCCAGGGTGCTGCGGAGTCCAGGGGGTGTCCCGTGTTCCCAGGTCTGCCATGCTGTGTTGCAGGAGTGGAGAGGAACTGCAGATGGATCAGAGGACCAAGGACCGGAAGACCTCGCTGGCACCTCAAGGCTGAATTCCAGAGCACCCAGGTGGCAGCCCTTGGCCAGCCGCTGTGTGGCAGGACGCTCTGGTTGTGGCTTCACGGGGGCTGGACAGGTGCCTGTCTCGGTGTTTCAGGGGAGCTGAGTCCTCCCTGCACAGGGGCCTCCTGGTGGCTCATTCACAGCAGAATCCCTTCAGTGTCCCAGCTTCCCCAACGCAGTGAGTTTTTGATGGTCAGACCAAAGTCCCCTCCTGTCAGAGCGCAGGCCGAAGGGACTGTGTGTCACAGGGTGAGGCAGATGAGCTCGTCCTGGTCCAGCACGGGGTGCAGGGACAGCTGAACAAAACCTGCAGGGGGAACCTCAGGGAGGAAGAAAATTCAAGCCAAGGAAAAGGCCAAATATTCCTCTTCTCATTCAAAGTCGGGGAGGGCAGATCACCCCGCAGCCCCCTGCAGATATGCGTGACCGGGAGGGTGTGTTTGGAGAGCAGAGCTCACCTCATGGAAGCAGGATGCCACTTCTGGGTGGACAGGAGACGAGGACCCAGGACCGCTGAGGAAGCGCTGCCCGGGGGATGGGAAGTGGCGGCCAGATCATCGCAGTGGCTTTTCAAGGAGCTCAGCCTCATGGGTCAGGCTGGGTTGCAAGTCCAGCCAGCGCTGGGTGGCGCGGTCAATCACTCGTCAGCCTCGAGTTCACCATGAGGCCTTGGGCCGGGTGTGGACATCTCCTTCGTCCACACAACAACGGACTCAGCTCAAGCAGGTGCTCTGGACCTCTGCCCCTCCGCACTGGGGCTTTGCTGGCTGCTGAAGGACACAAGGACTTGAGAGCCCTATGTTTGCATAGAAAAGTCTCCTTTTGGCTTTTCTGTGGTCAAGCTCAGGTTTCCTCACTATAGGCCACAGAAGAATGAGTGCACAGGGCTGCATACGAATAAATAAAACAGAAAACAACAACCAAAGACCAGCTACTGAGCTCACCCGGACCTCAGGTGCCATGAGGGATATGGAGGTGACATTTCCACTGGAGGGTCTGGCTCTGCCTGTGCTGCTGCCTGGGCATGGGGTGATGGTGCCCTGCATGGCTTGGGGTTGCCAAGGACACAAGGAGAGGTATCTTCCTCCCTTGATGGTGAAGGGGCCAGCCTTCCCTGAGCTGAGGTCCACTGCCTCCTTCTGATTGTCCTCCTGAAGAGCATCAGCAAGTCAAGGCCAGTTCTTCCACTATTTGTGCCCCCCAGGGTGTCTTGCAGTCTTGGGACCTGTCTTTATCTTGGGAGATTAAGACATTTGCTCTGAGATGGATGAGGCCTTGGGAGATGGATTTACTTAAAAGAGTTTGATTTACAACCTGGGTTCAAATATGGTTCATTCACTGTTGGGGTGTCAATTGGCCAGAATAAACTTGGCTGCGCTGCCCCCATAGCCCCACAACTCAGGGGTTTACTGATGCAAAGCTCATTGCTGTCCTGTGTGGAGCTTGGGGATGCCCGCTGCAGTGGGTTGGGATAATTGATGGGCAGGGAGTGAGACCAGCTGGGGCAGTGGGGGCTCGCTGCTGTTATTCAAATACCCTGCCAGTTCCCATCTTCCTTCACATCTCATTGGCCAAAGCAAGCCCCCAGCTTCCTCTAACCTCCAGGGAGCATGAAGGACCCTTCCCTGCAGTGCCCAGAAGGAAAAGAACTGGAAAATCAGAAGGGAACATTGATGTCCACAGAGCAGTCAAACTTTCTAATGATGAGGACCCCTGGTTGTGTCCTCTGTAGATGGGCAACAGAGCATTCTGCAGGAGATGGAGTTGCCAGGTGGGGGCCAGAGGCCACCCAGTGCCCACAGGAGCCAGACATGCACTTTGAAAAAAAATTAGTCACACTTACTAAACTTAATAGCTTATGTTTACCGAGTTACTTTATAGGCTCTGTTATAAAAGGCACAGTTTGTGTTGTTTTTATTTCATTGCCGTTGGGTTTGAAACCAGGGAGGGCCTCCTGTGTGCTAAGTGCGAGCAGTACCCCCAGCTACCCCCAGTCCCAGATGTTCAGCGGGGATGATGATGAGTCTGATGGAACTTCTCGATCCTCTGTTGATTCAGTGCGAAGACCGACTGCTCTCGGCCATCAGAAACAGGGCTTCCAGGGACATTTCGTTTTGAGCCCCTCACCCGAAGCATGTTATTGTGTGTTGTTTGGTAATAAATTGATTTATCACTTTATCTTTGCATCATATGCACAGCTATGAGTGTGTGTGTGTGTGTGTGTGTGTGTGTGTGTGTGTGTGGAGAGTGGATGTGTATGTGTGCAGGTATGTGGGTAAATGTGGATATCTACATCCAGATTTATTTTTACATCTATATAGCATCAGCAAGGATCCATTTCTCCCTGGTCAATTTCAGCAAAGCCTTTTTCTCTTTTTTTTTTTAAATGAGATTTGGAAGCCCATGGGATTCCTTGATGACATTTGGCAGAGTACCAGTATTGCCAGCAAAGCACCTCTTACCTTACCCCCAAACTATGAAAGGGACCTAAAAGCAGCTATCCGCGAGCTGGGGACGGTTCCAAGTCTTTGAAGAGCTCGTTTTCCTGGTAGATAAGTAGTGGCGGTATCATCTCAGGTTTTCTGTGTTTTAGACCCTCCTCCCTCTAACGGCAAGATAAAATAGTTCTGATTTATCTTTCTGGCCTAATATTAAATATTTCAACAGATGCTCCAGAGACTGCCTTTGCTGATAATTTCAAGGGGAATAAAGAGAACCCCTTTCAGTTAGTTAAGCTGCCATACATTTTTCTTAATTGTGCTTAATGAATATTGTTCCCTGCCTGATGGTGCCACACTTGCTTAGTCATCCCTGCTTTGGTATTTAAACGTTTTGGAGCTTTCTGATGTTTGCAGACTCTCCTTGATGCCTTCCTTCTGCCAAACACAAGACAAGTAAGGGTGAGCGTAAGACACACTCGCTCACTGGATAATGGAGGCCGTTCCAAAGCCCACCTTTCCTTGAGCAGGTTTGCTCAGAGCTGAGTGAGCAGATGCTCGCCCCAGGTCCTGTGCCAGGACCATGGTCTTCACTGGGAATCCCGGGGCCGACTGACGTAGAAACCCTGAGAGCTGATTGGGGCCCTCACCCTGGAACTTAGGTTTCCAAACTCCATAGATTTCCTTGGGAAATTGCCCGTCCCTGTTGCTTCCCGGGGTTGCCATGGGTGAGGTACTGAGCTGCTGCCCGACTCCCAGCTGCACTCTTGCTCCCCTCCAGGGCTGGCTGACCACGCTGACTTTTCACAGTGTCAGCTCAGCATCTGGGTCTCAAAATACAGCAGCTGTCAATCATGGGTGAATCTTTCTGTGGCTTTGCTGCACAAACTGGCAGTGTCACCGAAGACTCCCAAGGCTATCTGGCTGTCATAGCTGCCAACTTCAGCACCTTTTGTGGGGCCCTTGAGTTTCCATGATGCATGTGCACATCCGGCATTGACCCGTCCATCTGCCAGTCTCACCTGCCTCTGAGAATGGCTCAGAGAAACCTTCGATAAGTCACCTCTCAGAGGGGCCACCTCTGAGAGTGGCCACCTCAACACCATCGCCCACAGCTCCTTGGAGAGCAAAGGCTGTGTTGTGACAACGTTGAGCTCCACAGGAGGGTCCTATACATGGTAAGTGCTCAGCCAGTGCTGATGGGAAAACCCTCTGAAACTGCAAATATGCACCTTTCCTACAGCCCACGAAATGACAGTTCATACAGTTCAACTTAAACCATCAGCACAGTGATTTTCAACTTAAGAAATTATATTTCATGTTATTTTTATCTCTCAAATTTTTTCTTAACAATCACAATATAAAATGGTTCCCTGGAGATTTGGGACTTAGTTTCTGTTCCGTCATGGTCTTTTTATTCTTTTCCTGAATCATCTCTGCTTTGTGTAACTTTAAGGCATGAGAAAGAAGGTACTGCGAGTATTTTAACCTCATGTATTTTAATGAACTATGCCCCAACTTTTCAGGTAACACTTGATGTCTTTCTCCATCTAAATCTAAAGAAGCTCAAAGACTCACTTAGACATTTTTTTAAAATCAGATTTTCAGTTTAAAGTAACACAGAACCTCTTTGAACTAATCCCTATCGAAGCCGTGAAAAGAGCAGGGGGCTGAAATCTGTAATATGACATGCTGGTGACCAACAGACATCGTGATGCCATGATCTGGGAGGAAGTGACATCCAGGGCAGCAGGACACAGAGCTGGGTGGAGTCCAGCAAGTAAACAAATACTATCCAGTGGTGCCGCTGACCTGATTTTGCCTGAACAAAATCGGGGTGCCCTTTTTTCTCCTCCTTTCTCTACCTTCTTTTGGAATTATTGTCCCCTGGAGGTAGGGGTCTGGGGCCTGAGCCAGCTGCAGTCATGTGGTCCACTACTCCCCTTGGGAGGCTGCGTCCCTGTCCACCCACTCTCAACCCGTAGGCAGCCCAGAAGAAGGGCGGAGACCCGGTCAGGTGGCGGGAGGAAGAGGCGCAGTGCAATAGAGGGCTCCCATCCTTGGGAGGGCACAATAAGGACCGTGACCACCATGGTCCAGGGAGGGGAGTGCCAGTGACATGCCAGGCATTACACTGAGGGCTTAGTGTGGACTACTAAGGGGAACGCTATTGAATCTCGGCTTCCCAGCAGAGGAGACTCTGGATTATTTGGGTTCACTCTTGGGAGTTCTCTGGATTTTTCCCTCAATTCTAAACTGTTCCCGTGCATCCTTCCGGATGAATCTAATGTCCTTGAAAAATACAGTTCAAGGGTGGATCCATCTCAGCAGCTGTGCTGCTCTCCAGAAGGGCTCTTTTCATTCTGGAGTGGCTCAGGAACAGAGCGCCCAGGAGAAAACACACCCGAGGACATTGAAAACAGCTCCAAGGGAGAGTGACATTAATCATTGTCAAGGGTGGAGATTTAACTAGATGTTGGATAATTTATTATACATTAAGATACATTGTCAGTTGCATATTAAGATTTTTTTTTTAGCCAGGTGAGGTGGTTCACAACTGTCGTCCCAGCCACTCCGTAGGCTGAAGGCCAGCCTGGGTAGCTTATTTTACCTCAAAATAAAATGAAAAGGGTTGGGGTGTAGCTCAGTGGGAGAGTGTCCCTGGGTTCAATTCCCAGTACCAAAATAAATAGATGAATTTCTTGTTTTAAAAACTGCTCTTGGTAAATTTTTTTGTTATTTTAAAAACTCTTCTTTTTTCATCATGCATGTTTAATTTTTAACCCAAATCTTTAAGGTCGAGTCATCAAACCTGTAGCCACCTGTGTATTAAGGCAAAATATATTTTAAATATTATTATTATTATTTTATTTTGGTGCTGGGATGGAACCCAGGGTCTTGTGCATGAAAGGCAGGCACTCTACCAACTGAACTATATCCCTAGACCTAAAATATTAATTTTTAAATGCAAAGATCCTTTTTTGTTTCTGTAAACAACTGGTTCTTTTGATTGTGAAGAATTCAACTGGGGCAGAAAGAGTTCAAAGAGGAAATTCAAAGAGAAAAATCATCTAAATTTCTGCCCCTAAGAAATAACCATTTTAGAGTGAAGAACTCAAGATCCAATAAAAGATTCTTAATAATGGATGACATATTGAGAAGAGGGCGTCTTCTGGACCGCATTTAGGGTTTGCATTTTGTTTATTTTTTATTTTATCTTATCCTTTTTAAAGAGAAAGAGAGAGGAGAGAGAGAGAGAGAGAGAGAGAGAGAGAGAGAGAGAGAGAGAGAGAGAGAGAATTTTTTAATATTTATTTTTCAGTTTTTGGTGGACACAACATCTTTATTTTATTTTATGTGGTGCTGAGGATCAAATCCAGCACCCTGCGAATGCCAGGCGAGTGCATTACCGTTTGAGCCACATCCCCAGCCCATAGGGTTTGCATTTTGATTAGAGCTGCTTAGAGTGGGATCCAGGCCCCTTTGCTGACACATAATTCTTCCTGACTCTCAGAGGTGTATGAAAATCACTGTCCCCACCAAGATTTCTCTCCAGCTTCCAGGGTTCAACTGAGACTCCCCAGCCTCCAAATGAGGGCTGAACCCAGGCGTACCTAGGGCCGGCTCCTGCCTCTGACTCTGTGTCTGCTTCCCTCGCTACAGTGGAGAGTCTCCCTCGGTGCCTGGGTGCTGCGGAAGGAAGTGGGGAGCTCCAAAATGTGGGTGAGAGGAACTCTGGGAAACCTGAGACTTGGGCATGGGATGCAGCAAATCCACCTTTCAAAAAATATTTGGGACACAAATGAAAGGAGAGAGGGAAAGGAACAGATTTAGGAAATTTTGTTTCTCTATTTAATCTGAGGTTGGCCTACATTTTATTGTCTGTGTCTTTGATTGCCAGGACATTAAGAAATGATAATTATACAGACAATTAAAGTCTGAAATTAAAAAGGAAAGACACACATTAGTGAGGGGTCTTTAAATTATCAAGGCTTCCTGCTTCTCCAAACCTGTTTCGGATCATTCATCACGGGACGGAGATGTGAAGGAGCGAAGGTCTCTAATACAGTGTCAAGAAACAAAGGAGACCCATCCTGAAGTTGGGGGGGCTTCACTGACCGGAACAGGTAAGCCCAGGTGTGCCCCTGCCTCCGTTCATAAGAGCTGCACCATCTCACGGATTTTCTGGGCAGTTTTGTTAAGATCTGCAAATCCCCTGTGTGTGTGGTCACATGTGCATTATAGGGATATTATCCACAAAGCCATCACTAAATAAGGACGTCTGGGCCATCGTCAGCGGTTCCTCCTTCACGGGGGCTGCTCCATGGCACTGGGAGCAGGAGGGAACTGCTCCACTCTGCTCCCTGTGGGTTCCCTGGGCCCGGGAGCAACCAGGTTCCACAGACATTTGCAGATGGGAGCCCCCAGCCCGCCTGCGAAGATGGGCTTCCTGCCTGGCACAGGTGACTTCCAAAGTGATCCCTTTCCAAAGTGATCCCTTTCCAAAGTGATCCTTTCCAGCTGCTGTCTCACGTCCCAAGGCTGAGGACAGGCTCCTCTGACAACTGACAAGCAGCGTCCACAGCTTCCCGGGGTCAGTCTGAGGCAAACTGTCTAACTGAGGAAAACGCAGGTGTGAGTTCCAGTCACCTGTGGCTGCGGCGCAGACCACCGAACTTAGGGGAGTAAATGACACCTTCCATTAGCACAGATTCCGAGAGTCAGGAATTTGGAGGGGGATGGCGCCTCTCTGCTCCCTGCTGCCTGGGGCTTCAGGTGTGAAGACACGAAGGGTCGAGGGCTGGACTCTTCTGGAATCTTCATCCCTGACACGTCAGGTCCTGAGCTGGGACAGCCCAGGGTCTGGTTCTGTTAGGTTCTTTGGCCAGAGCAGCCACATGTGGCCTCTCCCTGTGATTGTTGTTGTTCTTTTTAGTTTTACACGACAGTGGAATGTACTTGGACATACTGTACATACATGGAGCCCAACTTCCAGGTGACTGTGGTCATATGTGAACACAGGAGTGTTACACCGATTCATGCTCCTGTCTGTCCCATTCCCATCCCGTCCCTCCCCCCACTGCCTCTGTCCCAATCTGGTGACTCTCCCCTCCTCCCCACCTCCCCTGCCTATGGGAGTCAGCATCAGAATATCAGACAGAACACTTAGCCTTTGGCTTTGGAGATTTCTCCTTGTGACTTTTAATGGCTGTGTCCCCTCTGAGCCAGGGAGGGACGCTGCACGTCCCCTCCTCAGTGAGGAAGCCACCCTGTCCTCCTCTCTCCCACAAATGTGCCTCCAGCACCCTCCGACGAATGGGTGGGGGTGTTGACCAAGTGAGGACGTCTGGGTCCTCAGGGAGCAGGACGCTCTGTCCCCGTCAGTATTTCATCTCTGCACACATGGGTTCATCCCCGACAGGTCCACTTGGCACTCCATTACTGGCACGATTCCAGTCCCTGCTGCAGGCATCAGGCAGGTTGTCTTTGGGTTGGGGTCTTTCTTCAGAGGGCTGAGACCACTCCACAGTCACAGCTCCACTGTTTATGATGAACCCAAATAGCACTCTCCACGTCCCCAGTCGAAAAGGGGACCACTTTCCAGGTGTGTGATGAGCCAGTCCGGGGTACAGAGAACTGCTGGGGCCGACAGGCCAGGGGACTCAGTGGGTCCCTGTGGCATAACCAGCAGGGAGGGACCTGACCTGTGGTCCCCGAGTGCACAGGAGAGGTGGGGGTGAGCTTGTGAGCTGTGTGTTATGGGCGTTTGCTTGGGGTGTGTGTGTGTTCTGCATGTGAGGTGTGTGGACATATGTGCATTGCAGATTGTGCATGCAGGTTGTGTAGACATGTACATGTGTGGTACACATGTGTAGACATGTGTGTATACATGTATTGTGTGCTGTGTGTGGTATATTATGAGTTGTGTTGTGTGGATATATGTGCTGTGTACATTTTGTGGGTATTATGTTGTGTTCCATGTGCTGTGTTTATGTGTGTTGTGAGTGTGTTGGGTTGTGTTAGGTGTGTTTTATGCTTGTGTATATGTATTATGTGTTGTGAGTGTTTTGTGTGTACAAGTGTTGTGTAGTCTGCATGTTGTTAGTGTTCTCATGTGTTGTGTGTTCTGTATGTGTGCTATGAGTGTTCATAAATATGTGTTGTGTGTTGTATGTTTGCTCTTTTTCTGTGTTTTATTTTTTTTTTTTGTGAGTGTCCATGTGGTATGTTGTGGCTGTTGTGTGTTCTCTGGGTGTTGTGTGTTGTGAGTTCAGTGTGCATGTGTTCTGTGGATGTTCTCTGTGTGTGTTGTAGGCGCATGCTGTGGCTGCTGTGTGTGTGTGTGGCCTGGAGACAGGGGCATGCCTCCATTGGTGTCTGCTTGCCCGGGTGAACAGAGAAGCAGATTCCACGAGTCAGGCTCAGGGCGGGCAGTCTGGTGACCCAGGCTGGGAGGTGGGACGTATCTGGCCAGCTGTTACTGGAGACCCAGGAAGTAGCTCAGGGTGAACAGCAGGGCTCCAGAGGCCCGGCCACACCTTCCCAGGTGGGGCCATTACGACCAGGCCCATGGGTTGTTTGGAAAGCAGATCAACAGAGAAATAGCCAAACTGAGTTTTGTGAGAGGAAGACTGAAGCCCAGGGCAGGGCTCCGCCCTAGGATGAGTCTGAAGCCCGCTGCCTGCGGAGCTGTGGGCCCTCAGGGCTGCCTGGGCCTGGGCTGGCCTCCCTGAGCCTCCTGGTGGGTGAGGTGGGGGCCGTGTGTTATCAGGTTAAGGGTCTGGCGGTTCAGTCTGTCCCCAGGGGCCGTTCCATTTGCATCTGCTCACGTCTGGCTCTGTCCTCGACATCTTAGGCTCTGGGTCTCAGGCATCAATCACACACACGAAGGAGCGCCCGACCTTGTGCTCACAGGGCTTTGTTGTGAATTCTGCTCTGTAGCCACGTTTGTGATGCCCACGGCTCTGGCCAGAACTTTCTCAGGATCAGAGACAGACATTATTTATATCTTTGGCGTAAATAATGCAGCCACGGCTGGGGACTGCCACGGAGCCCTTTCCTTTTTCCATCTCACTTAAAACAAGGGTTCCAGTGGTCAACCACCCTGGTCCACCTGGGAACCCAAGGCTTCAGGAGAAAAGGGGAGAGGACCAAAGACAGAGTCCAGGATGACAGCCTCGGAGGGCGCCCCCCCATCTAGAATGGGAATGGCTCTGGGCTGACCCATGGCTGATCGACGACCATGCACGTGGTCACCTTCTCATGACCTTGGATGTGTCCTGGAAAGTAGAGGTGACTGTGAAGGGAAGAAGGGTCAAGGCCCGAGGCCTCCTGGCTCTGATGACTAGAGGGGACCATGGAGGCTGGTCCACCCTCAGCTTCTGAAGGGCCAGGCTGGGTGACCGTCTCGTCCCATCCCAGCCTGTGGTGATCTGGTGCCGGGTTGTCTCTCCTCACTGGCCCGAGTTTGCATCCTGGCTCTGCCACTTACGAGCACTGTGGCCGTGGGCTGGTCACAGCCTTGCTGAGCCTCTGTCGGCTCATCTGTCCAGTGGGCTCCGAGCGCCCAGCTCAGAGGCAGGCCAGGCAGTGCCAGCCGCTTCACAGATCCACGCTCATGGGCGGACACAGGTGGAAGAGAAGGAGACTACCACCATTTGTGATTTTATGAATGAGAACACTGGGCACAGAGATGCTAAGAGATTTGCTGCCGTCACACAGGAAGTCAGGGCTTGAGAAGCAGGTCACCACTTGCTTGGGCTTGACATTTCACATGCATCCAGTGTCACACGGGCACAATCTCGAGGTCAGGAAGGAGTCTTCAGCAGACCTGAGACCAGCTGCACAGCCTCATCCCCGTGTGGCCACAGCTCCCACAACCAGGGCTATGACAATGGTCCTCCTGTGACCAAAGCCAGTGTCTGTCCCTCAGCCCTCAGTGATGGAGAAGGGCAAGCTCATCGGAGGAGCTGTAGAAACCCAGTCCCAGGACCCCGTTGCTGCCGGTTCCCAGGAGCCCAAGGACCCTGTCCTGGGAAGGCTCAAAGAAGTCCCACCACCAAGACAGCTAAAGACAGTCTGAAATCAGTAAGCGCCACTCAGGTGAAACCTGGGGACGAGAGGGCACCACGGAGTCTGTGAACAATGAGACCCAAGGAGCGGAGTCCAGCCAGGTTGCTGGGGACGGTTTAATCACGTCCCCTCAAAGAGGGTGCGTGGGACACTTAACTCCTTTAGGGAGAGCAGCCCCGGAGGCCTGGGCTCTTGTGATGGAGTGGCAAAGTCTCACAGCGTTAGTCGTCACGGGGTGGGTTCCTGATGAGAGGAGGTGTCTGCCCCCCCCCCCGCCTCTTTCTCTCTCTAATTTCCAGCCTTCTGCCTCCTACATGGGGAGAAGGAGCCAGAAAGCCCTCAGGGGATGTGGGCCCCTCAACTGTGGGCCCTCCATCCCCCAGAACTTCGAGAGTGACCTCTGTTCTCTATTCATCGCCCACCCCAGGTGTTCTGCCATCAGCTCGAGAGGGACCGGGATGCTGGGCCCCTGGACTGAGGAAGGGGAGAGCAACGGGAGAAGCGGGAAATCAACCCTAGAGGACCTTGGCTCAGACTGGGCTTGCCCTAGGGCCATGGGGAGGAGCTAAGGAATATTTAGAAGGGAGGAGCCAAGGTGCCCCTCAGGTGAGGGGGGCTGCTGGAGGAGGCTGTTCGAATAAAATAAAAGTGCATGGCACTCAGTACAATCTGAATTTCATGTGCAAAGCATATCATGTTGAGTGCATCCCATATGATACCTCATACAATATTGTACGTCTGTGCATACCGTGCTACCAGATTAACAATGAATATTTTTCTAGTGTAAGTATTATGTCCCAAATGCCACAGAGAGCATACTTATACTTTAAAAAGACTCACCAACTGCATAAAATCCAAATTTAATTGGGTGTTCAGTGTTCTATGTGGAAAAACTAAGTGAGGGTTTGGGAAAGAAAGTCTTGAGTCCGAGTTAGGGGACATGCTGAGCTGTGATGTGGACCATCCACACAAGGGATAGGTGTGACCAGTCACATGTGAAAGCACTGGCTGTGGCTGGGATGGGGTGGAACAGCACAGGGGCTATCAGAGGTGAAGAGTGGAAGAAGCCATGGTGTGGAGTGGACTCTGTGGTGGAAATCAGTACCTTGAGGCCCTATGGATACTCCCTACCACCAGCCACCCAGGGAGATCACAGGTCTTCACTAAGGCTGTTCCTAACAGTGAGAAAGTGAAATAAAGGTGAAGCTCCTTGGGATTTGATGGATTCTGGTGTATTAAAGGGTGCCTATGTGGACACCCAAGGACCCTTACATGTAGGTGGCACTTTATTCCATATTACAAAAAATTTAAGAGAGCTTATCCGTTCTTCCACTAATTCTGTGAAGTATTTGCTTCAGTTTTCAAATGAGAAAATTAATTCACAGAGTGATCTAGTAACTCAGTTGATTGTAAGAAACCCAGGAGCCACAGGAGCTGGAGAGACCAAGGTCACTAAGGGTGCGTCCTTGAAGGCATGTCTTCTCTCCAGCCCTCTTGATCCCACCTCCTCCTCTCCACCAGGTCTTCACAGTCATCACTGAGGAATACTTTTTGGAAAAAAAAAATACCTGGGGCCATGATATGCACTTCCTGTGCCCCCCAATGCCACTCCATCTTATCCTGCTCTACAGAATGGCCAAGGAGTGTCAAGCAAGGGCCAAAGAAGGCCTCCCCACTGGCTGCCTCCATCTGACCCCTGGGCCACCTGCAGAGCTCCGTAGGTGTGCTGTGGGGCTGCGACTGTCACTGGTCATGGGGTTGGATGATAGCTGAATTCGAGTGCCACAGTCTGTTTCAGCAGGAGCTTGGCAGACCCAAGCTCTTGTCTGGGTAAAGACAGTCTGCTCCTGGAGCATCTCGCAGGTGAAGCCTTTTGGAAAGCAACACAACGACTCAGAGAGAAGGTGTGGCCATGAGCAGCTAGCAACCTCACGTCCTTCCTCTCCTGATCACACAGACTGCAAATACGTAGATATGCTGTGTATTTTTTAATCAGTAAATTACGTTTCTACGCATCCAGGGGTTAAATGGTAAAGAAACATAGTTGCTCCTGTTCCGTAACTGGGAGACACCCTGAACGTAGCATCTCTTCTGTCCCGACACTAGCGAGGCCCACAGCTTCCTCTAAGCTGATTCTTCAGTTACGATTCCACCAGTGTAATTCTGTTTCCCAGGTTCTCAGAAACACTTTATGGCAAGGGCAAAAATAACTTCCATACGTGTACACATGTGCCACCCCAGGACAGTGGCCATGTGGAGAAGATGGCTTGACGTGGTGGGAATTCTTTCCGACTGCACTGCCTGATCACACTGTGCCATGACCTGCACGTACTTCTGGGAGCATCTGGTCTACCCTTGGAGTATGGGCTCTTTAAGAAAAGAGTCAGGACTTGAAGGAACTGGAGATACCGACCTCTAGACAGAGAGTGTGCAACAGCACTGGGTGTGAGTGTGCAACAGCACTGTAGGTGTGTGGAGTGGATATGGACACTGGAGATTCCGGAAGAGCCACAACGTGGCAGGGACAGACTTCACATAGAGACAGGGAGTGAGTGACAGGCAGGCAGAGGCTGGTTATATGGAGAGAAGAATGTCCCTATGGGTTGCATCTGGTTTCAGCGTGTCCCCGAAGCGTTCCTGCGTTGGGGGCTGGGTCCCCGGTGTGGCAGGGGTTGCAAGTGGTGGGCAAGAGGTGGAGCCAAGTAGAAGGTGACTGGGTCCATGGGGTCACTGCAGACCTCTGAGGACTTCAGTTGGTTCCCACAAGAGAGTGTCATGGAAGAGCAAGACGGAGCCCTCCATTCTCTGGCTTCCTGTCTTGCCATGTGTTGGAGTTGGGCTCTGGAATGGCCCCAAAGGCTCAGGTGTTGAAGGGCTGGTCCCCAGACAGTGGCACTATTAGGAGATGGTGGAACGGGTCTTGTTGGGGGGTGGGGGGCAGGGGCTTTGCTGTGCAGCTGGATCACTGAGGGCATGTCCTTGAAGGGTATGGCTTCTCCCCGGCCCTCTCCTTCTCTCTCCCTCTCCTTCCTGCCCACCATGAAGCGAGCATCTCTTCTCTGCCACCTCCCACCAGGATGCTCTACCTCACCTCAGGCCCAGGTCACAGGCCCAAGTGACCAGGGACAGAAACCTCTGAATCATGAGCCAAAATGAGTCTTTCCTTCTCTAAGTTGATTTTTCCAGGGATTTTGTCACAGAGGTGAAAAGCTGGAAATTGTGCCATCGGATCTCTCCCTCTCACACCCACTCCCACTGTGATGCAGTCTGCCATGAAATATGATGTGCTCGGGGAGCCCACACCAGAGCCAGCATCAAAGAACTTGGACTTTCAGCCTCCAAAATCATGACCTAAATAAACCTTTTTAATTATTTTTTTAAAATTGTTCGACATTAGAAAAAAATTAATTGAAACTTCCTTTATTTAATATAGTACCTAGCCTGAGGTATTTTCTCGTAGTGACTGAAATTGTACTAATACAAAAGTTCTTGCAGTTCTTGCTACCAAGAAGGAGAATGGATTACAGTATGAGGCTAGGAGCCTCCTGAGACCAGATGTCTGTGGTCTCTCCATTGCCATGTGACAAACTCACTCAAAATTGAACAGCCACCATTTCATTGATTCACCCACAATTCTGGAACCTGGGCAGGGTTGGTCAGGGAGAGATCACGGGACGCCACCTGGGTGATTTGACTGGGATGGAAGGATCCATCTTCAAGATGGCCTCCCTCATGGCTGGCAAGCCAGTGCAGGTTGAGAATTCAGCCAGGGCCACTGGCTGGAGGCCTCCAGTCTCCCCCGTGTGGTCTCTACCCATGACTAGGCGGGCTTCTCGCAGGGTGGTGGTCAGAATTCTCACACGGGGTCTGGCTTCACCTAGACAAAGGAGCGGTTAGGAGGCCGATTAAGGTCAGGCTCAGAGCTGGCCTGGTGTCACTCCCCCACTCCCCCTGGTGGAAGCAGGTCCTGGGCCAGACACACTCCAGGGAGAGACCACGCAGGAGGGCTCCTCAGGCGCCATCCGCTGGCTTCCACCAGCCAGGCTCTGTTACAGCATGCAGCCGGCTTTCTCAGGGACAAGAGCCTTTCTCGGGGAAGGATGCAGAATTAGAGGACCACGGATCCTTCCTATAAACCTAAAATTCCCTGGTTATATTTCTTTTCAACCTGTGCCTGGTACATAAGAGGCACGCCACCATCATTAACATTGTACTCACTGATTGATTGATTCACATCTTACATTTTCAAGCTGAGGCACAGCCTCCATCAGCAATTTCCCAGGAACATAGCTCTCTGCAGGACATAACGAGGTCTGGAGCCAACAGATGATTATTCTTGGTGCTGCAGATACAAGCCTGGCCCCGAGTAATTCATTTTAAATGGCTGTCTCCAGACGCCACTCTGGTTTGTAAAATCCATGCTACAGTGTAAAGAAGGGTGGAGTGAGATGCTGTTAAGTTTACATATCTGTTTATTTTGCAACCTTAATCCTTTCTTAAAGGTGAAGATTCTTTTTATTGTAAATATAATACACCGTCACTGGGGCAGATGTGTATGGAAAAGAGAAAGAACAGGGCTGGGGTGCGTCTCAGTGGTAGAGACCTACCCAAGTTCAGGGCTCTGGGTTCGATCCCTAGAGAAAAACAGAAAGAAAGAGAGGGAGGGAGGGAGGGAGGGAGGAAGGAGAGCCATTACTTATAATGATGTACTGTTAACACTCTAGCCTTTTAATACATATTTAATATAGATTAACCTCATATGGTTATGTTTTATTTCATTGAACTATACCATTCTGTGATACTAAAAATTCTATGTCAAAGTAATATGTTTTATATCAAAATGATGTTCAATAATATTATTAAGCCGGGTGTGGTGGTGCACACCTATAATCCCAGTAATTTGGGAGGCTGAGGCAGGAGAATTGCAAATTCAAGGCCAGCCTCAGCAACTTAGTGAGATTTATCTCAAAGTAAAAAATAAAAAGAGCAAGAATGTGACTCAATGGTTAAGTGCCCCTGGGGTTAATCCCCAAAATCATAGTAACAACAACAACAATAATAAAAATAGTTAAAATACTTAGAAATGTTTTAAAATCACTATACTTCTATTTTATGGATATACATAATTTGCTTACTATGCTAATCTTGGGCTTTAAATGTTTAAAAAATATTTTAACCTTATGTATCTTATTATCAAAAATGTTTTTCTGCAAAAATTCTTTATTTAGAAATATATTTTAACATACACTTCAAAGACATGGAGGGTTTTTTGGGGGGAGGGGGTGGACAGGAGAGAGTTCTGGGGATTGAATCCAGAGTCCCTTAACCACTCCACTGAGCCACATCCCCAGCCCTTTAAAACTTTTGTTTTTCTTTTCTTTTCTTTCTTTCTTTTTTTTTTTTTTTTTTTTGAGACGGGGTCTCACTAAGTTCTGAGGGCTTTGCTAAGTTTCTGAGCCTGGCTTTGGTCTTGCAATCCTTTTACTTCAACTTCCTAATATCACTCATTCCATTCCACAGACACTGATTGAGCACCTAATGTGTTCAGGCACATTGTTAGGCTAATAAAACTCACCTATTGGTTATTTCCACAGGCATGGCAGCTAAAACAGCAGACACCTGTTCCCTCAGGGCCCTGGGGCTCCAAGTCCAAAATCAAGGTGTTGGCAGCACTGTTTTCCTTCCTGGGTCCCAAGGAGAGTCCCTTCTCACCTCTTCCTTGTCTCTGGGGTTGCTGGGAGCACTGGCTGTCCCTTGACCTGGTGCTGAGTGAGGATGACCGAGGGCCACATGGCTCTGGTCTGGGTCTATCTGTAGCATCTAGTGGCCTTCCTCTGTGTCTCCATGTCAACTCTCCCCCTTCCCATGAGCAGGCCAGTCGCGGGGCCAGGGCCGACCCCAATCCAGCAGGGTCTCTGTTTAACGTCTTCACATCTCAGAGATCCCGTTACCAAATACCACCACGCTCATCCGTTCTAGGTAGGCGTGGAGGTTGGGAGAGCACCGTCTTGGTCAGCATTCCGGGAATCATCATTCCTGACCCTCCGTTGCCCTGCTGAGGCCAGTGTGTCGGTCCTCCTGAGGCTCAGAGCAGTCAGTTCTCTTTTCTAGGGTCACACAGTGAGGATGCCGGGGAGCAGCTGTTCAAAGCCTAGTACCTGTGCTCAAAGCTCAAACCTGTGTTCAGAGGCCCAGGGGTTAGAAGGAGTATTGGAAGTGATTGGCTTGTCCGGTCACCTGCCCAGTGGGTGCCAATGACCTGCTCCTATGTATGTGTGTATGTATGTGTGTATGTGTGTATGTATGTATGTGTGTATGTATGTGTGTATGTATGTGTGTATGTATGTGTGTATGTGTGTGTGTATGTGTGTGTGTGTATGTATGTGTGTATGTATGTATGTGTGTATGTATGTGTGTATGTATGTGTGTATGTATGTATGTACGTGTGTATGTATGTGTGTATGTATGTGTGTATGTATGTATGTGTGTATGTATGTACGTGTGTATGTATGTACGTATGTATGTGTGTATGTATGTATGTGTGTATGTATGTGTATGTATGTGTGTATGTATGTATGTACGTGTGTATGTATGTGTGTATGTATGTGTGTATGTATGTGTGTATGTATGTGTGTATGTATGTGTGTATGTATGTATGTACGTGTGTATGTATGTGTGTATGTATGTGTGTATGTATGTATGTGTGTATGTATGTACGTATGTATGTGTGTATGTATGTATGTATGTACGTGTGTATGTATTCATTCATTTGCAAAAGGAGGAAGAATCCCTGGGAAAGCTGGGGAGGTGGATTTAAGAGGGAGCAGGGCTCCCTTGAGCTCCCGGGGGGAAGCCAGGGACAGTCAGCGCCTCAGGTGCCTGGGGGCTGCGGCCCCAGTTGGAACCCAGCTGTGGAACTCCCAGGCAGGAGCAGTTAGCCCATGGATTTTAGCCGTGCCCCCAGCAATGGCAACAGATGAGGAGGTTCCAGCCAAAAATATGCCCCTTTCCTAATGAATTTCCCATCCCTCCCTGCCACGAGGACATGGATGGGCTTAAAATAGCCTCAGCGGGCCTCTGGGCCCCTCATTTCCACCTTCACATCCTGACCGTGCAGGCGAGCTCTAAATTTGGAGCTGCACAGGATGCCTGAAGACGCTTTTCAGAATAGAAAGGGCTTAATGGGCCCTTAGACAAATGGCCGAGTCCTTTCCTTTTCAGCTTTCCCTTCGTTTGAACTATTTTCAGTTTTTTAGGCAGGTGATACAGACATCTTCTTTTCCAGGAATGGATCTGAGCTGAAAGGGAGGGCTCTCTGCGTGTGTTTCCTGGGAAAATCAGAACTCACCTTCCAAAGTGAAGTCGTTGGCGGCCACCTGGTGTAGCGGCCTGCACTGAGTGGCTGAGTGCTCCTGGGCTTCACTGCTGTTGCTTCTCTGGGTGGAGGCACACGCCCGGCAAGGCCAGCCTCCCTGCACCTGCTCTGCTCACCTCAGACACCTGTTGGTGCCTTGTCTTGCTTTGCTCCTCATTAGCAAGAGTAGGACGACTCCCCTCTACTAGACACTGAGCATCTCAGTTCAAACGGGGAGCAGAGCACTGGCATTCAACACGCCTCCCCTGCCCTGGTGCACACCGAGAGAGTGATCCAGAAGAAAGTCGGAGGGCAGTGGACCCCAGGGACGGTGCATTTTAACAGCACACCCCAAACTTAGCAGATTTCTGCAAATTGTCCTTGGCAATGCAAATCAGATGGAGGGGACTGGACAGGCTGAGTGATGTGTGGCCCCTCCTTCCTGGGGAGGTGACAGCAGGCTGCCATCTAACCTCTGCAGAGATGAAAGGCAATCCGGGCATGGCCACAGAGGGAAGTCACAATCACTCTCACGGGTGTCCTGGAGCTGCAGTCAGGGCAGATGGTCCCTGGGGGTCTTTGTCACTACATTTGCAGGGGAGCTGACCAGAGGCTCCACACATCCTGGGAGAGGGGCAGGTGACCTAGAAACTGCTGAATGCAAGTCATGAAGTCCTTCCCCAGAAAGACCTCTGACCTGCCAAATAAGAGGTGTGTTATGGTGGCTTCTCTCCCCACTTCCCTGGGCCTGGACACCACAGCAGTATCCTGAGCACTCAGTCCCCATTTCTCATGGAAGCCAGCACGACCACCTCTGCTACCAGGGTACAGATCAGGCCCCTCTGCATGATAAGCAAGCTGAGGAAACCACGGAACAACTGAGAAGAGATGGCAGCTCTGAAAGGCACTCACAAGAGATGCTATGGACCAACCTAGGTGCTCTTCAGTAGATGAATGGATAAAGTAAATGTGGTACATAATACACAATGGAATGATTCTCAGTCATAAAGAGAAATGAAATTACGGATGCAACTGGAGACTATCATGCTAAGTGAAAAAAGCCAATCCCCAGAAACCAAAGGCCAAAGTTCTCCCTGATATGTGGATGCTGACTCACAATGGGGGCGGGGTGGGGAGAGGAGTGGAGGTTCACCAGATTGGACAGGGGGAAGCGGGGTGGAAGCAAGAGGGGATGGGAATGAGACAGTCAGTAGAATGAATGGGTCAGAACTTTCCTGTGTTCATATATGAGCACACGACCAGTGTAACTCCACAGCATGAACAACTCAAGAATGGGAAGTTATACTCCGTGTATGTATATGTCATGTCAAAATACATTCTACTGTTATGTACAACTAAACATTTTTTTAAAAAATTACAGATTTGATGGCCTTGCCCCACAACCTCTGGATTTGAACTTGGAGAAGAAAGCAGACCTGGTGCTTTAATTTTATCAAACACTTGGAGTCTGCTCATGATAGTTTCAGTTTGGACAATTGGAATATTTTTGTGGCCTTTTCAAATAATTAATTTGGATTTATTGAATGAGTTCATTGTATTTTGGAAACTCTTGGATTTCTGGTTTAGTCACTGTTGTGTTTTCTTTTTTCTTCTTCTTCTAGATTTTTAAGATAAATCCTCAGCTTACTGACATTTTTCTCTTTTTTTGCCAAGTAATAAAAGCTTTTACAACAGAACCTCCACTGGAGGATGGCTTTCTCAGGACTCTAGGGTTTGGGAAAGGCAGTATCTGTATGAGCGCTATTTTCTAAATGGGTTATAACTGCAACTTGATTTTCTTTAATTAACCAAAGCATCATTTTAAAATTTTTTTTCCTCCTGGCTTTTATTTAACTTTCAAAGCTTCCTTCCTTCCTTCCTTCCTTCCTTCCTTCCTTTCTTTCATTTCATTGCTAGTAAAGACCTTAAGTGCTGTACCCAATATGATGCTTGAGTAAAATATATGGCAACCCTGAACATCTAAACAAAATTGTAATTAGTAAGGGTATATAAATTTGCTGATCAAAGACAAGGTTAAATAAATAAAATGGAACTAGATTTCAGAACATTCCATTAGAGAGCAGGGTTTCTGAATCGGGACACTACTAAGAATGTGGACTGGATAGTTCTTTGTAGGGGGGACTGTCCTGTGCTTTAGAGGATTTTAGAGGACTTTAGCAGCAGCCCTGGTCCCACCATCTACTCCAGAGTCACTCCCTCCCCACACCCCATGTTGTGACAACTAAAGCTCAACTAAAACTGTCTCCTGTGCTTGAAAACCACGGATTATATCAGACTCAGATCATGCTTTCTATCATATGTGAAAGCTAAAGAGAAAAAAGGGAAAAGAGGGATCTGGTGGAAATAGCAGGGAGACCTGTGGGTGCAGAGGAAGGGTCAGGAGGGAGGAGGGGAAGGGGGGACTGGGGAAGGAGCCGATCAAGGCATGTAGTGCAGGTGGGATGTGCCAGGATGTGCCCACTATCCTGTGTAATTCTTATGTGCCAATAGAAAGGTGAAAGGGAGGGAGGAAGACAGATAGAAATACTTATTCAATGATGAATTGGAGACCTGCTGGTCCTAAAGGCACCATCTGCCATCTGTACTCTTTCAAAACCTTTCTCCAGCGCAGGTGAGCAGCCCTGGGCTTTGGAGAGGATCAGGGAGAAGGAGGAAGGTTGTTCTGAAAATAAGGCAGCATGTTGTACTCAATGCATCGATTCTCCTTTTCTGGACCAGCAGAACTCACACCTCTTTCCTCCTCCACTCCGAGCAGCTGTTTTGTAAGCCCATATTATTAAATTACCAACAAAAGCATCTAGAATGACTCCTGCCAGACAGTGACGCAGTGGGTCCTTAATAGACCTCTCAAAAAATCTATTTTACACCCCTGAACAGTGGGCATTTAGTCTCTCTCCTGCAGTCAATACATTGAGGCCTGGGGAGGCAGAGTGAGCGGCCCCACGCTGGGCCAGGCCTGCAGAAAAGGAGCTGGAAAGAGTCGGGAGGGAGGCCAGCTGTTGACCTGCCCCTCACCCAGTGCTCATGAGATGACCCCTCAAGTTCACAAAGTGACACTGCCTACAAGATGAGAATATCAATCTCAAGCTGCAGGGGTAGGAGGCCTGCCTCCTGGTGTCAGGAATCCCCGACCTCCTTTCCAATTCATTTTTTCAGTTTACTTCTTGAAGTTCGCGCACCCTTGTATGGAAGGTAAAATAAACTGTAGTGTCAGAACACGTTCCTGCCATTTGATTCACTAATCTTGCTGATAGCAATCTATCCTAGAAATGCAAGAGAAACTAGTCATTGCAATAAAGCATTTGTTGCAGTGTTCATTAAGTAAAACTTCCAGAAAAGTACAAATGCCCAAATAGGGTAATGGGTTACTAAATAACGATTGGACACACCATGGATTATTGTAGGAATATTTTAATTTATTCGTGCAACGGTATTTTACTTTTTGTTTTGTTTTGAGAGACACAGTTGTCCCTTGGTATCCAGGAGGGAGTGGTGACAGGACTCCCTGAAGATACCAAAATCCACAGATACTTCCAGTCCCTTGCATAAAATGGGGTAGATTTTGCATAGAACTTATATCTACCTCCCTTATATTTTAAATCCTCTCTAGACTACTTAGACTACCAAGTACAGTGCAGGCGCTTTGCAAGTTGTTGTCATACTGTATTGTTGAGGAAATAATGAGAGAGAAAAAACACCTAGTAGCCATGCAGTTCCCCCACCCCAGAGGGTGGACCGTAGCTAATTGGATTAGTAACTTAGTGGCCCTGAGAGGCACGAAGGTGAGCGAGCAGCACATCGCTGTGAACAACCAGCACTGGGAAAGGTGGCCGCGGCAGCTGATGGCTTTGCTGGCTTCTCTCTCTCTCTGGAGAACAGGATTGAACTCCTGCCTGCTTCTTGCTGGATGTGGCCACGTGACTTGCTTTGGCCAATGAATGTGAGCAGCCATGTCCAGGCCGATGTCCAGCAACCCTCTCAACCCTGGAGTCCTTCCTTTTGTCAACCACTGGCACTGCTCCAGGGTCAGCCCAGTCCCCATTTCTTCGGTGTCCTTCTCCTTCCTTCCTTCCTCCCCGGCAGCCCTTAGGTGCTGGGGTTGAGCCCAGGGGTGCTCTACACTGAGCCCCATCCCCAGTCTTCTTATTTTTTATTTTCAGACAGGGTCTCACTAAGTTGCTGAGGCTCACTTTGAACTTATGATCCTCCTACCTCAGCCTCCAGAGCCACTGGGATCACAGGTGGGTGCATTACATTTGGCTTCTTTCTTCCACTATTAATTCTGTTGTCAGTGAAGCCAAACTGTGTCCTATGGAACATTTACAGTTACCTTTTTTGCCGCAGTCTGGCTGGGCACAATTCACCAGCCACTTGTCAAGCAGAAAGGAACTTTATTTTCAGAACACACGGTGGACCACACAGCTCTTCAGGAATTCCCTCAGAGCCCAACTGCCACCACCGGCTTCTGGTGAGCCTCTCAACCCCCCACTCCTCCTGCTCTTGAGGCCGATTGGCTGGGTCATGTGGGCGGAGCCAAAAGAGTCCCCCAATGAGCAGCTCCGTGGTCTGAAAAGGGGGGGGGGACAGCCCAATGAGCATCACTGCAGAGGAGCCAATCAGCTGGCAGCTGGAAGTTTGCTGGGGCTCCTTCGGCTGTGGCTCTCAACACTTTTTAAGAATTGCCTCCTTTCAATACCTAACTAATTATTTTTTTAAATATCCTACATGTCAGCCCGTTGCCTGCCATAAAGGTTGTGACTACTGGGTCCCTTTTCTTTAGGTGTGGCTCAGGTTTTCTCTTCACAAAGAAGTTGATGTTTACAGCCAAATTTGACTCTTTTAAAAAGGGTTTCAATCTTGTAACATGCTCAGAAAACAATTCTCCACTTCAAAATCATACACATTCTTTACAAGTTGGATTCTAGTATTTTTGTATTTTCATTTTTTAACTCTTAAATTTTTATACTCTATAATTTATTTTGGCATGTGAGTAGATAGAATTTAATTTTCTCTGCCCCAACTCCATCTATGAAGCCATCCTGTCATTTGAAGTCACAGGGACTGTTGGTGGCAGGGACCATACTTTCACAACGCATCATGAAGAAGCTGAACAAAACAGAATCCAAAGAAAGAACCAGCACCTCGAGGAAGCACTGGGGTGTGGCCTTGAAGTGCATGCGTGGTCTCAGAGTCGAGAGGCTTACAGGGTAGAATAAAGCCTAAAAGAAAAACAAAGACCCGAGGATACTAAAGGAAAGAGAAGCCCCAACACCCTCCCTGCCTCTCCTTCCACTGTAGCGCATAGTGGGGCCTCCCCATCCCAGCTGGGCCTCCCCGTCACATCTGGCCTCCCCATCACAGCTGGGCTGACACCACCTTTATCAATTTTTCCACTGAAGCCAATCTGGACTCAGAGTCCTTAGTGGTGGACTGTGGGATGCCAAGCTATCCCTTGAACAGCTGATGGCTTAATGGCTGAAACAGAGAAATTGGAACAGAAGTACAGAGTGGCTGTAAGGATGGCTGAGGATCCAGGGTCTGAACCCTGACGTGCACACACCAAGGGAGCCATGCAGATGACTGCTGAGCGCCAGGAGCAGCTCAGCATAGGCGCCAAATTGTAGCCACTGTTGATTGTCATCTGTGGATACAATGGAGTGGAGGCCAGATGATGGGGAGCCCTTGGGTTCTGATTCTCCCTCTCTCTGCCTTCCTTTGACCAACTCCCTCTGTTGCCAGTTCAGTAAATACGCTACACCATGAATTACTCCATTCATCATTTGCTCTCTCATGGTAAATATACTCACTTCCTCTTGAGGCTTGTTAAAAATGATATTTTGTCTCATTTGAAAATTCATTGCTTTTCTTTGTAAATCAGATGCTTAAAAAAAAAGCATAAGCCCTCTGTCTCAAGGAAGTGTGTTCATGAGGAAATTGAGGAATTCTGGAAGAAATGATATATAATGCTCCATTTTGAGGAGGGGCACAATTTCCCTTTAATACTTTTGTATATTTTTTGAAATTTTATTATGTATTATATTATTTTATAATCAGGAAAACCATATTCTCATGTATCATTTTAAACTATTGTGCTTCTGAGTGAATGCGGACAGGGGCCTATAAATTCAGCTTATTTTCCTCATAGAATGATTCTCCTCACCTTAGCTAAATTGCAGAAAGTTCCCTAGATTCCGACAACAGCCCTCGCTAATCTTCTGCTTCATAATGTGTCCATATCTCAAATTCATCACCCCATAAACTTCCCAAGCAGTGGGGATAAGTGCAGGTTTTCTCAAGTGAAGAATTACTGCACATTTTTAGTAAAGGGAAAGTAAAACCCTCGGAATGCAGCTGAGCTGAGCGGAGGGAGATAAGGGCAGATTTGTGGGGCCACCTCTCCGCTTGTCTCCTGCTGTTGGATGCGTTTTTCTGCTTCTAGTTAGAGTAGATTTTGGAAATACGTTGGCTTCTCCCTCTCTCTCCCCGCCTCCCTCTCTCTCTCTCTCTCTCTCTCTCTCTCTCTCTCTCTAATGCTTTGCTCCAGACACTGCTCCTCCCAGTTCACAGCATGATCCTGGGCAGCCAGGACAAGGGACCAACTAGATCTGTCCCTTAGGAACTCACTCATGTACGTCCAAGTGTTTATGTTGGAGTTCATAAACATAACTCTTGTAATCACACAAGACAACAGATGTATGCAGACTTCAGCAAATTACGGAATAGCAGGTCCAGGGAGATGGGTTTGTATCATCTCAACACGTTCTCTAAAGTTTCAGGCGTGAGAAGCAGCACTCTGTGTTGTTCAGGATGATCTGGTAATGCTCTAAAGCAATGCAGGAGAAGTCCACCTATCCATCAGCTCTTCGGGGAGAGGTGGAGGGAGGTGGGACTAATCCTGAGCACCTGTGTGAGCAGCTGAGCAGACTGTGCGTGGTGAGATGGAGGGAGTGTAGCTGCCGAGTCATGTGGCAAGGTGAGGGTAGATGCTGAAGAAGGCTGAAGTCCTCTCCATCCTCCCCCCTCCATTCTGTGCCATGTAGGCTGATCTGTATGGCTGGCACACCTGGGTTCTCTCATCCTGTGGCTTCTGGTTGGCTTTGGCCAGTGGGCAGTTCCAGGAGAGAATTGGAGGGCTGGGAGGAGGGAGTGGTGACAGTATTTTTCCCTGGCTCCTACCACACCAGGCTGCAGGCTGCACTGGCCACAGGGTCTCTCCTGCTGCTCTCAATGCCGGGAATGACCCCTTGCGCCCCGAAGTCTGATAGTCCAGCTCCTGATGCTGCCCACAAGGGGCATGTGGCCGCGCCTGGTTGGTGTTCTTCAACTGTGCCCACACCTTGAGATTGGCTTCCTCACCTAACTGTCCTCTTCTGCCCCCGTTTTTACAGCTTTTCTGACTAATGTAAGGAGAAGGGCAAATGCGCTCATTTTCTATTGTTTCTGCATCAAATTACCACAAACTTAGTGGCTTAAGGCAGAACTTGTTTTCTTGCAGCTCTGGAGGTCAGAGTCTGGGAAGGTGGAGGCCCCTTCCTGGGCAGGCCTCTCTGCTGCTCCAGGCGCTGGAGGCTGCCCTTGCCTGGGCAATGGATTTGCCTCCCTCTGGACTCTGCCTCTGTAGACAGCATGCTCTGACGATGACCCTCCTGCTTCCGTCTCATCAGAACCTGGTGGTGACATTACACCCACTCAGCCACCCAGGGAATCCCCGTTCCTCGCCATCCTCGACTTAATCCATCTGTGAAGTCCCTTGGCCATGCAAGGCCATGTAAGCAAACATATCTGCAGGGTCCAGATTCAGGAAATGGGAAGTGAGCACCTTCGGGGGGTTCTCTCTAGGAGAGGAAAGAGGGTACATCTGACTTGGGCTTAAGCTGCCTGTGGGAGCTGGAGGAGGGGAGGAGGGGGCTGTTGGACATCCAGGTCTGGGGTCAAGGTTGACCGGTCAAGGTTGTCCTTGTGCTCGCATCCTGCACCTCATGCTGGAACCTGAGGAATGTGCACATGCACCTGTCTTCTCACAGCTGGTTTGTCAGCTCCTGGGAGGAAGCCACCATATTCCAACGCCACTCTCTCCGTGGTCTTCTGAAAGACAGTCCTATAGTCCCAGGCCTGCCCTTCCCCTCTGCTGACAGAGACCCTCGCTCTCCATGTTTCCTCTCTAAGTTCAGCAATGGTTAAGAACCCCAAATTGGATTATACCACAAGTCAGATCCAACGACCTCCAGAGCAGCTGGCTTGTTGTGGAGACATGCACATGCAGTGTTGACCCACCCTGGTTCACTGAGTCACCCACGGAAGAGATCTGTAGTCATCAACTAGGATTCACTGGATCTGGAGAACTGGGTATTTTACTTCATAACAGTAATTCTGTGGCTTAGATTCTAAAATTAAAGTGTTGCTTCAGCCTTTTATTATCTCAGTGCCCTTGAGCTTAACATTTTGTTTCGATTTTTCTTATTCATAACACAGAAGTAAAATAAACACTGGGCTGTAGTCAGATAACAGATGTTACAGATTTAAAGCCTCCTATCCTAACTGTAACAGAGAAGGTATAGATGAGCAAGGGTCCCCCAGCGCTTTCCCCTGGTCCATGCTTTACTATGGTGACAAAGTGCTCAGAATGTTATACTTAGCAAGATTCCATTCGATAAGCACTTATTGGATACAGATACTAAGTAGCATCTGCACTGATGTGGATACAAAATGAGTGAGTCATATCTCCTTTCCTTATGGGGTTTACTGTCTAATGAGCAGGGCAGACAGGACAGAAACAACCCTGATAGAGCATCCCTTTACCCAGAGTAATGATGACAGCTGTAGGCAGATCTCCCATCTGATATCATCATTATATACAATGATGTTTTGATAACAGCTGGCTGGAGTCAGGGTTCAGTCTGTGGCCATGGAGCAGAGAACCAGTATCAATTGGGATCGTGGTCTTGTGCACACAGAAGTCTTACCAGCTGAGCCCGCCAGCCAGAGACATACAAATCTGCCCTGGAAAGTGGTATTGATTATAAGCATGGAAGGGGAAAAGTGTTTATTAAGAAGGAGAGAATGAGTGCTGATTACTGAATTCCATAAAAGACTTTTTCAAAGTCCAATCCAATACAGGAGGATAATTTCTGTTACATGCAGAAAACGTGCTCAGGCCACAAGGGATATGATGCAGTGATTAAGACAGCGAAGGCACAGTCCTACCCCAAAGGACTGACAGTCTCACAGGGACAGACAGACTTGAGAGCTGCAGAGGAAGAGCCAGCTTTGGGGTGTGAGGTGGGAGAGAGTAGGTTTGGTTTATGGGTCAAAAAAGATGCCAAGAAAATGGGATATTTTATTTGTTTTTTTCCCAATATTTTTTATTGCTGCACTCTAGTTGCACATAACGGTGGGACTGTTGTTACGCATTCTCACTGACACACAGTATCGTCTCCCTCTGCTCTCTGTCCCTTCCTCCACCCCCCATCTCTCCCCTTTACTGACCTCTCTTTGACCTTTCAGGAGACCCCCTCCACCTTTCTGTTCTTTTTCCCCCTCTAGTTTCCACATGGGAGAGAAAGCCTTGAGCCTTGGTCCTCAGAGGTTGGCTTATTTTGCTTGACGTGCAGTACTCCCATTTGATGAGATAGTTGAACTAAACCTGGAGGTCTGAATCTGCAACACACATAATAGTCATTTATCAAACTGTTCCTATATCTTTCTTACTATACTGGAATTAGTTTCCAACCTCATTACACTGCCATAAAAACATCCACGTGGTCAAATATGGAAGTTCTTCTCCCCTTGCCTCCCATTGCGACTCCTCCGGGCAGCGAGGAACAGTCGTGTACCATTTCTATGCACTTTCTGTGTGTTTGCTGACATATATTTGTGCTTACACAAACATTTGAAAACTAAACACATAGAAGATGCATGCGATGTTTCAGCCCTTGGCTTTTACTTTTTAATTAGCAATATTTTGTATCTCCTTATCAGTTCTCGTAGGTCCATTTCCTTCTTATTGTCTGAATGGTGGCCTAGACCATGCTGTCTAAGACAGTACTTACTAGCCACGTGGATCTGCTTCAATTTAAAATAAGATGATTAAAATGAAATAAAATTTCCAATTCAGTCCCTCCATTACATGTACCACATCTCCAGTGCTCAGCAGTCATAAGAGGCTGGAGATTACTGCTGGACAGAGTGACAGAGGACATTTTCACCATAGCTGAGAACCCTGACACTTACGCTGCTCTACACAATGCAGGGACCAGTGCTGGCTGAGCCATCCTCTGCCGAGTATTAAGGCTCTTCCCTGCTTTGGGCTGATATAAAGACGCTGCAGTGAACACCCTCGAAGAGACTTCTTATTTGTGTGGGAGTAGGATTCTGCAGAGCAGAGACTTTAGGGTCCCATGTAAGCACTTCTGAATTTGGAAAGACAGTGCCAAGTCTCCTCCTGAAACCTTATGCTGGTTTCATCTGAGGACATTAGAATGACCATTTTCCAAGTGCTCACCATCCCTGGGGAATGCAGATTTCTGCAACTTTTACTACTCTGCTAGACAGAATAGCATCCTGCTCTACTTTCAATTTGCATTTTATTATTTTTAGTGAGATTGGGTATTTAAAAATAAATTTTAGCAAAAAATAACAAATCCTGGCTAGGATAGAGAAAAAGGAGCTCTTCTTTTACATTGTTGGTGAGAATATGAATTGGCACAGCCCTTATGGAGAACTGGATGGAGATTTCTCAACTAACTCAAAACCAAATGACCTTATGATCCAGCTATCCCACTTCTGAGTACACATCCAGAGGAAACGAAATAAACACAACAATAGACACCGCCCACCCATGTTTGTTGCGGAATTATTCACAGTACCTAAGACAGGGGCTCAACCTTGGTGCCCAGAAAGAAAGGGTATTTGGTATTCAGCTTATCATCACTGTGATCAAAGTACCCAACAAGCACAACTTAGGAGAGGGAAAGTCTATTTTGATTCATGATTTTTGAGGCTCAATCCATGGTGGTTCAACTCTGTTATTCTGGAACCAAGCTGAGGCAGAACACCATGGTGGAAGGGCATGGTGGAGATTGCTGCTCCATTTATGGTGTCCAGGAAGCAAACAGAGAAGGGAGAAGGAACTGCAGGGAAGGTCAACCCTTCCAGGGCACGCCTCCTGTGACCACCTCCTGCAGCCACACCCCCCTGCCTTCAGACCACCCAGGCCACTTGAACTAGGATGGACCCATCAGATCCAGGCTCTCCTAACCTAATCATTGCCTCTGAACACGCCTGCATTAACACAGGATCTTTGGGGGACACCTCATGTATAAACCGTAACATGTATACATATAATGGAGTCTATTCAGCCATAGAAAAATAAAATCCTGTTATATTCAGCAAAATTGATAGCAATGGAGGACATTATTTTAAGTGAAATAAGCTAGACACAGGACAAGTACCACGTGCTTGTTTCATAGTGATCACTGAGTACTGGGAGGGTGTGGTGTGGGTGGGAAAAGGGTTGTTGGGGTGGAAGGTTGATGCACACTGAGCCCCATTAATATGTCCAATTAATACATGTTAATAAAAACAAGTGTTAATTGTCTAAGGAAGTACATGAGTGTATATCAATTGTAAAGTATTGTAATAATGTATACTATCATATATCTTAAAATAGAGCAGTAATAAAATGTGAGCTCATTTCCCCAGCCTCCATCCCACCCTCAGGTCTCAGGAATAACAGCCATGTCCCTTTGGTGTGACTTCCTGCCTTGTCTTCAAGCACTTACAAGCTGTCAGCATGCTTGTACAGATAGAATTTATTGTGGGTTTTTTGCCTTATATATAAAAAAAGAAACAAGATGCATTTGTTGTTCAGCAACTTGGACTTTTTATTTAACAATATATCTTAAAGATATTTTCCATGCAACAATATCAATAGCTAGTATTTATTTAGCACTTACTGCCTGCAGTGAGTAGGTTAAAGCTCTCCTCTAGACTCCTCTAGACGTGTCTGATGTTGCTCAAGATCTTGGGGATCTTCCAAAGGTTGTGCCCAGGTCTCTGCCTGGACATACTTCCTACTAAAGGAAGCCACGTCCACCTCATCTCTCGGCCAGTTCTCTGTTTGGTCTCACCAGTTTGAATGTGAATACGTTTTCAGAGCTCGCCTCCACTGCCATGGTCACTCCCGTGTCTGTTCGCAGAAGCTAAAAGGACCCAGGACAGGCTCCAGTGGCCTGCTCCAGCCTCCCTTCAGGTTTTGGAGGGTGTTGGCAGGTGTTGTTGGTGGCTCTCTCCCCCTTTTCCTGGAATATTCCAATCTTCCTTGGAAGGGATTGGCCCAAGTGAACGTTTTCTATTGCAAAGAGAAGAAAATTCACTCAATCTGACTTACATGGCTTCTATAACCATGACGTCCAACAGCAGAGCGGGAACTCAGTGGGGTTGGATCTGGGCTCCACTCCCTTCCTGATTTTCTGGAGTGTTCTGCTATGCGTCTGGTTCCTTGCTGGGACCCTGTTTTGTCACGTGGCTTTGGCAGTTCTGTGCTCTGATCTTTATGCATTACCATGCATGGAGGAAAGACCTTCTCTTTGCTCACCCATCAAGTTCCAGTCTGGCCATCTTGGGCCATTCACCATCCTTCAATAATTAGTCCTGCTGATCACCAAATAGGGACCGGTGAGAAGCTGGTCCTGCAACAATCACTGTGGCAATCACTGCTGAGCCCCTGGTCTGAGGTGCTGCTTTGTGGCAGCCTGTGGTGAGGAACTCATCTTCAGCTGATGAGCTGTGCTGAGTTTGCACAAACCCCTCCGGCTCTCCAGCAGTTAGAGGCACTTATCCCTGATTTCCAGCAAGCATGCAGATTTGCCCTATTTACGTATTCTTGTGGAAGTTTTTAGACTGCAGAAGGGGTGGTGCTGGCAGCAGATTTGGGACCTGTCATCCTTTACTCTGTGAGTCTTTTGCTTCAGAGAAATGCCCTAAATTAGAAGAAAATGAAGAAGGAAGGTTTTTGCTGAGATGCTGGTGGGATGGATGCCTTCCCACTTGAGCTGGCGAAGTGTGTCTGTGTGTCTGTGTGTCTGTGTGTCTGTGTGTCTGTGTGTGCGATCATGGGAATACGGCAGAAGGCGGGGGGAGCATTGCCAGAGCGAGAAAGAGAGATGGAAAAGGAAGGCATTGCACCAAGGGGCTCATTGACTGATACTCTAATGGCTGTGGATGCTGTTCTGGTCTACAGAAGCCACAGCTTTGGAAGCCTTTGCTAGATTATTTAGAATATAAAGTTAGGCACCCTTCGCCTAAGGAAATCCAGTTTAGGTCGGTCATGAGAAGCCATATAATAAAACATTGTGGCTGGGCGTGCTGGTGCACGCCTGTAATCCCAGAGACTCAGGAGGCTGAGGCAGGAGGATGGCAAATTCAAGGCCAGCTTCAGCAACTTAGTGAGGCCCTAAGCAAATCAATAAGATCCTCTCTCAAAACAATAAAAAGGGCTAGGAATGTGGCCCAGTGGGAAAGCACCCCTGAGTTCAATCCCCAGTACAAAACAGAAACAAAAATAAAACCTTTCTTCAAAGTTTTTAACAAATGGGTATTTCAGTGTTAAGCTAATGTGAAGTTTGTCAGCTCATTGGAGAAGGTCAATAGGGCCCGATGTAAATTTCAGACTTGTATATTTTACAAAGAAACACAGATCTTTCTCAACTGATCTTCCATGGACCATAAACGTAAGTTCCCACAGAATTCCATCTGGACGCACATGTGATACCTAGACTCACAGAGTGAAGCAGGGGCCACAAGAAGCTTCTGGGGGCTGCATGGTGGAAGAGTCGTAGCAAAGGGTTGATTTGAACAAGCGACGATGTGAACTCCACAAGGGTTTCTGCTCCATGTGACTGCAGAGGCCGTGTGGCTAGCGCCTGCCCTGTCTGACCAAGGGGAGGACATGGATGGTCACCCACAGAGCATTAACCACAAGCTTGGGCAGAGGGACTCCAACCAGATCCTTAGATGTGCTACGGCCAGGAAGGCAGGGGGGCCATCGACTCACTCCTGGGACCTGCTGAAAAGAGAGTTTCCTACCGCGGAAACCGCCCTTGCTCAGGAGAGGGGGCAGCGCCGTGGTCAGGGAAATACTTTCCCACTGTATCCCAGTCGGCTCAGAAGGTCCCCGATGCCTGTCAGCAGCTCATCTAAGTGCTCTGGCCTACTCACGCTCCCTGCTTCAACTAGGAGATGCTGCCGTCTAGAAACAAGGCCACTCTGCTGTCTTTCTGACCATAGGAGCAGCAGGTGTCAGTGGTTGCTCTCTTTGTCTCCCTGATTCTGAGCCATTCTGAGCCGACCACCTCCCTTTCTCCTTCCTGGCTTTATTTTTAGCAGATCACTTTTATGTTACCACTTTTTTTCCTCTATATTTGTTTGCATGTGTGTTGGTGACTGGTTCCCGTGAGACATCAGCTGTAGGAAGACAGAGACCCTGTCTGTCTGGTCCACTGCAGCATCCCAGGTGCAGGGACCAGGGTTTGGTTCCTGTTAGGGACCAAAGATACTTAGTATTTGAGTTGGTAAAAAACACGAGGAGGGGGGAGAGCAAAGAAGAAAGAAAGCAACACTGTCCCTACTGACAAGATGATTGGGCAGTGCTCTCTCTACGAGTGAGCTTCTCCTCCTTTCCTTTCAGAGGATCAGGGCAGCACTGCCACATAATCAGTCAACAGCTGGTTTTTGAAATGGGAAACAAAACCTCTGGCCTGTAGTATTTGCCAATTTCTGTGGTGTAAATGCTACCGACTTCCAGCTGCCAGTTTGCTGGTGTGAGCGGGAAGGTCTGCGCACAGCTGTGGCACACACCTGCACAGAGCACTCCCACATCCTGGCCAGGCACAGGACGCCTGGGTCTCCTGGGCTCAGGACTCCAGGGGTTATGGGCTTGCAGCAGCTGCAGGGCGGTGACCCTCCTTCCAGAGAGAAGTGTCATTCCTCTCCTTTCTCCAGGATGTCACACAGAGCCAAGATGCGGTGAGGGGAGGGTGCCCCTGGTCCTTGGTCCATGGGAACGAGCATGGGCCCCACATGTTCTGTGTGTCCTCTCAGCTCAGCCGGAACCTCTCGGCAGTCTTGATGTCTACTTGACATCATGACCATTCTGTTCTGGAACTTGCTAATGAGGGTCAAGCTATATGCAGCTGTGAATTTGAGAAAAGATAAAGCAGAAAGATATTTTCCTTCACTTTCCACAAGAAACATGGATGCAGAGAACAACATGATGACCATTTTCACTGCCAAAATCTGGGGGGCTAGTTCTCTGTGTCTTTAGAACTCCTAATGATGGGCCTGAATCTTGGGATATTTTCTAGATGAGAACAGTCAATACATTACCCAGAGGTAGCCTCTCTGTGATGAGCACGCAATTCCTTTATAAACAGGAAAAAATAGGCTTAAATGCCATTCTGCACAATTTTGAATGTACCACATGATTATAATAACTTTAAAACAAAAAATGAATAGAAAAAGGATTTGAAGGAAATGCAGCCAACTGATCACTCGGATGATGCCTGTTTTGCATGATGAAAATATTTTGATTTTTTTCCCACTTTTTTTTTTAGTTTCCAAACTTTGGGGGGAAAAATCATCTGAGCATTATTTTGATAATGGAAAAAAATGTAATTTAACAGATAAAGCAAGAGAGCAAGCAAAGAAATAAACCATCTTTTTTACCCCCAATGATGAAACCAGGAGAGGCTGGGGGAGGGGCAGATGCAGCCTGGAACTCCCCTGGGGACAGGGCAGGTGCCTCAGCCTGGGGGGCAGGGAAAGAGACAGCAGAGGAGGATGGCTTGGGAGTCTAAATCCCACCTACACTCTGGACACTCTTGTGACCTGCCACTGTCCTAAAGAACCCGGAAGCCACTGCCTGGAGCCCTGGTTCCAGCATGGACCAGGGCAGGGATGCAGGTGCGTGCTGACGGAGGAAGGGGACCTACCGCACAAGAGGGGCGCACAGCCCAATCTGGCAGTGCTTTGCCGAGTTTCCCCGAGGGGAAGCTCCCCCTGACGGGAAAGTCCTGACGGGACTTGGTGGGATTGCTGCTCGGGTAGGGAGGAGGACGAGGGACCCTGGGGGAAGAAAGGGCTCCGGGGACGAAGCGATGTCGCTGGGCCACACGGCAGAGTCCCTGGGTCAAGGAGCTCTGCAAGGCTGCATGACTCGGGTCCCTCTTCTATCACTACGTAAGAGCTGCCTGTGGGTGTCCCTGGGATATGCAAAGGAGGCAGCTTCTAAATGTCTAAAAATGTGGTTTTGGGGGATATTTTCAAGTTCGGATGTATGAAAATGTGAACCCACCACTTTCGGGTTTTCAAGGTTGAGACTAGGGGTCAGTCCACCCAGAGCATCGCACACTCGTCTTATGGAGCAACAGACACCATCCCCGGGCAAGTCGAAAGGGTTAATTTAGCAAAGGGTTGATTTGAACAAAAGATGATGTGAATTCCGTAAGGGTTTCTGCTCCACGTGACTGCAGAGGCTGTGTGGCTAGCTCCTGCCCTGCCTGACCAAGGGGAGGACGTGGATGGTCACCCACAGAGCATTAACAACAAGCTTGGGCAGAGGAACTCCAGCCAGATCTTTAGATGTGCTACGGCCAGGCGCCTGCCCAGCCTCTCCTGAGCACTGTGTCCATGTCCTCCTCCAGGCTCCAGAGCCAGCGCCTGCAGTCCCAGGGCTGCCTCTTCTGCTGCTGTGTCTAAGGGCCAGAGGCTCAGGCCAGGGCTGTGATGACAGTAGGGGGCTGTCAGGGCCTGCAGGGCTGGGGACTCTCCACCAGGAAGTTGAACAGGCCTCCAGCAGTGGCCTCTGGCATTTGCAACCTTGTTCTGTCTACAGGAGGCTGTTGATAGTAGGGGACACAAAAGCCTCAAGGTGAGTGGGTGGGAAGGAGTCCACTGTTAAGTGTGAGCCCAGGGAAAGCCGAGGTAGAAACTCCAATATTCAGTGCAATAGAATTAAGGCAAAAGATAACACTAAGAGCCAAGACGGGTGTTTTAGACTCATCTATCTGCATTTTGTGCAATAGAATAAACCTAGAGGCATCCATCAAAACCAACTCAAGCTCTAAGACACAGCAGTTGGTGGAGAGATGGAGAAACAGGCAAATCGACTGGACTGGGGAGATCCACACACTCTTCCCTGAAACCGAGAATCAGGGAGCATTTTAAAACATAATGGGTTCTGAGGATCTTCACAGCTTCTTCAATAAGCTTGAGCTGATAGGTAACGTGGAACTCCACTCCACAGGAAGGAAGCCTGCAGATCTAAAACACTCAGGAGAGGCCGCACCTGTCCAACAGCAGGGGGCTCTGAGGGACGAGTAGCCCCACATTCTGTTCCCCGCCACTGCACAGCACATCTAGGCATCCAAGGAAGCTACCTCTGAAACCCACGCTCCTTGGAAACTAAGTAGTGAATTTTGAAGAGCCCATGGGTTAAGAAGGGAATCAAAGCAAATTAAGGCGCTTAAAACTGACTGACAACGAGAGTGGTTCATGTCCAATTTTTAAGACACATTGAGAGCAGTGTCAAAAGACACATTCATCATTGTAAGAATGTTTATCAGGAAGCAAGGAAGTCAAAAATAGATTGACGGTGTTTTCAACTCAAGAAGTGGAAAAAGACCAACAGGGAAAAATCCACCGAAACAAGATAGAAGCTGGGCGTGGTGGCACATGGCTGTAATCCCAGCTGCTCCAGAGGCTGAGGCAGGAGGATTGTAAATTTGAGGCCAGTCTCAGCAGCTCAGAGAGATCCTGTCTAAAAACAACAAACAAATAAACAACAACAACAAAAAATCAAACCCAGACTTTCAAGAAATAGTTTCCACGTAGTAGGATGATTCTGGGAAGTACAAGGATCAGGCTCTCCCCATTTTTAAGTCATCTGTAAGCTTGACTTAAGGAGACTAGAAGGACAGTGGAACTGAAAACCATAGGCCATCGACCTGTGAGAGGGGGTGCAAAACCCCCCAGGAAAGGCCAGTCTTCCAAAACATGCGGAAGGCTTGGGTCTGGGTGCAAGGACATTTCAAATCAGAAGATGCTTCAGTGTCATTCACCACATTCATGAACTCACAGAGGAAAATCACAGAATCATCTCAAAAGTGCTAGAAAATGATTGCTAAGATGTGAACCGCCCCCGTCCACCGGGACAAGCAGGGGAGGCTCACTGGCCACACAGGCATGGGCTTGAGTGTGCAGTTGAATGGAGTCTTGGCCTTGTGGTCCTTCCAGGACCCAAGCAGCTTTGAGACCCAGTGGAGCAGACAGGCGGGAGCTGTCCAGTGGCCCTGCCCCCGGGAGCCTGTCCAGAGGCACTTTCTCCTGCCTCCTGGGTTTCTCCCAGGGGCAGGACGATGACCACCCGCTGCAGCCTGGGCCCACCTCCTGGGCACCCAGGTGTCCGCAGCTTCATTGCAGCCAATGGCCAGTTGCTGAGATGTCATCCTTTAGGTGTACAGGATGCTGGCACCCCAACTGGTTTGTTTGTTTGTTTTGTTTTGGTTTTTTGCTCACAGAATAAATAATCAACACTCCAAATCTAAAAATGGCTCATCGTGTCTTTGCCCGTAGAATCAGTAAAACGTGAGAAGTGAAGCCACAAGGTGAAGTGTGGCTGATCTCATAATGATTTCTCTTCATCAGAGAACAAAATCACGCACAGATAACAGACTGGGGGGCTTCTTGCTACCTGCAGTACTTCCAACTCCTGCAAGGCTCTGAGGAACCACAGCATCCTGGGGCCAAGGGTGATGCTGAACTGGCAAGTTGGAGATTCAAGAAACAGAGAGGAATCCAAAGCAGTGCCCACAGCCATTGGTCTTTAGATCCTGACCATTAGTCCTGCAGTGAGACTCAGTCTTTCGAGCCTAAACTGGCAAGCTCGGAGCCCGTCGTCCTGTGGAGGGGGCGTCATTTACATAAAAGCATGCCAAAACTTACTTCTTCAGGTCGGGCTTGAGAAGTCTTCCTCTCTACTCCTACAGTGCAGCCTCCAGAGGATCTGGGAGCCGATGGGGCTGAGCTTTGACTACAGAGCACGGGTGCTGTAGGGGCTGTTGTGTCATGTGGGCACCTGACACTGAAACAAGTACTACTATTTGAAACCACACCTTCTTTTACAATGTTGAGGTATGTTCCTACTATCCCTAATTTTTCTAGTGTTTTGAACACAAAGGTGTGCTGTATTTTGTCAAATGCTTTTTCTGCATCTATTGAGTTGATCATATGATTCTTGTTTTTAAGTCTATTAATATGATAAATTATGTTTATTGATTTCCATATGTTGAACCACCCTGCATCCCTGGGATGAACCCCACTTGATCGTGGTGCACTATATTTTTAATACGTTTTTGTATGAGATTTGCCAGAATTTTATTGAGAATTTTTGTATCTATGTTCTTCAGGGATATTGGTCTAAAGTTTTCTTTCCTTGATGTGTCTGGTTTTGTTATCAGAGTAATATTAGCCTCATAGAAGGAGTTTGAAAGGCTTCCCTCCTTTTCTATTTCATGGAATACTTTGAGGGGTATTGGTGTTAATTTTTCTTTGAAACACAAGGTCAGCATCATTCTAAATGGAGAAAAATTGAAAACATTTCTGCTAAAAACTGGAACAAGACAAGAATGTCCTCTTTCACCACTTCTATTCAACATCATCCTTCAAACTCTAGCCAGAGCAATTAGACAAAGGAAAGAAATTAAAGGGATACAAATAGGTAAAGAAGAGCTCAAACTATCACTATTTGCTGATGACATGATTCTATATCTAGGAGATCCAAAAAATTCCACCAGAAACTCCTACAACTAATAAGTGAATTCAGCAAAGTAGCAGGATATAAAATCAACACCCATAAATCAAACACATTCCTATACATCAGTGATGAGTCCACTGAAAGAGAAATTAGGAAAACTACCCCATTCACAATAGCCTCAGGAAAAAAAAAAATACCTGGGAATCAATCTAAAAAAAAGAGGTGAAAAGTCTCTATAATGAAAACTACAGAAAACTCAAGAAATAAAGAAAACTTCAGAAGATGGAAAGATCTCCCATGCTCCAGGACAGGCAGAATTAATATTGTCAAAATGGTCATACTGCCAAAATCATTATACAGATTTAATGCAATTCCTATTAAAATCCCAATGACATTCTTCATAGAAATAGAAAAGGCAGTCATAAAATTTATTTGGAAAAATAAGAGACCCAGAATAGCCAAAGCGATCCTTAGCAAGAAAAGTGAAGCAAGAGGCATCACAATACCAGACCTTGAACTATACTATAGAGCTATAGCTTGGTATTGGCACCAAAATAGACTTGTAGACCAATGACACAGAATAGAGAACACAGAGACAAACCCACATAAATACAGTTATCTCATACTAGACAAGTGTGCCAAAAATTTTCACTGGAGAAAAGACACCCTATTCAACAAATGTTGCCAGCAAAACTGGAAATCCATATGGAGCAAAATGAAATTAAACCTCTATCTCTCACCTTGCACAAAAATCAACTCAAAACGGATCAAAGACTTAGGCACTAGAACAGAGACTCTGCACCTAATAGAAGAAAAAATAGGCCCAAAACTTCAACACGTCAGCCTAGGTTCTGACTTCCTTAACAAGACTCCTAAAGTGCAAAAAATAAAATCAAGAATCAATAAATGTGATTAATTAAAATTAAAAAGCTTCTTCTCAGCAAAGGAAACAATCAATAATGGGAGGAGAGAGCCTGCAGACTGGGAGAAAATCTTTACCACATGCACCTCTAGTAAAGCATTAATCTCTAGGCTATATAAAAAACTCAAAAAACTTAACACCACAAAAACAAATATCCCAATCAATAAATGAGCTAAGGAACTGAACAGATACTTCACAGAAGAAGAAATACAATCGATCAACAAATATATGAAAAAGTGTCAACATCTCTATCAATTAGATAAATGCAAATGGAAACTACTATAAGATTTCATCTCCTGTCAGAATGGCAATCATCAAGAATATAGGCAAAAATAAGTTTTGGCGAGGATGTGTTGAAAAAGGTACACTCAGACATTGCTGGTGGGACTGCAAATTAGTGCAACCACTATGGAAAGCAGTATGAAGATTCCTCAGAAAACTGGAATGAACCACATAATTAACATACTACAGCAATTCAGCCACGTCAATGTTTATAGCAGCTCAATTCACAATAGCTAGACTATAGAACCAACCTAGGTATCCCTCAATAGATGAATGGATAAAGAAAATGTGGTATACATACTCAAGGGAATATTACTCAGCTTTAAAGAAGAGTAAAATTATGGCATTTGCCAAGAGTAAATGGTTGGAGTTGGAGACTACCATACTAAGCAAAATAAGCCAAAGTCCAAATATTTTCTCTAATATGAAGATGCTAATTCACAATAAGGCAGGGGGCACTAGGGAGGAATAGCATTACCTTAGTTTAGGTAGAGGGAAGTGATGGGAGGGAGGGGATGTGGGAAAGACAGTAGAATGAAACAGACATTATTACTGTGTGTACATATGTGACTGCATGACCAATATGATTCTGCAACATGTACCCTCAGAAAAATGAGAAATCATATCCCATCTATGTATGATGTATCAAAGTGCATAAATGCATTCTACTATCATGTATGACTAATTAAAACAAATAAAAAAATTTAAATCCTCCCTCCCCAAAAAACCCTTCTGGCCCAGAGTAATTCAAAGCTACAAGATATATGAATGAGGATATTACTCAGGGCAGGTGTGGGGACATAGGGTCAGGCAGTGCACTAAAGAGGAGTTGTGTGATATTTGGTGTAGATTTTGGAAACATTTATTTTTTGCTTACTATGCGCCAGGCACAGTGTGTTCCGGGTTGCACTGAGTCCTGAGGAAACTGAAGCAAAGGGAAATCCAGCCCTACATAGTCTAACTCTGAAGGCGGTGGAAAGAAAGGGCTGGAAAGAGGGGACATGGAAGGAGGGGGCTACTGGAGGGAGACAAGCCGGAAGTGCAATCGGAGGATTTAGTATCCAAGAGAGAAATACATGAATCAGTTTATCCTCACAGCAGCACAGTGGCTGGGCTGTGGGCCACACCCAGAGGGGGCCCGTCGTCTGCTTTCTCTGTCCCCAGTGCCCGGCTGCTTCCCTCCCCCATCCTCTCTCAGTCAGCCTTCCCTCGCTCTGACCCATCCCTTTCCTCAGAATGACTGAATTCAGCCCTAAGTGTCCCCAAATATCCGCTAGAATCTCATGGCTGTGAAGGACCCATTGCACGAGGGATCAGTGGATGAGGGAGACAGAGGCATAGTGACCCTGCTCAGGGTCCTGGGTGCTCCTTGTCCACCAATGGCTTTCCCGTTAAGTGCCCTCTCAGCATTGCTATATGGAGTGCATTTGCAGCTGGGAGGAAGGAGGCTTAAGACAGTCGTCATGCTGCATGTCACAGTGACGAACCCCCTTTCCCATGGGCAGAAGGATGCAATCATTCCCTGGCACCGGCTGCTCCTCTCCACCATGGGGGTTACTTGGTGGGGTGCCCATTTCCTGAGGCTGCAAAAATGAGGTACTGCAGGCTGGGTGGCTCAACACCGTGGAGCTGTGCTCTCTCACAGATCTGTGGGCCGAGAGCCGACGCGAGGGTCTCAGCAGGCCATGCTCTCTCCAGGGCCCTTGGCGGCAATCTGCTCCATGCCTGGCTCTTGCTTTTGGTGTTACCAGCAGCCCTTGGCATCCCTTGGTTTGCAGACACATCCCGGCAACCTCTGCTCGGCTGACACGTGGCGTTCGCCCTGTGTGTATCTGTCCCTGCGTCTCTCCTCCTCCTTGGACAACACCACCATTCCTGCCAGGTTGAAGCCCCTCCCAGTTTCCACAAGACCTCATCTCCCACGCTCACACTGATAGCAACCCGATTCCAAATAAGCCACATTCTGAGGTTTCAAGAGGACAGGAATCTGGGGGCAAGGGGGACATTACTACACCCAGCACAGTTGCACTTGGTTGGCTGAATTTGTCATTATCTAAATGACTGCAAAGGTGCCTCCTGCCTACGCCCCTGGGTTGCTTTCCCCAGGAAACCATGGTTAATAGCTCCATCAGCAACCTCCATGCACCCTCGGCCCTCTCCTAGCAGATGCCACCAGCCAGGGATGGTGCTAATGAGGAAATGGAGGCATTCACACATCAGCATCTAAACAAAAAGTCATAATCAACCCAAGTCAATGCTCATACAGGGGCTCAGGTGGCCAAATCAGAAGGAAAGCACCCAGGTGGGGCTCCGTGAGGGTGAGGCAGGACTTGCAGGGGGTGGAGGGGTGTTGGGCAGCAGAGCCAGCTCAGGACAAGGCACCGGGGCAGGAGGGAAGCTTGCAGGGAGGAGACACACGTCAGGTTGACTGGGAGCAGCGAGGGGAGTCTACACAGCCAGACAGACAGGGGGACAGAGGGGGCCAGGGCTTGGGCCCCAGGGGGTGGGGAGCACATTGAGCAAGTTGCTAAAACAAAAACGAGAATTCAAGAAATGTTTCCTGGAGAGCGGTGGGGGGACCGGCCCCAGGGGGGAAGAACTTGGGGTCGTGGGACTTGGATGTTGCCAAGTCTGTCCAGGCAGGGGAGGGGTGCAGGGGACAGATGAAAGGGATTTGGAGATGGCACTAATGGAGTTTTGGGTAGGAGTTTTGGGAAGGTGAGGGAGAGCAAGGATTCTGGCAGGACTCCCCGGTTTCCAGGGCACACTGACCGGGTACCCGTGGTTAAGGCAGGAAACTAAGGTGGAAGAGGTTTCGGGAGGCGGCACACCTGGCTCCCCATTTGGAGTGCGGTGGAGGGGGTCTGGGGCTGAGCAGGGGGGTTGCTGGCTGGACTAGCAGGGGCTGATAGGAAAATAAGAGGTTAAAATATAAGAGCTGATAAAAAATGAGAGATAAAATACAGCTGTGAGAGTCCCTGGGTTCGACAGAGTCTTGGATATGCCCAGAGCACGTAGGACACAAGACACTTGTTTCTTCTTCTGCTCTTGTCTGCAGGAAGCAGCGTGTGCAGTGGGAGGAGCAGGCGAGGCTGGGAGGAGGGCAGGACCCGGGAACAGGGCAGAGGCTGGTTCTCAGGCCTAGACACATGGGGGGAGAAGGACACAGAACACTGGGGACCCTGAAACATGACCCAGGCATGAGCACACGCACACATACACACACACACACACACACACACACACACACACACACAGCGTCTCTACAACAGGGACCTCTCATCAGAGAATCCAGCTTTCCAAGTGCACAAAGATACAATTTTGGTGAGGATTGTCAAGGGTGTATCTACTCAGACACCAAGAAAAACCCTACTGGGGCAAGTGCGTCCTATAGGTAAGACTGGGGTGCTGGAGAGCTTTGGAAGGCTTCTAGGTCTGCTCTGCCCTAAGCTGCTTCCTGGAATGAATTTGTCCAGTGGTTAGGAAAGGCCCCCAGAGATGCCCTATTTATTTATGAAAATGAAACCCCAGCACTCACACAGCCTTTGAAAGTCAGCCGACAGTTCAGGCTCATCTCTCCTTCCCTCCCTCCTCCTCTCTCCCTCTCTTCCCCTCCTCCTCTCTCCCTCTCTTCCCCTCCTTAGGACAACAGCCTCACAGGGCACTGACCGGCTGTCTCCTGGACGTAATAGCTAGGAAGTGGGTCTACCAATCCACCAACCATGAATAAAAACACCTAAGAATTAAAAACAAACAAAAAACCGTTTGGACACCTTTCCGAGAACAGTGTAGCCCATGTCGGTTGACAGCCACCTGGAATGGGCAAGGATGTGTCCCAACCCATGGAGTGACAGCGCCGCACCGTGAGCGGGGCTGGTGTGCGGCACCAGGTAGTCGGGGAGCCGCCTTCCTCAGGTCTAGCGTGTGGACTCCCTCCTGCAGGGAGACCCCGCTCTAGGCCCGGCCAGGGCAAGGATGCGTATGTGATTCCCTCTGGATGAGATGCCTGATTTTTCCTGCTACACCTTGTTTCTTCTTCTGCTCTTGTCTGCAGCTCAGGCTTTGAGATCTGAATCTTTATTGGTTCAAACATAAGAAGATTCCCAAGTGCCTGGACATCTCATGATGTGAACCGCAGGGCACCTCACCTTTCTGCCTCCGGCCCAAGGCCCTGTAGCTGAGCCTCTTGGCCAGCTCTCCTGTGGGACACGAAGGTCTTTTCCTGGAAGGGTGGCATCACCTCCTACAGGTGTCTGATGAACACACTAGCCACGACTCCCTGTCCCATCTATGCAGCCAGCCCCGCCCTCCAGGGCTGACATGGTTATGCTGGATTGTGTCAGGGTCGAGGCTGCAGCCACCTGGTGCCCCCAGTGTCTCTAGTTAGCCCGGCTTGGTGATGGCAGGCAGATTCATCTTTCCTCTGAATTTACACTGATTTTATTCTACAGGATTCCATGGGTGGGTTAGGTGCTTGGTTCCTCATAGACCTTTTGCTGCAGAATCTCGGTTTTCTGCACCCAGCTGTGTCTGGGTTTGGTAACAAACAAGGCCCGTGGTGCCTCTGCACAGGACACCAATAACTAAAGCTACCAGTTTTGCAAAAGAGGGAGTTAATTCATGAGGAGAGGTGCCAATCATGAGGAGGCAGAAGCCCCAGATTTCAAACTCAACTCCCAGAGGATAAGGGATGGAGGTAGTCATGGGATCCAAAAGCAGGGCGGGTGGTCTAAGGCATAGGGAGAGGTGATTGGAGGTAAAGTGAAGTAATTGGTGGTCTTCGTGTGTGTGATCAAACCTCACGGATCTTCATAGGACCTGTGTTCACAACACGGTGGTGTTAGTGTGCTCTGAGGGTGAATTTTGGCCCACTCACATCAAACGTCACCCACAGGACACTTACCCAGGCCCAGATGAAGTGTCAGTGGTCTCAGCCAGATTGAGATAGACAAATATGGCCTCCAACTTCCTGAAAAACAACTTAAATGATTGTTACCATAGCGACCATGCATCAGAGGTGATTTCTGTAACAAAGCTAATAGGATACACGGCTCAGCTCCACGATTCCTAAAATTAGTGATGAAAGCACGTAACTCAAAGCCAGCAAAGCTGGAGGTCTCTTCAGGGTTTCCCTGGATGTCACACTCCTGCTCACCCCGCCCTGGGGCAAGCCCTGGGGGGGGGGGGCTCCTGGGGAGTACTGCAGCAGGCTTTCAGGGGTGTAGTTGCCACTCCTTCAAAGACGGGGTTTCTTAGCAACCGGGATTGTCTGAGTGGTGTTCTGTCAATCGACTCGCATGCTGCTCTCAGCTCCATTCTTTCCAAACTCATCATTGGGAAGCAACCATGCTGATGAGCTGAAACTCACCCTCCCCAAAAATAAACTATTCAAATGAAGGTTACAACCAGGGCTTCAGATTAGGCATCACCAAATCAAGAAAGTTAAAGCAGAGACTCCTCAGGCCCTGGGAAGCTCTTGGTATGTATGATGACCAGACTTAACTTCCTTCTATCCTAGAAATAAGCTTCCAGAGGAAACATTTCAGAGAACCATGAGAGAGCCCCACTTACTTTGGGGGTGAAAGATGTGAGCAAAAGTAGAAATGACCTGCTATGACCTAGAACAACAAAGGGCCCAGATTGAGATAGACAAAAATGGCCTCCAAGTTCCTGAGTTCTTTCCAAACTCATCTTTGGGAAGCAGGGATGAAAGCAGAAGAAGAAATAAGATCCATCAGGGTGGCGGGGACACTTGAGCCAGCCTTTGAGAAAGATAAGAATGAATCAGACAGAGTGTGGTTCCCAGTGTCTGTGCCCTGGGGCAGTGTGACTTCCCTGTGTCCCTGTCCATGGGCAGGGCCATCCCCGCACAGTGTGACGATGAGCTGGACAGTGTGGCTTGCTCTGGCTGGGGGGTTTTGGCAGACTCAATATGGGAGACACAGGGCTGCCTGTGTGCTGTGGCTCCGGGCTCCGCCATCGCCTGGGGCAAGGCGTGAGCAAGCTGGCCCAGGGAGGAGGAGAGACACACGGAGCCACCTGGCAAGCTGACCCAGCTACCCGCAGGCCCATGTCGATGGTTGCATGCTGTGCTGGGTAGTTGAGAAGTAAGGCCACAGGCTCCTGATACACAGCAAACCTGGGCTGGCAAGGGCTAACATTAGCCTCAGTTGTCAGAGCTGCACACTGGCAGAAGCTCAGAGAAGAGTGGGGTGAAAGAAAGACAGTTCAGTGGGACCCAAGGAAGAGGGAGCTGGTAAGTTCCACGCAGGCCACGGTCAGGGTGCAGGCCAAGGTCAGGGTGCAGTCCAGTGGAATGAGGATCAGAGAAGCTGAGGTGCAGCCCAGCAGCAGGTGGGAAGCCATGAGCACAGAAGGAGTGAGGAAGGCCAGGACTCCAGACCCCATGCCCTGGGGGAGAGCTTGACACCTGAGACCCTGAGGGACTCCTGTCCTGGACACCGCCAACCCAGATCACGCCCTGGTGCCCCACAAGCCCCACACTGTCAAGGATGGGCACTGGCCCCTGGGGGTCTCACTTGCAGGTGAGAAGTGGCAGGCCAGACTGCTAACAGTCGTCATGCACGTGGACGCAGCACTGCGACAGCCCACCCTCCATCCTCCCTGTCCTCCTGGGAGTCGGTGAACGTCCATGATGGACGGACCAGGAGCCCGAGGTTCCTTCAGACCCAGGGACTGACTCCACGTGAGGCAACCAGAGACCTCCAGAACTGAGATGCAAACCTCTCTTCCGAATGTTTCCCTCTTTAGGAGACCAGGACCCACACTGCCCGTGTCCCAGCCCTGCTCTGCTGTGGCGGTTTCTATATCAGCTGTTGAGGTCATCGTCTTACCGGTTTTCTGTGGTCGTTCAGCATGCCACAGACTGGGTCGACGGTGAGACAGCAGGAGTCCATTCAGCTCATGGTTCTGGGGCTGAGAAACTCAAGATCAGGGATGTGTCCGTGAGGGCTTCTTGTGCTGCATCGCCACGGCCCTACGTCACAGGCGAGACTGAGCAGAGCGATGCCCGGCTCAGCTCCTGCCCCCTCCTCAGGAAGCCACCAATGGTATCATGGGGCCCTGGCCTCGCGGCCTCACCTAACCCTCCCAAAGGCTAACTTTGGAATTCTGGGACTCAGTTCCCACACGTGAACGACTGGGGGGTGGACTTGTGGATGAGATGACCACCAACCCATTCAGCCTCAGCCTCCGAGGTTCGTTCCAGGACCCTGTGGTTCCAGGCTGACGTCCTTGAGTAGGCTCCAGGCTTTGCTGAACTTACTGAGGAGGGGGCTGGGCAGCGGCTTCAGGCGTGTGGCCCAGTCAAGGTTCTGGACATGAGTGGACCTCAAATTACAGGGATCTGCAAGTACTGTTGCTCAGCAAGCCTTTGGGGTGGTCTTCCTGGCTGACACTCCTGAGCCTTCATGTCCTCTGACGGCGGACGGCCAAGGCAGACTGGGCAGGAGGTCTGGTCTTGTGGGGGGTCCTCCTAACGCCACTGTGACTTCTTTTCTGGTGAACAGCACCACTTTCTCTGTCACTAGCTACCGATGCTGAGGGTAAACCTCAGGAGGACCCTCCTACAGTTTGTAAAGTGCTTCTGTGGCATGGCAGTGCCAGTCTCAGGGCCACAGTCCTGGGACTCAGGCGGGGGGGGGGGGGGCAGGGCAGGCGAGCTGTCCATGCAGCCCAGCAGCTGCAGCACCCGGGGGCTGCTCCAGACCCCCACCTCCACGCAGCAGATGACACCCTTGTTTTGCCTGGCACAGGGATCGCAAGAACAGATTCCCTTCCAAACATGTTTTAATGGGGCTTGTTCAATTCTGTTGGCTACTAATCCAAACACTGACATGCTGTAATAGTCGGTGACTAATTCCAGGTTCCTATTCATGCTGGGACTGCTCAATGCTCTCCTGAAGCCCGGCCACTCCACCAGGGTGACTCATGGTTTCCCTGCTAATCACAGGGATTATCCACTTGGCGCTTCAGGAAATGAGCGTGAGCAGGCTGAGCAGGCGGGCAAGCGGCTGCTCCCTCTTCTTTTGAGTGTGAAAGTTCGGTCTGAAGGGCTTTTCTTCCTGCAGAGGACTATTTTTTTTTCTTTCTTTTTCTTCTTTTATTTATATTTTAAACTTTTTCCTGGAGTCTAACATCCAGAAGCAAATGTAAATGAGAGATGTGTGGCTGAGTGGGCTTTTCCAGCGTCACCCCCTGGGGTGAGCACAGACAGAGCAGGTCAGAACAGTAGCCCCTGGCTCTGCAGCTCCCTGGCTGTGTTGGGCCGGCCCTGGAGGTTTTAGGTCATTGGAATGAGGAACTCCTTTGTCTGGTGTTTTGCTTTTCTCTTGTCAGGTTTGTGCTCTCACCCTATTGTTAAATGTAGCGATTACCTGTTATTTTTATTGCTGGTTTCATTCCACAACAAACCACAAGTGGTTTATTGTCTGTACTGTTGGTTCTGTCCCCAGGGACCAATGACATGGATTCTCACTTTCAGATCTTTGTTGGCCTTATATCCCAACATGTTGGTCCATTTTTCTAATGGCATCTTTCTTGGGGTTTCTATTTTGTTAATTAGTTTCTTTCTAAGTGATTTTTTACTTTGAAAATATTTTAAGTCATGGAAAAGGTGGCAAGAATCGCCTGGTGAATATCCATCGATTTCTTCATCTGGACTCTGTGTCTGGGTGTGAGGGTTCCGCCTCTGTGCAGGGGTCTGTGGAAGGTGCCGATGGGACCTGGATGGGAGGCTGTGCCCACGTCCCCTCCCCACTGTATCAGGTCTGTGCTGCAGTCCCCAAGGACATCAGGTCCCTGTTGGTCTTTCAAAAGCACATTTTCTTTTAAATTATCAATGTGTTTTGCTTAAAGAGATGCTTGAAATCAGAGTCTTTAAGAAACAATTATTTTAAAACTTGTATGGTATTTTCAGTTATTGATCCCATTACTTAAAATTTTCTATTACTTTATTTTTTTATTTTTAATTTTTTTTGAAATTAGGTTTTTTAATTTCTGTAGAAAAAGTTATGTTTTGTTACAATAGAAGTACATTAGAAAATTGATTAGTTGGGGAATTTTTTGTTCATTATTACTATGAAGATGATTTGGCTTATAGGGTTCTATAACTTAGTAAAACACTCAAAATATGAGGAGAATATTGAATTTAATCTTTAAACATTAATTTGTAATACCTGGACTTATTCCTTTGATATGGATGGTGGAAGGAAACCTTCATCATTATACAAAATACATTTATGAAGATATGAATTTGGTGTTGACATACCTTATATACAATCAGAGATATGATAAATTGTGGTATAAAGGTGTATTAAGAATTGTTATGCAAAAAAAAATAATAATAATAAAAGAAAGATCATTGGTAGAAAATTTTCTATTATTTTAAAAAATTCCACAAAACATTTCTGTTTCTTGATTATTTTAAAGTCTATTACTGCATGATTTTGCTAAAAAAACTAATATATTTAAGAAACTGTCATATTTTTCTTATAGCATCTTACAAATTTCTGATTTTATTTCTTTGTATTTTAATTTTTTAAAAATTTGACAAAGATTTATCTATTTTACTAATTTTATTTTAAAAACAGTTCTTAAACCTACTTAGAATTCCTTTTTTCCAATCAATTAATTTCTGCCGAATTCTTCCACTCCTCTTCTCCAAGTACTAATTTTGTTTTTTAAAACAAACAAAAGGAACCCCTGAGGTAAATACTGAGTGCATTTGAGGCTGGCTCTTCCCTTCTTAAGTCACTCCTGTCTCTGGTGACCCCACTGACTGTGGCATATGGGTCTTAAAAAGGGACCTTCTCTTTCTCACTCCCACCTAATACCCTTCACCAAATATTTTTATTTACTACTTAACTCCACTAGCTTTAGACAAAAGATTTTCACTTTTATTTAAAATTTCAAAGTGATTTTGGTACTCTCTTTTAAACCCATAATTTAAAATTTTGATTTACTATATACCGTATTCAAAAATGTGTGTTGTACAATCTTTACTTTGGGGAATATAAGAGACCTGAAGATATGTAATATTCTAAATTTTCATGGACACAAAATAAGAAAGAAAACCTTTTGACTTCATAAAATTGCAACACATCTGTACATTTCTCCTTAATCATACTGATCAAATTTCCTTTGTATTTATTTGTGTGCTTTCTCCTCTAAGAAGAACAATATTATTTTCAAACCCTTCCATTGTTCTAGGTGTCCTGTGTAGCTATAATTGTTTTTGCTTGACCTGTTGCCATCTCATGTTCAAAGTTCTAGCACCAGTGTCACCTCACATGGATTGGGCTCTGTGTCCATCAAAAGAGGTGCTGGTTGTACTCTTAACGACGTCGGCTGGGAAGTCGGTCTCTCTGAGATTCCATTTCCATTCCCTCCCTGTGTGTGCCGACAGGTGCCTGGGCTACTTGTCCTGCTGTCTGTCTTCTCAGCTCCCCCTTGGATTACAGGTTTGTCAGTAGCGTATCAAGCAGGATCTTGGGACACTAATCAGCAGGGTCACTCGTCTGCAGTCTTGCTGCTGTCTTGAAGGCTGCTCGCTCGCCTGCCTGCCCTTTGCCTTGGAGGCTATGTCTAGCTTGCTCTTCTGAAATGGTTGGAACATCGATGTTCTAAATTTAATCCCATTAGAGCCGTGCTTTTCAGAATTTGTTTGCAGAACACTCATCCCGTGAGATTTTCTGTAGGAATAAAAAAGAGAGAGGTCTGTGGTCAAATATCACACACTGTGTATCCCCTCAGAGACTCTGAAGCCCAGCAGTGTGATAAAGGCCCTGAGAAGTCCTGCAGTGGGGGTGATCTTTCTGGGCTTCCCCACGTTATTTTTAAGAGGGCTTCATGGTGGCTAATTTTAGGCATCAACCTGGCAGGACTGGGGGATACCTACGTGGCAGATGAAGCAGTGTTTCTGGGTGTGCCTGAGAGGCTGTTTCCAGAGGGGATTGTTGTGTAAGTCTGTGGACTTCCATCTAGGAAGTGGGAGTCCTGGGCGGAAACAAGATGGCAGAAGCAGGGGATTCGTCCTGTCTCTGCTTCTCCTCCTGCCCTTGGGCCTCATACTCCAGTTCTCTGGCTTTGGATTCCGGAACTTGCACCAGCAGCCCCTGGGGCCCCTGGAGCCTTCGTCTCAGTGGTGGAAGGACCACCCACTTCTTGGTTCTGAGGCTTCTGGGCTTGGGCAGAGGCAGGCGGCCAGCGCAGCCCTGCTGAATCCCCTCTTGGCAGGTCTTTGGCCCACCTCTCTGCAGAACCCTGAAGGTAGCAGCCTCCCCCATGACTGCACTCCCAGTGCCACTCTGTGAACCCCCCAGGCCAGGCCAGCGTGGGGGTCCTGGAGGCTTCTCTCCTGAACCTCATCGGCCCTAAGACTTCTTTGGGGGCTTCGTGCCCCACAGAAGATGGTGAGCCCTAGAGCAAAGGGTTTTAGGGTAGGGAAGGGGATGAGTTTGACTTAGAGGAGGTCCCAGGGGACAAAGGAGAGGAGAAACTGCCTGCCTGGGAGGGAAGGAAGAGAGGAGGGTGGAGGGCTGAAAGCCACTGTCCTGGACTTGCCCTTGGGGTGATCTTTCTTGGAGAGAGGAAAGGAATAGGGACCTTGAAGGGGGAAAACAGAAGGAAAGGTAGGAGTTGGGTGTTTCCCTTCTGGGGCAGAGATCAGCTGCCCATGCCAGTGAGCGCCTGCAGGGGGCGCCCTGGCATGTCTGGCAGTGACTGTGCACCCAGGGTCTGGAGGCATCCAGAGGAGGCTAGGAGTTCCAGAAGGTTAGGCCCACCCAGGCCTATGGCTGGCCCTGTGGCTGACCCCATGGCTGAGGCTGAGGACCCGCAGCTCCAGTGGGAACCATTGTAGGACTCACAGGGCACCTGGACCTGCCGAGGAAGCCACCTGCCACTTCCAGAGCTCAAGTGTGTGCTAGTTCAGGAGTTAGCGGCAGGACCAGAGAGGAGCAAGTGGGACCAGAGTGTCATCCAAAGGCTGAGGGGCCCAGAGCCTTAGTTAGAACTCTGTCTTGGATGGGAGGGACAATCAAGTTGGGACCCTGCAGTGGAGGAGCCTGGAAATGGTACCAGGACCATTTCCAAAGGTACATCTGGATCAGGGGACCACAGGGACAGTGCCATATCCTACGGAGCAGCAGATGGTTACTGAAGCCAGACGCGGGGAGGGCTGCTTGCAGAGGGACCCCTCGGGAGCCGAGACTTTGGATCAAGGTCTGGTGGCCCCAGTGGCTCTGCAGGAAAGAAGCTGGAAAACCAGTGCTCTGGCCTTGCTCTTCCCCTCCCTTTAGTATCCTGCCCAGGCTCCATGGGATGAACCCCCTCAGCAGCCACAGGGCAAGGAGACCAGTGGACATGGCCACAGAGATCAGAGTGGTGTGAACCTGGGGGGTGAGAGACCTTAGCCTGCTTCACGACAGCAAGGGCCACCAGACAGGTCCAAGAGCCTCTCCAAAGAAGGGTCCAGAAGCACTGAACATGAGTCATGGACACCCTTAATCAGATATGGACCCCCCTCTCCGTCCTGCCCACATGGGGCCCTATGGGAGGATCCCAATGCTCGGGGGGAACCGGGACAGAACATGACATGTGGGGTATTTGCACATCCAAGCAAAGTGCATAACTGTGACCCTGGATCCACAGATACATAGACACGAGTGTGACCAGGCTCTAGCTGCCTGTGAAGTGGTGCTCCAGCCAGCAGCCTCTTAATTCCTCCCAGTGGTCGCCACTTCCCTTGCACGGAACAGCACTGATTATTCACAACCCACATGTTGTCAAGCAGAGAGGTTCCCGAATCTGCCTCCCTTTAATTTCAGTCTGTTTTATGAACAGAGACCTCATGCCAGCCAGTTTCTGGAGGCTTGGCTGACTGGAAGCCTGGGGCAGACCCTCCTAAGAAGACGGTCCTCACCGAGTGAGGAATTCCGCTTCTTTTCACTCAGTCTGTCCGTCCTGTGGGTGTCGGGCGTCCGTCTTGCAGAAACCTCCGGCTAGGCTTGAGTGGTTGGAGGGGTGCGTGTCCCCGGTGCCCGGTTTGCATCTCCTGTCCCTGCACACCTCCATCATCTGGGCTTGCCAGGAACCGGGGGGTTGAAGTAGTGGTAAGACTCCCTGTGCGGAGGTCCTCAGAAGGCTCAGAACCTGGATGGCCCCAGCTGGCTCCTGGGCTCAGGGAGGGAATATCCACAATGGCTGCCTACCTCCTCTCTAGGGCACTGGGTCTTCCACTGGTCCTCCTGGGGACTTTGTTCTGCATCTCCCCTTCATGCTCTCGCGGAGTCCCCACCCCTGAGGCCTGGCTGGGCCTCGGTAGAGCTGTCCAGCTGCTGGCTGCATGTCACTCCCCTAGGGAGTTTCAGAGCTGGTGACCACCTTCCACCATCCAATCTGAATCTGCAGGGCAGTGCTGGGGCACCTCTGTAGCTGGGGAGCCCAGAAAGTTCAGCTGTGCGGGTGGGTGAGCCTGTCCCCTCAGCCGTCCCTCAGTCCTCCCCCAGGAGGAAAAGGAGCCTGGTGCTCAAGGTGGCAACAGCCTTTCAGCCGCTCTTCACTGTCCCTTCTTGAGCTTGTCCACCTGCAGAGGGGGTGTGGTCAGCCAGGGCCCGCCCCTGAGGACCAAGGTCCGTGGGTGGCAAGCTGCTGACCAGGTGAGAGCAGCAGAGCACTGCAAGCCGAGTGCCTGGATCTCAAGCCCCAGCCCCAGTGAGCACCGGCCATGGTAACGCTGGCCTCCTGGCTGCCTGGTTCAGGACTCAGGCAGTGAAGGGGACAGTGGAGGTCATTGACACCCTTCCCCTGGGCTAAATCTGTCTGATTGGCATGTGCTCCTGGGGCTCTGGGGGAAGGTATACGGAACCCTCCAGATGGGTGTCAGGAAGGTCTCCACTTGTCATAAAGAGTGTGAGTCGATAGAGGCCAGTCATATTACTGGTTATGACCGTAACACTGGCTCGTCCTGGCTCTGCATTCGCCCTGAAGATGAGAAATCGTGCGTATTTGCTGGGGAGCAAAAGACAAAGGCTCTCCGGAATGGTGAGTCAGGACAGAGCCCGGGTCTGAGATGTGGCCCTTATGTGAGGATGGACCCTAATGTGGTCTGTGGCTGGGTCCCCTCTCCACGAAGGCCTTTTTTAGGAGTTCACCACCATGGGCCAGACAGAGCACCCAGTCTTACCAGAAATGGGCCTTCCCCCAGCAACCCCCTGCACCAGAGAACATGCTTTAGGTTCTTATGGAAGAGATGCCTTCCAGGGAATGTCGACCATTCTGTTCCAGAAGAAATAAATGAAAGTTCTACAGTCCTGCCAACACTGGATACTGTTCTTTCTCTCTCTCTTTTTAATCCTTAAACGTATAGATAAAAAATAATGTGTTTATTTAACTTTCATCATGTTTGACCAATGCCAGGATTAAACTTCACGTTGGCACTTTTTTTTTTTTATTAAATCTCTTCTTCATTCTCCTCTTAGGATATTTTCCTTGTTGAAGAGTTCTTTATATAACAAGGTGCACATAACTTGAATGTACTTCCCCCAGATTGTCATTTGATTTGTCATTGTTTGTGATGGTTCTCTAGTTTTCATAGAAACTTTTTCATATCTGAATGACGCATAACATCATTTTATTCCTGCCTTTGATGTCATGCATGCAGGGTGCAGTCTTGGGAGGAGGTTGGATCTTGAGGGCAGAACCCTCCACAGTGGGCACCTGTCTGCCCCTCTCTCCTGCGGACACTGTGGCTGGAGCCAGTAGCCGGCCAGCTGGAGAGGGCCCTCACCAGCACCACCCACCTGGTTCCTAACTATGGGCTTCGGGCTCCACGCTGTTGTCTAAAGGCCGCCTGATCTGTGGTATCTTTTAATAGCAAACCAAACAGATTTTGTGAGAGTGGAGGTGATTTTTTAAACAGGTGATCAGAGAAGGTTTCTAGTTTGGGTAAGGCTTCAGAAGAGTCCAGAATAAGAGTGAGAGGTAAGAGAGTAGCTCTAGGAAGAACTTTCTGGAGAAAAGAACAGCAAGTGCCTAGGCTGGGATGAGGATGCACAGGCATGTCAAAGGACAACTCTAACTTGTTTCACCAGTTTGGAGAGCACAGGTGGATGGTCTCCCCCTCCCCCTCCCCCTCCCCCTCCCCCTCCCCCCTCCCTCCCCCTCCCTCTCCCCTTCCCCCTCCCCCTCCCCTCCCCCTCTCCCTCTCTCTCTTTCTCCCTCTCCCTCTCTCTCCCTCTCCTTCCCCCTCTCCTTCTCCTTCCCCCTCTCCCTCTCCCTCTCCCTCTCTCTCCCTCTCCCTCCCATCCCCCTCCCTCTCCCTCTCTCTCCCTCTCCCTCTCCCTCTCCCTCTCCATTCTCTTTTTCCATGGAATCACCCACTTGTTATACAGACAGAATCACAAATTTAACAAACCTACTGGAATTCATCAGGTGGGTGAGGGGTGCACAGGCTCAGTTAGAACTCACTCTACAATCCAGTGGAGGTGGGAAGTTGGGTGAGTCGGGGTCAAGGTTGTTGAGGCCATGGAGCCAGATGGGGATCATTGTACTCTTTTTTATGTATTTGGAAATTTCCATAATAAAACATTGGGGTGAGTGGACCAGGCAGCTTGGGAGGGCATGGAGGGTGCAGGTCGTAAACAGGGGAGGCCCACACCTGGCCTCTGCGGGCACCAGCCTTTCCTGCAGCAGGGATCCAACCACCATCACTGCAGCCTAAGCTCTGGCCACCTCCCCAGCGGCTGGCCTGGCTGAACTGGCCAGAGGAGAGGTGGGCCTGGGGATCAGGCCCAGTTTGTCTCCTCTGCCTGTTACCTGGCCTCCTGACCCAGCCCTGCCTCCACCTCCTCTCCTCCTCGAGGGATGGGTGCCTCAGGGTAACTGGGTGCAGCCTCCATGGACTCGACAGGGGGAAAAGTCAGACTTGCCTCAAGAGCTGGATCAACTGCGTGATCTCAGCGGAGATTTGCAGAACCTGCTGTCGTCGGGAGAGTGGCTGAGCCGTTCATGGAAGAGCCTGGCATTTACTCGGCTAATGAGCATGGCTGCGTATCCCTTTTAAAAGTCGTTAACATGATATCTTGTGCGAGCGACCACTGCCTTCTGTACTGAGACCTTCAACCAGTGATGTGTTGTTAAAGTGGTGCTGATAGTAGTTAGGCCCCCGAGTTGGAGTTAGAGAGGACTTAAGATGCTCCTTGCAATGCGGCCACAGCTGCCCTTGGGCATTCTGATGCACTTTGCCAAGCAGGAGAGAAAGCGTGGAATCCAGGCTCTCCCTGGGTCATGCTGGGCAGGCTTTGTCCACGTGAGCACTCTCCATCATTGGTCTCTCAGTGGAGAACAGAAAGGTCGAGACCCCATTGCTGACACTCCATCAGCTGTCACTGGGTGGGACTGAACACTGCATCGTGCCGTTTCTATGCAGAACAGAAGCATAGAGATGGATTGAAGCACAAAATGAATTAGCTTCGATTGCTTTGAACAAAACCTTCATCCTGAGGAGGTGGTGTGTGTGAACCAACGGATAGATAACTCTCTTGGCTTATGAGCTTTTTCAGGAAAATATCCACTAAGAATTCTCTTAGCGGCACATCAGATGCTTGTTTTGTTAAAAGGTACTGATGATGATAAATTGGCCTTGGATAAAAGGTTTATAGTGAGGGGTAATTTTATTGATTTGGTCCTGGCTGGTCTCTTGGATGTACAACATTGTTTTCAGTAAATCGATGGTGTCTGGTTTGGGGAGGCTTTGCACTACGCTTGTCTTAAATTTTATTTAAATAATTGATCCCAATTTGTGTTTGTTAATGACCTTTAACTGAACTGTCGCTGACCTGTGTTGGGCCTTACAGATCGATTTTGTGGCTGGCTCATTAGTCTTTGAGACTTTTCTAAAATGCCTGGTGTTTTTCTACCTTAAAAAATATTCTATTCAGTGATCAATTCAGAGATCAAGATTTCTGTTTCATTTTTGCAAAAGAGGAATAAACTTTTGAGGATATCTGTGTTTCCCCCTGCCCCAGTATGGAAAATAGCCCTGTATGTGCTTGGTCCTCCGTCTGCCTGTGTCTGTCTCTGAACCCCAGTTCCCTCTTTCTGCAGGGACGCCAGGGGTGCTGAACTAGTATCCTTACAACTGGTCTCACTCTAACTGGACTTCTTTTGTGGAGCCTGTTTCTGAATAAGCCACATTCAGAGGCACAGGAGAGCAGAACTCCAACAAGTGTTTTTTTTTTTTTGGGGGGGGGGTGGTGGGCACAATCCACAGTCCAGCCCCTAACAAGGGTGACAGGAGAAATGCTGAAGTAGAGGGGCAGAGGTTGAGGTCTCAGGAGAGCAAGGCCTATGGTGGAGAATGACAAGAGGATTTCTGGGAATGGTGACCTCGGTCATTAAATTTGAAGAAATTCCTAATTCCAACCTATTACCGCCCCCCCCCCCGTACCCGTAACCCTTCATCGAATGGCTTGTGCACATCTGTGCACCAGTTAAACTTGGAGACATGAGAGAGGAGCCTGGACCCACATTCTGAGTGAAGTTCCATTGTCTAGTTGAGTCTCTCTCCCTTGGATTATAAGGAACATTGTCCCAAGGCCTCACCCTCTGTCCCCTGGCAGAGTGTGTTGCCTGGGACAAGTAAGAACTCAGGAGACATCTGTGGAATAAATACATGAATTATTAGCTGGAGGGTGGTGATCTTGTGGTTGGATTTACAGTGAGTTGTAACAAGACCCTTTCTCCTGATTATCTACCAAACCTGGGATCCCAGGCAAAGGGCTAGACTCCCCCAGGTCAAGGGTGGACGCTCCAGTGTTTCACGTGGACATTAAGGGAAAGGGCCCTGACAGAGCACAGGCCTCGGGAACAACCCATTCCCTGGCTTTTCCACAGTCATCTTCCGTATCAGACTCCTTTGGGGAACGTGCACGTGTAGTGAAGGCACGGGCCTCATGTGCACTTAATGAGTTTTGAAGGTTTTCTCTTAGGTGACCAACATATAAACAAAACATAGAACACGCCCATCACCAAGAAATTCCCTTTGTGTCCCTCTTCCCATCACCGCCAACGGCCCCCCCGGGCAACACAGTTTCTCAGTCTCACCATAGATCAGTTCTGAGCCCTCGTGACTGCCACAGAAATGGAATCAATAGCACGTTCTCATCGTGTTGCATTTCTTCTCTGCAATAAAATGTTTTTAAGGCCTCCGTGTCGATGCATGAACCAGCAGCTTGTGTTTGGTTTTGTTTTGTTGTTTTGTTGTTTTTACTGAGAAAAACAGTAGTGAATGGACAGTTATTCATTCCAAATAAAACTTTATATGAAGAGTCTTGCAAAAATCTTTTATTAACATATACTTTCATGCATCTTGAGTGAACTCAGAGATGCAGGGTTCTGTTATGTGTTTCTAAACTTTTAAGAATCCACCAATGGTTTTCCAGGGTGGGTGTAGCATTTGCCCTCCACAGAGACATCTGAGTCCACTCAGGGCCATCGGTCTTTCAATTTTAGACATTCTCCTGGGTGTGAAGTTGTATCTCACTGTGGTTTGAATTTTCCTGATGGCTAATGATGTCAAACATCTTTTCATGTACTCACTGGTTATTTGCATATATTCTTTTGTGATACTTTGATTGAAGTCAATTGCCTGCAGCTTATTAAATTATTTGTTTTTTAATTAATTTTGGGGAATTCTCTACAAATTCTGCATGCATGTTGTTTGGTGGACACGTGTATTTCCCTGTTGGTTGCTTGTCTTTTCCTATTCTTAACAGTGTTCATTAGTGGAAGCTTTACATTGTGCTGGTATCCTGTCTTAGCCACCTCAAAGTCTCTTCTACTGTCTCCTCTCCCTGCAAACTCAGTACCTTTTGCAATGCCTCTCCCAGGACTTACTGAAGAAACCAAACAGGCTCTCTCCTGAGGGAAGAAAATGTTCTCATCAATGAAAACAGCCTTTTACTGCAGGGTGCAGAGAAGCCCTGGCTCTGAACTCATTCATTGATCACCTGTCATCTGGTGTGCTGAGCTCCATCCAAGGTGCTGGGGTGTTACAACAAGCAAGATCTCTGTTCTCAGTTTGAGTGGGTGAAACAGACATCAACAAGAGAGCCATCTGCTTGCAATGTGTAGGAAACTCTTTTAAAGAAGGGTGATGGATGGATCAAGTTGGATTGAATCATCAGGGAAGGCAGTGCTTAAGCCAAAAAGTGAATGTGAATCAAAGACCAGTTGGTGCAAAGGCCCTGAGGCAGGGGAAGCTTGGGATGTGGAAGAATGGTTGGAGCAAGCAGAGCATAGCCCAGGAAGGAAGGAGAGGTACCAGGGACCAAACCTTACAGGTCCTCCCAGAACATGTTTGGAAGAGTAGTTCCATTTCCGTTTCAATAGGCAGCCATCAAGTGGTTTTAAGTAGGGGGGTAAGCTGCACCAATCTCCACTTTGACAGCACACATTGGCTGCTGGATGGGAGTGGGTTGAGTGAGACCAGAGTAGGAAAAGCCAGACCGGTTGGGAGTCTATGGCAGCCGTGCAGGGAGGGAGGTGGGCAGCCCTGACCAGGGTGGTCCTGGAGCCGGGGTGGAAGGGTTGGGCTGGGTCTGCACTTTAGCAGGTGGGTGGTGTGGGACCTGCCAAGGGTTCAGAGGTGGGGAGCAGCAGTGAGACGGAGGCACCTGGCCTGGCCTTAGGATGAAGTCGGGGAGCCGCCTCCCTCCTCTGCTGGGTCTTGCTGGGTCTCTGAAATGCTCGGGTGTGCTTCCCACACAAATGCCAAGCTCCCTCCCTGAGGGCAGCTAATGCCATGCCGACCTCGCCGACAAGCCTGCAGTCCACAGCCGAGTTCTTGGACGCACTGGTCAGTCTTATTTCATCCCCAGTTTCCTAGATATTAGGAGAAAGGGGACACGGATGGAGCTGGTCTTGCTGCCTGTGGGGAGGAGGGTCTGTTGGCATTTGGAGTAAGTTTTCCAGTACTAAATCCTCAGGGCCTGCACGCTGCTGGGCAGCCCAGGTAGGCATGGAGTCCCCCACTTAGCCCAGAAGATGAGTCAGCACTCCCTGCAAAGACGCAGGAGAAAGGCCCTCCCCAGGACGGGGGCAGCAGGCCCCGGAATCAGCTGTCAGAGCCTTGCAACTGCCCAGGGCTATCTGTCCAGTCGCATGGTCTTATAGGAACCATATTAAATGCTTCTCAAGCTTAGTCCAGTTAGATGTACCCCAACAGGTGGTCAGGAGTTTTCACAATGAAACGACTTTAGAGACAGACCCCTCCACCAGGAGGTGCTCAGCAGTCCCCGTCACCTCTGCTGCCCAACAACCTGTCCACTCAGTAGTTCCCCTTGGACCTCAAGGAGGATCTTATGACTCCCTCTACTTTTTGTATTTTACAGGTACGAAAAGTGAAGGGACCAAAAACCAGACAAACCCCAACCAAGGGACGTCCTGAAATCCCTGTCCAGCTTCCTCAAACCCCCAGTCACGAAGGCATGGAAAGTCTGCCTAACTTGCAGGCTGAGGAGCTGAGGAGACCTGACCACCTGGTTGGGACCCTGGGCCAAGAAAGGTGGTCCGGGAAAAATAAAGAAATCTGAATTAAGTGGATTTTGTTAGTAACGATGTACCAACCCTGGGTCAGGAGTTGTAATCATACTAATGCAAGATGCTCATAACAGGAAACCCGAAGAGGGATGTAACTCTCTGCAGTATCTTTCAATTTTTCTATAAATTGAACTTCTAATTTTCTACAAATTTCTATAAATTGTTGTAAAAATAAAATTTACTATTTTTTAAAAAGTGAAGTACAGAAATGCAAAGTGCCGCAGGGCGTGGTGGTGCACACCTGTAATCCCAGCGGCTCAGGAGTCTGAGACAGGAGGATTGCCAGTTCAAAGCCAGCCTCAGCAACGGCAAGGTGCTCAGCAACTCAGTGAGACCCTGTCTCTAAATAAAATACAAAATAGGGCTGGGGATGTGGGGGATGTGGCTCAGTGATTGGTGCCCCTGAGCTCAATCTCCAGCACACACACACAAAAAAAGCCAAGTGCCAATGACCATGAGAAATCCAAGGTTCCCGGGCTGGGCCTCCAGTTGGCTCCAGACAGTCTTCTCCATGTCACCTCATATATCAACACGTTGTATCATAATCCAGACCTGCTGCCACCACACTCCCTCAAAGCTACGCTACAATTCAGAGCTCTCAAGAGCTTTGTGATATTTCACTTTTTAAATAATAAAATAATTCAAGTTAAATAATTTTGACTCATATGGTTTTATTTCATAAAACTATCATATAATTAATTACCCAATGAACAACATTTAAAGACCCTTCCTTCTCCTTCTGCCTCAAATTCAGCGCCTGAACACTTGACTTGCTGGGACCCTGTAGGAAACAGCAGCCACAGACAGCGCACCTCTGCCTCTGACCGTCCCGCGGTCCGACCACTTGACTTTGCTTTCACAACCGTAGCAAAGATCACGGAGAAAACAGGCAAGCTGAGTCTAACGGATGGAATCTGAAGTTATTCACAGTTGAAGGTGAGAAGAATCTGTTTCCCCATTTTAGATGGAAGTCCCTGGCAGGGATGGAGTCAATCTTATGGCTGTGGGATTGCTACACAGTTTTCAATCTAAGATTGTGCCATTGAGGATCCGGACAGGGGAAGGATGTCAGCAAGTCTCTCCCTGAGCTGCTAAGTAGATTTGTGCTGAATTGAAATAAAGAAGGTGCCAGGAGTTGGGGGGTGGTGCGTAGAGAGGCAGCAAGTGGGACATCTCAAGCCCTCACTTCTCCAGGAGCTGAGACTCCAACACACCCGCTCAGCCTCCGACCTGGCCCCATCCGGCCCTCACAGCCAGCAGCTCCCAGAGCCTCTCCACCTCCCTCAGGCCCTCTGCATTTCTGTTCTTTTTTTTGGAGAACTGAATGTAAAACCCAGATTGATATGTGGCACTTCGGTGTTGACCCTCCAACAGCTTCTCCATGCTCTGCATAGCGGCCCTGCTGCCTTCAGGGTGCTGCGTGGTCAGCATGGAGCAGAGCTTCCATTGCATGCTCCCAGCCTCCAGGTTGAGCTCAAGTCTGCTGCGGATCCATTGACAGGCAGAGGGTCTTAAGAACTACCAGGGGCAGGTGAAGGAAGAGTGTCTTAGTACCTGACATGAACTGGAGCCGTATGGCTTGGACCAGCTAACCTCGCTGGTCAGCAAGGCCCTTTTGAAGGTTAAGTGGGAAACATCTATAAAGGTTTCCTGCAGTGTGAAGAGACCAGGGCCCTTTAAATGAATCCACTGGAAACTGGTTGCTTAGTAGCAAACAGTCTTCCTTGTATTTTGGAACAAAATGGCTCCTGTGGATGAGGGTCCTCTTCTCGCAAGCACACTGGTTGGGACCAAAGAATCAGAGCCATCAGTCCCTCCTCCAGGAACCCTTCTCTCATGCTCCCTTCTGCCTCTGGCTGGTCACAGCATTCTCTCTGTTCCTGAGACACTGTCTTTGGCTGTATGTTCGTGATGGTGTCCAAGCAGGGCCTTCTCGTGAGGGCTTGGGCCTCACGGCCATCTGCTCCCTCTCCACCACCGAGAGCAGGTGTCAGGAGCAGGCACTCTCCTGCGTGGCTCTCCTCTCTGGAGTGCAAAGGGCCACACGGTCCCGTCCGTGCGGGGGTTGATGCTCCCTGGGGAGAGGGGCTGGCTTAGCCCTCTAGAAACTCTATCCTGGCTCACCTATGAGTCCGAGGCAGATGCTCAGGTCAGTGGGGTCCTACGAGGATGCAGGTGGGAGGACACACCGCCATCCTCAACACGTGGCTAACAAAGCCACCTTGGCGGATCCCATCCTAGCCACCTGGAGGGGAGAGTGTCGGGGAAGAGCTGCCAAGCCAGTCTTAAGGAAAGGCACACTTGTCTTCACCTCTCATTGGCTGGAACCCAGGCAGAGACACGTCACTGAAGGGAGGAGAAAGGGGGTCTTTTGGCATCTCCAAAAGAAGGGAAATGGGCTTGGGTTAACAGCCATTTGCCAAATAATAGCTATTTGCCTAGCAGGGAGTAAGTGCTCAACCAATCCCCGGGCCCACTGGAAAACAGGGAAGTTCTATGTGATGGTGGTGCAACAACAGGAGTGTGGCCTCGGGGAACCCCTCTCTCACCTTCTTCCCGGGTCCTCTGGATTCCATGAGGCACAACACTAAGTAATTCATCCCTGATTGAGTGGTCAGTGTGTCCTGGACACCGAGCTGTGCGAGACCCTCTCAGTAACACCAGGTTCCTGCCTCCACTTGGCTTCTGTACCCAAAGCACCAGGGTCTTTATGTGGCACCAGCTGTGTCACCCTGGCTGGGCAAGTGCCACGATCTTCTCCACCAGGGCTGGATCCTCCTCGATGGGCTCATCTGAAAGCCTTTCGACACAGGACCATGTGGTGAAGCCCTGGGTGGAATATTAATCAAGCATTTTTTTGTGGGGTGGGGTGCTCTGGAGCCCTGATTGCAAATGTGTCTGTGTAAGGAGCCTTTTTTGGAAAATGACATCTTGCATGGAAGCAAGTAATCAAGTCTTTCCATCCCTTCACAATAGACAGCAGAGATGCCAGTTTAGCCTAGTGAAAAGCAGGGCAATTTGATTCTAACGAAGCAGAGTTAGATCAATTCTAGACAAGCGTGCAAAGATGCTGAGACTCTTCTCTTTGTGGGGAGAGTTACGTGAAATAGCCTGAAGCCTTCTTGCTGCACGTGAGGGTCTGGGCAGCTCTGGTGTTGTACAGGATCGTGGGCTCACCTCCCCAGGCCTGTTTGCAGGCTGAAAGGGAAGGTCTAGTCTCAGGAACAGTGAACCAGGAATGAGGAGGAGGAGCCACAGCTGCAGGCCGACACCAGGGACTGTCCAGATGGGACCATCAGCCGCGTAGACCCTCTTCAGATTAGCAACAGGGGACTCATCTATCGAGTGTTTGAGGGATAATGGAAGAGAATTCTGGAGGCTCTGCTGCTCTTGCATTATGAAGAATAACATCAATTCACATGTCTCCCTGGCTCAGGAGCCACCCTAGGGTGTAGACAGCTGCCCTCCTAGTTGGACAGCTACAGGAATGAGTGTCCGCTTTTCTGTATTAACTGTGCCTGTTGCAACACAGTGCAGGACTGGGCGTACACCTCACATCCTTGACTTTTCCTTCTAATGCAGGGAAGCAGTTCAGTGGTGTCCGGGGATTTTAAGGTGGCATTCCATTTTCATAATGAGTTCCCTTCTTGTCTAGAGGGGAGGGACCGGTAGGAAGGATTATTTCATGTATGAACTGCATGCCATGCTAGCGTCTGAATTACATGCAGGCAAGAGTCGAGCATGAAGCCAGGTGTAGTAAACCAGGAAGAGACCAGGGAGGGCACTGACGGAATGGCTGGAACCTGATAAGGGAGGTTGGGCACAGAGCTATGGTAGTCATAAGGCATTCGCTTCCATTTGCCAAGGATCTTGGGGAAGGAGGAGAAGCTCAAATGACTGGTGAAGGGGCAGAGAACACCTGCTTATTCCTGGTCTCCTTCCCTGCCCCCCAGCAATGGGTGAAGCCACTCGAGGGCTAAGCTGAGGCCTTCACAGGTCTCACATGATTGCACCTGCCCCTTGTGCCAGGAGGTGAGCACCCTAATGAGGCTGGTGGCTCACAGAACCAGACGAAGCCGGCAGCTGGAGTGTCTGACCAAGACCAGCCCCCATCAGCTGACCCCAGCCACTGGCCCTCTGTTCGGCAGGCCCCTGGACATCTGCAGGATCAGGATAAGCAAGCTCTCCTGCCTGAGAGTCACCCTCTGCCTCCTCCAGACAGCCTTCCAGAGTGTCACCTGGACCCCCTTCTTCATCACCCGAATTGCACATTTGCTCACCCAGGATGACGTGTTCCTCAGAGGAGGCTGTTCAGAGAGCCTGGCACATAGGGAACCTAGAATAAAAGGTTGTCAAATGACTGAATGATTGAGAAATGTTTGATTGTTTAATTGTTTAAATATTTTCAAGTTGGATTATGGGGGGGGGGAGGCTTGTAAGACACTAAGAATCACATTGTCCTTAGAAAGGTAACAGCCTCTTTTTCCATGACCCTTCCCGTCCCCACATCCTATGTTTAAACACTGATAACAGAGCTCCTCTCAGGGGACATTGGCTCTTATGTGTTCTTCCCACAGAAGTGACTCTGTGGACAGTGATGTCTTCATGCCAGGAGTTGGCCATCTATATGCCCATGACGTCAGAGTCACCTGCACCTGGGCAACTGCACAACCCGCCCCTAGCACTGCATGTCCCTAAAGGGCTAGTGTTACACACAGAATCAGGCCTGCACCCTTTTCCCCATCATGTTAAAAAATAGCCAGGTGGACAGCCGTGTGGTCACTGCTTCATGGTCATTGCCATTAGAAGACACAAAATTGAGGTCGGCAAAAGAGGGCTGTTCATTCTTGTCTTTCTGTCCATAGCTCTATGTTTTATTTACGTGTCTTTGATAGATGTATAATGCATGTGAAATTTGTATCTTTAATTTGAAACATTGTTCCTGAAGAGAGGGCCCATCAGCAAAATGTTTGTTGACATTGACAGTCTAATTAGGTCACATTCAAAACCCAGTCCTCAGGGTAGGTAAGGATGTAGGGAAGCGGGAACATTTCACCCATTAGTACAGATCTTTGAGGATAGTTTTACTAATGATAAATAATATTATCAAAAAAAGTGCAAATATATAAAGCTTGAAAATTTGTAGTCCTAGGAATTCATGCTGGTTGAGTGAGCATGCATCTACATAAAGGGTTAGCTGGCCTGAGCAAAACAGTGAAAACTAGGAAAAAAACACACAAACTGTTTCACAGGTGGGACTATTTACATCCATGACAGTAACCCATATAATGGAACAAATGCTCCAATAAAAAACAATTTAAAACCCATGATATCATGGAAAACATTCATGAAATAATCAGTGGAAAGTAGGTTTCCAACAGTGTGATACTATTTTTGAAAAAACAAAATTGCCTCCATCAAGGATGGGTAGAATATTCAATCTAAAATGCTAATAGCACTTGATCTTGGAGGAGTCTGAAGGATTTTGTTGACTTATGTTGGCATTTTAGAATTTTCTATCAAAAAGTGGTATTATTTTTGTAATTCAAAGAAATCACAATTAAGCCAGGCATGTGGTGCACACCTGTAATCCCAATGGCTCTGGAGGCTGAGGCAGGAGGATCGAGAGTTCAAAGCCAGCCTCAGCAACTTAGTGGGGCACTAAGCAACTCAGGGAGACCCTGTCTCCAAATAAAATACAAAAAGGCCTGAGGATGTGGCTCAGAGGTTAAGTGCCCTGGGTTCAATCCCCTGTACTAAAAAGAAAAAAAAAGATATCACAATCAAATAACTTAAAGAAAAAAATGCACGTTTTTGGTTGAAGGGCAGCTGGGTGGGAGAGAAGCGTGCAGGTCTGACTACAGTGGGCCACACCTGGCCAGTAGACCTTGGCTGAGACTCTTCTAGCATTTTTCTACTCTGTAAATATGGGCCTGCTGTGTTCCTTTGAAGTTAAAATGTTGCCAGTGGGAAATGTTGCCTGATTTGGGGAGGAGACCTTGCCTGTGTCTATGTGTGGATGTGACGGTGTGTGGGTGTGGGTGAATGCCCCAGAGTTTGCATTCGTCTTTCAATTACGTAAGGGATTAATTTATTTCAAGCATATTCTCTGCCCATGGCTGTGCAGGCTGAGCAGCAGCTAATTCATTCCTTAAGATGCCAGGCTCCGTTTCCCCGGGGGAAGCCACGTGCCTGCTCTTCAAAGGTGTAAACTTTTAACTACAGAGATAAAAACCGTAGGCAGTTGGAATGTCAAATGCTATGACGATTTATTGCTTATCTGAAAGTATTTGTTTTGCATTCCAAGTTTAACTAGAGAATTCACTCCTCCCCTCCAGTTTTTTCTACTGACGGCCAGAGAGCAAGAAAACCCCCAAAATTCCAGAGACGGAGAGGGAAGAGGAGAACTTTCTTGCCAAACATCTTTCAAATTCAGAGAAGGGGCTTAGGCTGTGTTGGGGAACATGACTGCAGTAGGTAGCCTACGCAGGAATGGAGGGTCTCGGGCAGGCACATGCAGTCTACCAGGGACAAGGGCAGGGGAGTGGTCACATGTCACCAGCCTGCATCCGTGCTGCCCAGGCAGGGCCAGGACTGTCCACTCAAGCCCCTAAATTTGCAATAGTTAGACATGAATTAAAGGACTCAGCCGCCAGTGCATATGAGGGTGAAAAGGGAAGAAGTGAGGGCACCAAGGCGAGTACGAGGTCACGTGCCACCACCTCAGGGGAGCCGCAGAGCCACCCCGTTCAGCCCAAGCGTTACTCCTGCTCTGCCTCCTGGCACAGAGAGTATCAGGGTGAGTACATGTGGCCAGTGGCCTGGCTCCAAATCCAAACCAATGAAAACCCCTCATGTCCAAACCAGATATTAACATTCTTAAACAATCACTGATTAATTTGATAGATAAATCCCTTTTCATGCTTCCTAATTCTGATCTTTTCTGAAATGCCCACAACCTTTGCCCATTCTCCTCTTAGGGTGATTATCTCTTCATTATCTGTCATGAGTCAGCCACGGGCTGTGGGTGACCCATGAGCATTTGAGCACACAGGGGACTGGGCTGACCCTGCTGCTCTGACTGGGCTGTGCCATGTACCTGTCCTTTCCCCTTGCTCTGCCTTTGACCCCACACGGCACCTGAGATGGGTGTGACTCTCCAAGATGTCAATCAAATCTGCTGACCGCAAGACTTCACCAAGCAACTCCCTGAAACCCAATCCCTTGCCTTATTTGGGTTGAACTTTCTTGAATGTCTTTCCCCTCAATAAATAGGGCCTCAGGCATGGTCTCTCTCTCTCTTTTTCCAGTGGACCCTTAAGGTCGAGAGCCGTCCCTGATTTCTGCAAGCAAAAGGTATTTCTGTGTGTTGTGTGCTTCCTTCGCCATTTTCTTAGTTATTGATGTAGCCAGCTCTTGTGAACCCAGCTCAGGTCATTAGCCCGGCTAGCTGGCAATAATTATTGATTTTAAGTATTCTTTGTATAAGAAAGATATTCAATTTTGTCATTTATGTTATAGATAAATTATTGACCTATCAACTATTCACTTTGAGATGTTTGATCATATGGAAATTATTTATTGTTTAAATGGTTATTGACTGAGACTTATGCTTAGAAATCCTTCCCAATGCTTTCCTGTTTCCATTTTTAAATGTATATATAAATTTTCAAGGGCTGTGGGTATAGATATGAGTTTAGGATCCAAACACTTTTTTTTCCTTAAATGATCTGTCAGTTATCCTAATAATGCAGACTAGATTTCTTTCTCATGTTCTCATTGATTTAAATTCACGTGCATGTTTGGACCCATGAGTAAACTTTCTACTTGTCTGTCTGTGTGGTATTAAAAGCTCTACAAATTTCTAAGCAAATTATCAGTGCATTTTCCAATCACTACATTTCTATTTAAAAATTTCTGCAGACTATTATGTATTCTTCCAGTTGAATTTTAAATTTGTATGTCCTTTACTTCTTTTCAAGAAGGGCTTAGTATGGTATACATGTAAAAACAAAAAGATTCCTATGTCCTAACCCCAGAACCTGTAAACACGTTCCCATAGATGGCAAGAGGCACTTTATAATGTGATCAGGTGAAGAATCTGGAGGTGGGAGAGTACCCTGGGTTACGTGGAGGGGCTCTGTGAGAGGAGCAGGCGAGGGCAGGGTCAGAGGGAGAGATTGGCAGATGCCCTGGTGCCTGAAGACGGATGATGGGGCATGAGCCAAGGAATGCAGGCGGCCTCTAGCAGCCAAAACGGGAACTTCAGATGGAAGTTGGCGGTGGATTTAGTTGCTTTCAATGTCCTTGTGATGTCCCCAGTATCATCACAGGCTCCTGCTAAGTGGAAGGAGAGGCTCAACATGAGAGACTGCAGGAGGGACTCTGATGGAAGACAGACCAGAGATGCCACCTGGCTGGTTCAGGGGAGGCAGGGAAGGGGCAAAGAGTGCAGCTGAGCTCTAAGGACACGTCCCTGAGAGCTCCTGGGAGCCGTGCCGTGCTGCAGACACCTTAACTGTAGGCCTCTGACCTCCAGAAGCATAGGAGAATGAATCTGAATTCAGGCACGGTAATTTGTCATCTACCTAATAGGGAGCTGGAATGGCGTTCTGTCTAACGTCTTCTGTGTTTGCGAGTGATTCCATCGTTCTCACACTGAATAACTGTCTGAGGACTTGTGGACCCGCGTCCCTGTGGGTTAGTGGGTCCTAAGGTAGACACAGCCATCTGTGAGGCTTAGCATTCTGTGCTGCAGAAGCTGAGTGTGACGCCAACCTGACTACGTGTTCTTCTTTCAAAGCATCCTTGAACATGCTTTCTTTAATGCTACAAAGTGATTTCCTTTATCCTTAAAAAGCATCATCTTTGATGATGACTCTCCTTCAGCTTCTACTTCCTCTGCAACAGCTGCTGCTTCTGAAGACTCCTCTCATATTTAGAGTGGGTCTCTTGGTTCCGTTGTCCTACTCATGCTTTTTTCCAGGGAACTTTTGTATTTTACTATAATTTATAATGTTCCTCGTACTTCCCAAGGCAAGGTGAAAGGAGGTATCACAGGAACAAAAAGCCCCCAAGGTCACAACCCACAAATGCATGGTGTATGTGCACCAATCTAAATCCCATGGCGCTGCCCGCCCTTGTGTACTACTAAAAATTCACTTCAGATTTGTTCCTTTCTATAAAAACTTATTTATCTTATGTAACTAATATGGGCTCCATCCAAAAATTCATGATTTGCACATTCATAGCTGAGCTAAAACAAGAATATATATAATGAAGCTGGCTGAGATCATTTTATATCTATACATTGACAAGTCTATCCCCCAAAATATACAATAACTCATGTGTCTAAATACACACTCAACTAAAGAAGAATAAGGGGAAATGGAAAACCCATAAAGACAAAGGGACTTCCCTGGAAATGAGTCGGCATTTCTAAAGAGAATGGTTCTGTTGATTTCACGAATACAGTCATCCTGTGACTAAGCTTGTTTTACACCAGGCGTGAACACTTACACGGACCTAAGAGTTCTGAGTCAACTAAGAAGTGGATTCATCCTGTTCAAAGGATGGTCCTCATGAAATTCGTGTGGCCAACATCTATCTGTCTATCATTATCTCTCTACACACACACACACACACACACACACACACACAGCAGAACCTCCAAGACAAGACTACTTTTGATTATTTTGAGTAGAAGACTTCTGGCTGGCAGCCCCAAGGAAGCAGTGTTCTGGGGCAGTGTTATCTTGGGACAGGATGGTGATGTGCTTTTCTTACAAATCAAACCAAAGTCAACACATTAGTGGACATAAATGTCACACAATATTGCAGGTTAACATTTTGCGGACTTTGGACCCTTAGAGATTCCTGCTCTGATCTCCCATGGAGCTCTCTCAGAACCTTCCAGAAACACAGCAGTATCCCTGCAGCTGATGGCTTAATGCAGCAGCTGTTCTCACCCTGGGTGCATTCTTGCAGAGTTCCACATGTGGATTGTGGCTAACCCCAGGGGCTGGAGCTGGTGTTGGGGGTGCCCAGGTATAAGGAGGCATGCCTCCCCCAAGAGCTTGTTGAATCTCCTCAGCAGTGTTGGAATGACTGGGAGCATGGACTTCTGTCCACCAATGAGCCCACCATTGCTATCATCGTCCACTCACACCAGAAGCCTGTGGTCAGCAGCTCCACGTCCTCTCTCAGCCATTCTGCAGGTTTTACCCTCTCAATATCTCTTCACTATACACTCAGCTCTGTGTCACTGTAGCCATTACCTTAGTGCAGGCCTTCAGAATTCCTCCCCTGGCTAGGGCAAATGGCTTCAAAAGACATTTCATAAAAGAAGACAGTGTTCCATAAGTGCATGAGAAGACATTCAAAATGATTAGACTCGGAGAAAATGAGCATCGAAACCATCGGGAGATGCCACTTCACACCCCAGTGAAGGGGAAGCTACAGACAGGAAATAGTGACAAAATCTGGAGCGGGTGACCAAACCTGAGCGAGTGGCCCCGGGGGGGTGCTGCTGGTGAGAGTGTCCAGGGACACAGCATTCTGGCAAAGCCAGAAGTTCTTTCATAAGGTTGCACATGAACTTGTCCTAATCTCAGCAAATCCTGCCCTAGGTGTTTACACAAAAGGAATAAAAATGTATGTCTAGAAGAAACCTTACCCAACACGCTCACGGCAATTTTATATAGAGACAAAAACTGGAAACATGCCAGGTCTTCATTAGCAAGAGCGATGGCAGACTGTTGTTTATGTGTACGCTAAACTACACCTCAGCAATAGAGGAAGCACAGTCCCCATGAAGACGGGGTGAGCCAGAGCCAGCCGTCCACTGTGTACCGCGCTGCCGGCATGCAGCCCGCGCCCAGGCAGAACCGGGTCTTTTCTGGGGCAGAGATTAGTAGAGAGAGGCACAGTGGAACTTCCTAGAGTCTGGGAGTCAATTTCTCCCTAGTTTGTGTTCAGCCTCAGAAGCAGACACTTAGGATTTGTACATCTACTTGGATTTTACTAAAAATAAAAGTGTTTACCCTGAACACATTCACGGTTTATATTTTTCGGTCATGTTACTCTGTACTTACTGACTCTCTTAAGCTGAGGAATCAGGCTTTCCTTAAATGCAGGAGTTTTTATCCTTATATAGCAGACTCTTATAATTTTCCATGGCCTCAGCACCCCTTCCGCTGAATGACATTCAGACCTCCTTGGGCCAGAAGCAGGGATCAGTCACACCTGGTCCTGCGCCTCCTCCCAGCTGCTCAGCATGGCTGGTGCAGGTTCTGGCCTTCTGTGCTTGCTCCCTGGTGACTGCCTTGTTGTGGGCAGCAAGGTGTGGCCTGCCTCACTGACCCTACTAACCACCACACCCATCATGGACTGTGCAGACACCACAGTGACCACCTCTCCGTCACTGGGAACTCCGGGAACTCGGCCTGCTTGCTTTAAACGCTCCAATCAAATCTCTCCATGGGAACCTGTTTGGTACCCTGGACCCAGTAAAAGTGTGAGACCACCAGTGCCCTGCTCTTCTTCCCCTGCCTGCACTCCCTGACCCCTGTGCAGGCACGCGTCCCTCGTGTGTGGGTGCCCCAGAGCCCATAAGTAATGACACTTTATTTCTGTCTTGTGTCTTTCCTAATCTTTGGTGGGGTGCACTCTGTGGAGATCCCAAGCTGCTGCCCCCTGCCATCTAGATGGCTGCTCCGCTCTGCTCCCGCTCCCCACTCTCCAGGGCTTGGGCTGCTGTTCTTGTCATTGCATTCTGAAAACTGCCCAAGATGGGTCTTCCACCCCGCGGATGCTGACTCCTCTCTTTACTGCTTCCATGTGCAGATTTTAATTATGACATTTTATCTAGTGCATCTAATAATATCCTCCCGATGTATGCAACTCCCTTCTCATTCTCCTGCTGGTGTGGAAATTAAAAGCACAAGCCTTTGGAACCAGACAGATTTTGTTTGTCAATATAGGCTGCAGCCTTCACTGTATGACCTTGGGCAAGTTAATTTAATTTAATGAGCTGCTTTTTCTACCCTGCAAAATGAAAATGTTCCTCATAACAACTTCATAGAGCAGTTGTAGAGATGTTAGGCAAACCATGCTGAGCACTGGTCTAGGCATAAAGGGCTGAATGGGTGTCAGTCCTCAGCCTCAGTAGCTGCGGGAGCATCCTCATCCTGTGCTGCTGGCCTTCCTCCGGACAACTGTGTGGGTCTCAGGTGATTAACCACTCGATTCCCTGTTCACTAATTTACGTGTGTGGCATCCAAACAGTAGTGTTGGGAGAGTGAAGGAAATTGTTCCTTCTCTTTACTTCTGATGCGATACAATGAATCACTATGTGCTTGGGTCATTAGTGAAACCCAATTAATTAATGCAAAATCTATTCCCGAAATAAGTTTCAAAACAACGATTCGGTTACCCAGCAAAATATTGTTGCAATGTTAACTTGACAGAGCTTGAACAGTTAACATATCAGGAACAGAATACCATTTTCATGTGAAATTTTTACTGAGGCATATGTAGGGTATTAACACATTAGAATTAACTTTCATAAAATAGAAATTTGGGGGAAAGACTGTGTCAATAAGTTATTACAATGTTATTAATCTGTAAATATTTTAAGGCTCATCATCTAACTCTTGGGTGTTGTTCATCCATTAAATCTCAAAATAAATCCTTGGAGGGGTGGGAAAGAAAGGCCTCCTCCCCCTATACTCTTGAAGTCTTAGTGCATCTCAGCCTGGAAAGGGCAGGTGTGCTGGATGTGGTGCACGTGCCTGTCATCTCAGCTACCCAGGAGGCTGAGGCAGGAGGATCGTAAATTCAAGGACAGCCTGAGTCACTTAGCAAGACCCTGTCTCAAAATAAAAAGGACTGGGGAGGAAACTCAGTGGCAGTGTGCCCCTTAAAACAAAACCAAACCAGTTGGTGTGTCTCGGGCTTTAGTTTTTTAATTCTAGTCAGAACATCCAATGTGACCTTTCATCTCTGTGGCCTTTCAGACCACCGGTGCAGCCCGTCCTTGATGGCAGCCCCTTCCCTGGCTCAGTGTGGCTCTGTTTCTGCACCACTGCCGCTGACCGCTTCAACCCACATCTGGGTGTCGTCCACCGACAGCCAGGCTTTGGAGGAGCCCCTGGGGCCCCAGTCCCCAGCTGCCACCTCTGTAGAGTCGCCCCTCCCTCCCACGTACTTCCAGCTGACCGCTAAGCTGCGGGCATCGTCCCTCTGTCACCTGGGTTTTCTCTGTTCCCAGGGGAAGCAAGAAAACAATCAGTGTGCTTTGGTGGCACTTCCTATTCCCAATCAGGAAGCTCTGAGTGGCATTCTCAGGAGACAGGAAGAGGGGAAGATGAGAGGCACTCATTTTCCCAGACGCTAAAGGTAAGTGCTCATCCTTCCTCCTGCTGAGTAGCCGGCCCTGTGGGCAGAAAGTGACTTCCCCAAAATGCGTAGTGCTCATCAGACAGGTTCTTAAGTATTTTTTATTTTGAATTTTTAAAAACTAAAGACAGAACAATTGCAAAATTAGTACAAATAGTTACTGCATATGCTCATTATGTTTGGTTTTATTTATCATTCTCTCTCTGCCTCTCCCCCACCCCAAAAGTTGAATCATGACCACTTAGTTTAGCTGGTTCCTGCCAGGTTTCTCCACTATAAAGTCATAAATTTTCACTTTGGAATGAATAGTGCATTGTGGAGAGAGACCTGAGACCCTGTACACATCCTGTCCTCCTCACACCTGTCACAACAAGTTCTGGCAACCACTGATGATTCAGACCTGAAACATTGCTGCCCTGGGGTTTGCTAAATAGTGATTTTCTAATTCCATCATCTCTTCCAAATTTATCAGCCCAAGTTCTGTTCTAAGCAAGCGCTTTTTCCCTCCCCTCGGAATGTGTTCGCTATGTCTGTGTGGACTCCTACTGCGACTGCTAGGAGTCATAACCACTACCTGATGCTCATGTTTTCTCAGACCTGGAGAGCAGGGGCCCTGACCTCTGCTGTGCCCTTTGACCCATCCTCACCAGCCTTCAGCACCTCCTTGCTTTCTGGCACACTTAGAGATCTCAGGCTCACAGGTGTTTTTCTTCCCCCAACGCTGGAACCAACCATTTCTCCAAGGAACTCTAGTTCTTCTAGTGGACAATGTTACTGGAAGCCAGCACCTAGGCTGGAGGGTGCTCAGTGCTACTGGGACGCCACTGCTTCAGGCTTCAGTGGGTGGAACTAAAACATTTATATGTATTTGTGTGTGTGTGCGTGTGTGTGAGCACATCCACATTTTTTAAAACCTATAATGAAGACTTCATTCCCGGGTCTAAATACAAGATTAATTCCATCTTTACCTATTTGTTACTCGCTTCTCTGATTGTGAGACACATGGCTCTTGTTATTCACAATCTAATTGCTTATTTGCTCAGTTTTAGCATACATGTTGAGTGGTTTCAGAATTGCTAGTCTGTGCCAATGCCTATATATATAAATATATATAAATGAGGGAACAAAATGCATTTGTAGTCATTTTGGTCTCCGGCTTGAGGATGAATGATGGAGATTCTTGAGCTCAGGTCTTTCCTTCCTAATTCAATGGGATTATGCTTTCCATTTGAAATACAATCAGGTTTATTTTTTTCTACCTGTATTTAATTTTCTCTTATTTGCAAACTTACTGATTTTATTTACTTACTTATTTCTAGTGTAAGAAAAACAACATGACTCTAAACGTCAAAATGAGAGAAAGCTGAACTCAGGAAGAAGTGACACTCCACCCTGTCCCTCCAGGCCCATTCCCATCCCCCTCCTTCATACCCAGTTCCAACCCACCCTCTGTGTGCACCCAGACTCACCAGTCCCTAGTTGGTCCTTCCTGAATTATTTTTGTGCTAATGAGAATATACAGAGACAAGTATTTCTCAAATCTCCTGTTTTAAACAAAAAATAGGATACTATAGAGACTCTCCTTCACTTTGCTGTTCCACTTAACAATACATTCCAGGACACGGCCCGTGAGTGTCGGAGATTCTCTCCATTCTTCTTTCAGGGCCGGTGGGCCCCACGGTGTGGATGGATCCCAGCATGTTCCACAACAGGAGTCAGATTGTCCAGGCAACCCTCAGTCCAGAGCAGACCTCTGCTCTCCCGCCTCCTGCAGCAGGTCAGCCTTCAATCCAGTACGGCCCAAGCACATGGGGCAGAACATGATTCCCTGAAGCCATCTTGAAGTGGCTTCCCTGCACCCCAAACAGCTTTGATCAATGGAGTGCATTAGTTATTGAATTTGCATAACAAATTACCCCCATGGAGCACTTAGTAGCTCACACAGGTCCTGAGGGTCAGGAATTGAGGATCAGCTCAGCTGGTTGTGGCTCAGGGCCTCCCGTGAGGTCAGCTCTTGCTTCTGAAGATCCGACCCGGACGGACTGGAGTTCCACGTCCAAGCTCACTCGTGAGGGGGCAGCAGGAGGATTCAAGCCCTTGCCACACGGACCTCTCCATATGATCTGGTCCCGTGATGGCTTTTCCTAGGGTGCTAGAGATGAGAGAGAGAGAGAGAGAGAGAGAGAGAGAGAGAGAGAGAGAGAGAGAGAGAGAGACATCCATGTTGGAAAGATGGAAGCCATGCTCCATCTTGATACCTCACCTCAGAACCCGTCCCATGCCTTTGCTGTCCTTTGCTCTCCAGAGGGGACTTACCAGACCCTTTGGCAGTCCAGGGCAGGAGGATCAAGCCCTGTCTCTCAAAGGGAGGTGTGTCGAGAACTCTCGGACCCCTGTTTGAAGCCACCACACTGGGTCGATGTGTATTTTCTCAGGTATATAAAGTGCCGTCAGGTAAGCTGAAAGTTGGGGAGCTAATTTCATATCTTAAAATATGAAAGATTCCTGTAGAAACCCACTCCTCAGACTTCCCCAGCCTCAGAAGGGCCTCTTCCCCTTCCGTCTCTCCAGTCTGTTCTGGGTGCTCATGACAGGGTGCAGTGAGCCCCCAACGACTGTTTCAGTGCCTGAGGGAGAAGGACCCGGGAGAGGGCAGGACTGGGTCCGGCTCTGGACTAGCTCTGCAGCCACAGCGGGAACGGTCCTGCGAGCCTCAGATCTGAAAACTAACTCAGGTCTCCCAAGTACCTAGAAGTGAGGGCTTGGGACAAGGGTCCCCCAAGGAGGGCCACAGGGGTTCTGAGAAGCTGGAAAGTCACTTTAAGGAATTTTGTAGCAAGGATTAAGAGCAGCTTGTGTTTTCTGAACCACGAGGATAACTTGAAACCACAAGTGCTCCTGTCTTCCCCGGCCTGCCCCTCCCTGTCCACTGCAGTGCGGTGTAGGATTCCCTCCCGCGGCGCATCAGGACCTTTGCGGCTGGTTTTCTTGAAACCCACTCGAAGAGATGGAGCACCCAGGCCTGTAGCGGCTGGGAAGCCGGGGTTGCTTAGGAACAGCAGGGTTGGGGTGAAGTGCCCCCGGGTTAGGGTGGAGCAGCTTCCCACAGTGTGCTCCATAGCATGCCGGTTCTGGGACAGGGACCACGTGGCAAAACCAAGCCACGACACCCAGTAAACCATGGGACTCCTTCACTCGTGGGTCCGTGATCCACGTCAGCAGGTGAGGGCTAAGGGCTCCTCCAGGAACGAGCTCTTCCTTTTCCTCCTCTGCCCCCGAAACTTGTTTAGCTCTGCTGACCTCCGGGCTTCCCATCACCGTTAGCCTCTGAGCACATTGTCTATGGACTACAATCGGGAGAAATGCATATTGCTAAAATTAATTTCTAACTAATTTGCATTGTTGCCAAAGAGCATGACCTGTAAGATGTGGGGATTTTTTTAAGTTTTAAGATTTTTCTCTATGTTCAGTCTTTATGAATATTCTATTTGTGTGTAAGAAGAAGGTGCATTTTCCCATCGTTGAATGCTGTGTACCTCAAGGTCTAGTAAGTGAAGTCCCTTAACTAGTTTTGGACAAAAGCTTAGTTTTACCTAAGCTGATGTGTTCATCGACTTGACAGAGCGATAACTGAGAGGCTGGGACGCGCCCCCTGGTGAAAACACGTCAGCTTCTCCCTGTGGTTCTATCAGTTTGTGCTCCACATACTTTGAAACTAAGATCATGCAGATTTGGAATCTCTACAGCAATGTGGAGTGACTGGCCTGATCCCTCGTCATAATTCATCTTGTCTGATTTTTCATAGCTTCCTCGCCTTTCTTGGTATATGTCTAGCACCCTTTCCTCTGTGTGTTCCTTATTATCATTTTTATTCTTCGTATCAAACCTCCCAGTATTCTTGTGTTTTAGGTGTGCCTCATTTAAACAGGGCCATAATAGATTCGTTCCCCTTTGAAGGGAAGCCTAGCTCTCTTTCGTTTGTTGCAATAATGACCCGTCAGGGTCGCTTTTCCCTCTACTCATTCTGTGCATTCTCTATTTATTTCTTCTGTGGAAATGACTTGATTGGTTGTTGTTTCCTACTTATTATCACACAATTTTTCTCCTTCTTGTTTTGAATTGTCACTCTGTACTGGGTAGTTTCCTTTTTCTCCTGCTCACTTTTAGTGATTCCAATATGAATTCAGGCTCCCCAAGCCTCATCTCTAATTCTGATTCTAATTCTAATTCTGACCTGGGTCACTCCTGAACCCTAATCACCCTCAGTTACCTACCAGCACTTTCTGGCATTTGGTTCTTTAACTTATTATTATCAGATCATCATTATTATTATTCTACATAGAATTCTAAAAATGTACCCACTTATTTGAAAGCTATTCTACTCTGTGTCCTTAACCTCAGAACTTCTTTCTGAAATCATCTCCTCTACCCAGGAACACACTTCCAAGTCCTTTAGGACAGCCTCTTGGTGTTCATAAAATTATCCTCAATATTTTATTGCTTCTGGTTTTCGGGGCTGGCAGTGCTAAGACAGCCCTTTCAAGCAGTTGCTTTACTCTCTCTGGCTTCCACAGCAGCTGGTCTGCTGCAAGCATAATTTTTATTTGTGTGTAATCTATGCCTTTTCTTTGGATGTTTTTAAGACCTTTTCTTTCTCATTGTGATTTCTATAAATTCATGGTAATGTAACACGGTGTGATGTTCTTTTTATGAACCAGCTTTTGGTTCGTTATATTTTTCTATAAAAGAGGAGTCATGTTCTCATTTGTTCTAGAAAGTTCTGAGCCTGTATCTCTGCCATTGTTTCTCCTTTTCCATTCTTTCCATGCTCAGGATCTGATTAGACGGATACATGTTCATCTTTTAAGCTTCCTACTTTGTATTTTACTTCTCTTTCATATTTTTCTCTCTTCTCATTTCTCTGTGCTGAATATTAGATAATTTCTTCAAATATGCTTTTCAGTTCTTTTTTTAATTATATTTAATGTACTTGTAACCCATCTGTCAAATTTTTCCATTTCATTAATGATAATTTCCACTTGTAGAACTTACCCTGATTATTTTTTTAATTTCTGAAAATCTTGATTATTTCTTGTTTCAGATGGCTTTTCAATCAGTGTTGTTATTTAGTACACATTGAGGTGTGCCCTTTGATGCCCTGCTACACGAGTCCACAGCGAAGTGATGGCCGTGATTAACGCGTCTGTCACTGTGTACAGTGTTCTGTGTGTGGAGAGGTCCGCGCTCTCAGCGAATTTCAAGGAGGTGGTACTTTATTACCATCATTGCCGAGCTGCACGTCAGACCTCCAGAATCTCCTCATCTTATAACTGGAACTTTGTGCCCAAAAGCCACACTCCCCACCCCACACACACCTTTGTTTCTGGCCATTTTTATTCTTTTGCATCATCATGTAGAACAGTCATTTCCTGTGCGTGGAGGACAGTTCCCAGGGACCCGGCTGAGGGCCTACTTCTGCTGTCTCTTGTTTCTGTGGCTCCTCACTCACAGGATGGTTCCTTCATGTGTTTGTGACTGATTTGGGGTTCCTGCTTGGCATTGTCCATTTTCTGTAGTTATGGCCCAACATTGCAGACTGGGGGAGTTACTGATAAAAGCAGGTGCATTGTGGCTCACACTTCGGACCAAGGTTCTGGGGCAGCTCTGGTGCTGGTCCTGGCTCTGGCAGAGTCTGAGCCGCACTGGAAGACAGGGTGCACGGGAACCTTCCAGCTCAGTGACCTCCACAGCTGACCCACGCTCAGGAGGACCCATTCTGCCATCAGTTCACTAATCCATTGGTTCACTCATGAGGGCAGAGCCCCCATCGCCCTGCCTTGTGTGTGTGTGTGTGTGTGTGTGTGTGTGTGTGTGTATGCTTGCACTTGCAGGTACAAGTGTTCGCTGGTCCTGAGTGTGGAACCCAGGTGTCGTGCGTGCTAAGTGTGCATTCTACCCCTGAGCCACATCTCCAGGCCTCCCACCTCTTCATATCTCATGGAGGGGATTAAATTTCAGCATGAATTTCTCAGGGAACAAGCTATATCAGAACCACAGCAACAGTCACCTGCCTGTCATCTAAGATGTCCCTGTGGATGCTCTTGTCAGCAGAGATCTGCTTCTGCAGAGAGCCCTGGTCACTGCCAACCCTGGCCTTCCCACTCCCTCCTGCCTTCAGAGAGCCTTCTCACCACCTGGGGGAATGAGGGCTGAAGAGAAGTGGAGAACAGAAGACCCCGTCTGCAGCAGGTTTCAGAGCTCAGGGGTTGTTGGAGGTTTCCCAAGACTGTGCTGGATGCCCTGCCCAGGATGCCTTGGAGCAGTGGCTCAGGGGCGTGAAGAGGGAATTACTGATTTCCTGAGAAAGCCACACCTTCAGGATGGGACTGAGACCAGGGGAACATGCCATTGGTGTGGGGAGACAATGCACACTGAAGCATTCTTGGTCCCTGAGGCTGTCTGAGGGGATGACTCACCAAGGACTTTGTTACAACAGCTTTGCTGAATGAAGCCAGCACCCCATGGAGCGCCTCCAAAGCTCCAAGTGCTGATTTTTAAAAAACTGTGTTGAAGTTAACATTACCTAACCACTCAATAGGAACTCAAGACTTCATTAAAGTCACTTCAGCCAAGAGGAGAGGGGTATGCCCAGTGCACGTTTAAATCTAACCTCCGGTTCTGACAATATTACCAGAAACAGAATAGCCTACTGCGGTTTCTGTTCACACTGTCTGGCTTGATTTTTTTTTTTTTTTTAGCTCTGAAGAATGAACATCATCAACAATAGAGATAAGAAATTTTAATAAGCTTAATGGTTTTGTTGTTCTTAAAATAAAGGGTGAGCTTCTTGATGGGTAAAGTCTAGGACGCTGGACTTGTGAAATCAAATCCACATTCTCTATGGGAACCGAGGTCTGACTCAGCTGGGCTTCTGAGGGGGGCAGGGGACCCACCTCTGCTCCCCAGTGTGTTCCCCTGAAGCCCGACTCTCCAGGACTTCTCTTGTCTAATTTCCATGATAAATGCCATTGATCAGGGCCATCTCTAGGACCCTGAAGACTGGTCCAAGGTGTTGTCTTTTACCCTTGATGACATCCAGACTTTGAAGGGTGTGCTGAGTGACTTGCTTGGAGTGATCCATGCAGATCACCAGGCAGAGGCCAGGCAGAGGCCAGGCAGAGCCCACGCAGAGGCTGAATCTATTCAGCTGAGAGAGAGAGAGGATGAACATGTGCAGTCGGACTTCAGTGGGCCTGGTAGGAGGAAGAGGGTCCTGACCCAACACCCACCCTGATGCTCGTCACCATGTGCCAGCAGTCCCCGTCCTGGGAGAGGAGGGCCAGCACAGGGCAATGAGGGCTGGAATGCAAACGGCTTCAGTTTCTATTAAAATGCAGCTTAAGACCTCTGCAAGGCCACCACTCGGATAAGATGCCCAGCGCCTTGGCAGATGTCTAGGAGACCAGACACGTGTTTTTACAGCCGTTGATTTGGAGAAAATGACCGGAGGGAGGGTTCTGGAGATGTGGACTCACTTGAGAATAAAAGTTCTGGGTGAGGGGCAGAGGCAGCCAGGAGGGGCCCTGAGCGGGCACTGGCTGCTGCTGCCCGGCTCTGGCCAGTGTTCACACCTGTCTCTGTTTCCTGTGTTTTCACGTTTCTCAGAGTCTTGGCCTTCGACTTGCTCACAGCTGACTCCTCTCTGCCAATCATGGCCCATGTCATTAGAACGATTGTTCAGAACTTCCACAAAACTTTTTTTTTTTCAATCAAACTGGTGCACATGAGGCTGATATTATCAGAGGCCCCTTCTATGAGGCAGACTCCAGTGCCCTCGGTCCTGTCCTGTTGTGCTCCTGGAATGTAAGTACCATGTCAAGGGAGACACAGCAGCCACCTTGTGACCATGGGGCTGAAAGGCACAAGCCAACAATGAGAAAATAACAAAACAGGAATATAAAAGTAGACAGTCCGCCTGCGGACTCTGGAGTCGTCACAGTGTTTCACCACAGTGGAGGGACGGCTGGCAAGAAATCCACACTCTGGTGGAAACACAGATGAAGGATCTCAGAATACTTCGCAGTACGCACTCTTCTTGAGCCTCTTCCTAAGGAAACAGCTCGTGGTAGATTGTTTATGCGTGAATATGTTCACGACAGACTGTTGAGATACTAAGTGATTTAAAATAAACGCTTTACAATGTGTAAGCCAATCAGACGGTTCAGTGCCTCAGCAAGGTAGAACAGTCTTTAAGAATTGCGTTTTCAGGATATTCTGCATGGCTGCAGAGAACACTGTGTGGTAATATTAAGCCCGTTGTTCAGGATCTAAGCTAGAGTTTCAGAGCGACAGCCACCGTGTTCCACTTCTCCCAACCCTGGAGAACATGGGGCTCATTGTCACCGTCGGGTACACATTCACTCGCTCTCTATGTCTTCTCTATGTGCTTCTGTATTTCCCCCCATTTTCTACTATGAAATAAAAAGCAAAAAGGCATTTGGGGTAGACTATTTCCCCTTCTTCGTTTCTTTTCAGAATTCCCTCTTTAATGGGAACTTTCTAGGCTGGTCTTCGGTAGGAAAAATGGGCTATTTCACGACACACTTGAGGCTCTGTGAGGACACACTGGGCATTCAGACCCACTCCCCGGGCTTCCCGAGTCACACTGCAGCAGGGCTCCCCGCCAGGTCCAGTGTGTGCAGCTGGCTGCCCACCCGGTGGCCCCAGAGAGGTCTGTCCACATCCCGGCTCCCTCACCTGCGTCCTTCTCCTCCCTGCACCCCATCTTGGCAGAACAGCCCCCCAGGCATCTGGGGTGTCCTGGCTCTTGCTTCACGGCCTGAGTCTCCTGACTGTGGATTCAGCCAGGTTACCCCTGGTGCCGGGCCCGGTTATCTGCTTTGAGGAACCTCCTCTGAAGGACTCCTCCTTCCCTGGGCTGTGAACCCCCGTGTTCCCCTGCCTGTGCACTGGGCTTGAGCCGCTTGCAGGGTTCTCTGTGTATACAGCAGGCCCCAGCATACACAGTGCATCCTATGTGACAGTGACCACTGCAGAGCAGATTTGACCTTGGCTTTTGCAGGACTCTGACTTGGCAGGACAAGAGCTTCCGGGGCCACACTGTGCCTTGTCCAGAAGCCCCACGTGGCTGTCCCCTGAGGTCTTGGTTCTTGCTGTCAGCCTGATTAGAGAGGCAAGAGCGGCTTGGGATGTCAGAACGTGACACCAAATGACAGCACCTTCACTCAGCACGCCTGCCTTCAGTCGCAGCTCATCCTGCGGCTATTTAGGGAACAGGGCTGCGCCCTGGCAAGTGAAGGCTCTCAACAATGAGCGACATCCATGACAACAGCGAGGGAAGGGACTCGGGCCGCAGCCCCGGGCTGGCAGGCTCTGGAGGCTCCGAAGCCTGTTGTGACTTCGTCCTTCACTTCAGATCGGCACCCTCGGCCCTCATTATGCCAGCTCCCATCTTTCACGTCCCTTGGTCTGATGCAGAAAGCTGGCCAGGACGGCAGAAGCTTGGCTTTGCCCCGAGAGGCTGCCCAGGCTCCCACCCAGATGTGGTGTCCCCTGAGGCTGGGTCACATCAACAGTGAACCTGAGGCAGGGAGAGAATTAACAGAAAAGCTCACCACCGCCCGGGTCAGAGTCCGGGGCCGACTTTAACCAACGGTTTCAACACGTGTCAAAGCAGCAGGTGTTGATCACAAGTCCTCAACCTCTCAACAAACCAACGAAAGGGGGACACAGCGCACCATTACCCCAGACCTGTCTGCGGGCCTGGTCCCTGTCCTGGCCACGCTGAGGGTGAAGGGTCCCTCCCAAGGACGTGGTAGGAGTGGGACCGTGATGCCTCTGTGACACCAACAGACGCACCCGGCGTGTCAAAGGGCGGTCAGGCTGTGGCCTACTGGACTTTTCTATGAGTCCTCCTGGCCTCGGCCTCAAAGTCCTCAAGAACCTGTCTTCTGGTCTCAGACTGAGCAGAGTTGGCCTGTAGCCAAGAACGTTGTGGCAGATTTAATTAAACACCCCCAGAGGAACTCCTTGTCGCGAATGAGCCCAGAGTCACAGAGCAGTATGTACAGCGTGATCCAGCTGTTAATAGAAATGGAGATGGATGGAGATTGAGAAGACCCAGCATCCAAATGTGCAGTGGGCAGCTCCAGGTGGTGACGTGCATCCGTGTGATTTTAAAATGGACGGTACATTCTGAGTTATGTACAATGCAGTTAAATTTCATATTTTGTAAAAAGGAGGAAATGAAGGAAAAAAGGATTCCAAATCACCACATCAGCTTTTGTGCTCTCTCAAGTAACTGGGTGACCGCCCTGATCACTGAAAGTTCTCCCCACTCCAGAATGGGGACACTCATTCATCCGGGCAAAGTGGTCCTAATTCAGCTGATGAGCAGACTCACCTCAACTCCAACCCCATCTCGGGTAACAGAGGGGACACCAGGGTCAGCAACCAATGAAGGAAAGAGAAAACCACGGATCCTGGGAAAACCCCAGAAATGACCTGCGGTTATCCCAGAGAGATGGACGCTGCCTGCTGCAGGCCCAGGATGTAACCCATTTCAGCCCTACCCAGGACCCATCTCCACTCACCTGATGGGGGGCAGCTCTGGGTCCCCAGCTAGAGTGTGCTCTGACCCCTCTCCCAGCCCTGGCTGGCCATCCCCACCTCTCCTCCTCTCCTGGACCTGGAGAGATCCGTGATCCCAGATCCTCTGGTGAGCGCTCTTGGAAGAACCTGCAGCCCCTCGGGGAGGGTCACTTGGTGCCAGTCAAGCAGAAGGCCTGCTCTCACAATTGAGGAAGACTGGGACACCAGGCCCAGGATCCTTCAGCTCTAACCCATTAGAGAGAGACAGTAGGTCTGAAGACCCAGAGGGCTTGCTTTCCTCTGAAATAACTTTTCTTCAGGAAAAAAAAAATTAGGGAGACTGTCTAATTCATGCTCTGAACCAGATCCAAGCAAAACGAACATTCACTAAATTATTATTTTAAAATCTCTCAAATACTAAAATATGAAACAAGGAATGGCGATGTGGAATGGGGAGCCCAGATGTTGAATACAGAGCGTCAGTTTCAGGAGCTCATTGGGGAGAACTGAGCTCGGCCCCAGGAGCGGGGGGCTTCTCTGTGGCTTCACTTCCAGCCCCTGCTCCTGATAGGAGACCCCCAGGAAACTGAACTTCCCTGCCATCTCACTCAGCTCTTTCCTTGATTTCTCTCTGACCAACTAGACTTCCCCTCCCCCCCAGGGCAGGGAGCTGGCCTGGCTCTCTCCATGTTGCCCGCCTGGCCATCCTTCAAGCCAGTAGAGGCTGGATGGAGAGATCATGGGGCTCATGGGTGCCTGCTCCTTCTCCGTCTGCATCGCTGGGGAGTGGCAGCCCTGGCTCCAGCATCCATTTGCCTTTCACGCTCACTGAAGGCTTTCCAACACCGTCTGTGTCGGGGAAGGAGAGACAGACCAAGCGGCAGAATTTGCAGACACGGTGGGTCCAGACCTCAAGTGAGTTTGCACCCCGAGGGATGCTCGGGGCAGAGAAGAGAGGGGGCCGGGGTGCATAAGCACGAGGCCCTCCACCGGACCCTGCTTTCGGGTCCTTCCAAACCCTGGGCAGCCCTGCCCTGCAGAGAGAAAATCCAATTGTTCCATTCGAGTCTTCGTCTTGGCAGGCAAAGCCGTGAAAATAGATGTGTCAGTCATTTCGCGATTCCCAGGGCGGCTGCCAAGTAGCCAGCAGGACCAGGAGCGGGGAGTGACGTGGTGCACACACACCTGCTGTGTTCCCATTAGCGTTTCATGTTTGGGGTGCCATCCTGCCAACTCGTCGGAAGATTTTTATCTGTTTATATCGTAACACGTGAATTCCATCTTTTGTGTGTTCAAAATAAAATAAAATAAGAAGCCCAGCTGAGACCCCCGTAACTTCATTACCTTGGCAGGCCTTCGGAAACGCATCCGCACTGGGAAGAGGCTGGGGGACAGTCAGGCCCTCTTGGTCCTGCAGGACAAGTCCGTTCTCATTCTCCACGGAAATGACCAGCAGCCCCGCTGACCTGAGGGCGCCCTCTCCTGCTGCTGGTCTGTGAATCAGTACATTTGTCCAAGGATGTTGCTATAATCCTGCTTGGTTTGAGCTTGTCCCCTAAAGTTTTGTGCTGGAAACTCCCCAAGTCATACCTTAATGGCATTAGTGGGGCCTTAGGGAGGTGACAAGGATCAGATGAGATCTTGACCTGGGGCCCCCATGATGACCTTAGTGGCTTCATAAGAAGGGAGATGAGCTGGAGAGAGCTTGGTCTGTGTAGTAATGTGAAGCCCTGTGCTGCCTCAGGACCCTGCAGATGTCCCAAGGCCTGAGCAGGTACTGGCATTTGACATTAAGACTTAACTTCGGAAACATAACTTAAATAACTTCTATTCTTAATAAATTACTCAGTGTCAGGAGTTTCGTTATAGCAACAGAAGGCAGATGAAAGCATATCCCTGTCTTACAGATGAGAATACTGAGGCCCAGTGAGGTTCAACGACTTGTCCAAGGTCCTGTAGCCTGTAATGGTGGAGTCAGGGTTAGAAAAAAGCAGCCGTATAAAGGACAGTGCTGAGACTGGAGCAGCAGGCCTAACAGTCATGCAGGTGAGGGGTGCTTAGGAAAAACAAACAGGTACAGAATGCCCCCAGAAAATGTGAATTTCACATAAATACGGAACTTTTAGTATAAATATGTCCTGTGGGATATTTGGGACATACTTAAATTTTTTGGTTATTTACCTGAAATGCAAATGCAACTGGGCATTGCATTTGAATTATCAACCTAGCACTGGCCACGGGTTACCAGCTTGAGATCCGGGCTCCTGGGTCTTGGGTCGGCCTTGGAGAGGAAGATGAGGGCCAAGTCCAGGGCCAAGTCCAGGGGGTGCCAGAGCTTCCTCTCAACCTGGTCTCCAGGCGGGTTCCCTAGAAAGGGTGCTGCTGGGGCTCCAGGGTGGGCTCATGCCCAGCATGTACACACACGCGCACACACACACATACTCACACACACGCACACACACATACACGCGCACACACGCACACACGCATACACATGCACACACACATACACATGCACACGCACGCACGCACACATACACACACACACATACACACACACACTATGTGTGCCTAGCTCTCGGCTGGGATGCCAATCCATCAGGAGCAAGCGCCACCCCTGTGTGGGGTTCCAGGGCCTCAGCAATTTATCGTTGTGTTAAATTTGTTTTGTTTGGAGCTGAACCAGGATTTTGGTTCTATTTGGAACCAAAGGATCAGGAGAGCTGGGTCAATGGTGGTTCCATTCCCAGTTTTCTGAGGAATCTCCACACTGCTTTCCTTAGTGGTTGCACAAATTTGCAGTCCCACCAGCAATGGATGAGTGTGCCTGTTTCCCCACATCCTCGCCAACATTTATTGTTGCCTGTATTCTTTTTTTTTTTTTTTTAGAGAGAGTGAGAGAGGAGGGAGGGGGGAGAGAGAGAGAGAGAGAGAGAGAGAATTTTTAATATTTATTTTTTTTTTTAGTTCTCGGCGGACACAACATCTTTGTTGGTATGTGGTGCTGAGGATCGAACCCGGGCCGCACCCATGCCAGGCGAGCGCGCTACCGCTTGAGCCACATCCCCAGCCCTGTTGCCTGTATTCTTGATGATTGCCATTCTGACTGGAATGAGATGAAATCTTAGAGTAATTTTGATTTGCATTTCTCTAACTACTAGAGATGTTGAACATCCTTTCATATATTTGTTGATCTATTGTATTTCTTCTTCTGTGAAGTGTCTGCTCAGTTCCTGGCCCATTTATTGGTTTTTTTTTTTTTTTTTTTTTTGGTGTTAAGTTTTTTGAGTTCTTTGTATATCCTAGAGATTAATGCTTTATCTGAGGTGCATGTGGTAAAGATTTTACCCAAAGGACTTAAAATCAACATACTACAGTGATGTGGCCACATCAATGTTTATAGTAGCTCAATTCACAATAGCTAAACTATGGAACCAGCCTAGACACCCTTCAGTAGATGAATGGATAAAAAAAAATGTGGTATATCAATTCAATGGAATATTACTCATCTTTAAAGAAGAATGAAATTATGGTATTTGCTGGTAAATGGATGGAGTTGGAGAATATTGTCCTAAGCAAAATAAGCCAGTCCCCCAAACCAAAAGGCTAATGTCTTCTCTGATATGTGGATGCCAATTCACAATAAACGGTGGGTGCACTGGGGAAGAATAGCTACTGTAGATTAGGTAGAGGAGAGAGAAGGACGGGGAGGAGGGAGAGTGGAATGAAGCAGACATGGTTACCTTTTATCCATATGTGACTGCCTGACTGGTGTGGCTCTACAGCATGTACACTCAGAAAAACGAGAAATTGTATCCCATCTACATATGATATATCAAAGTGCATAAACACATGGTACTGTCATGTATAACTAATTAAAACAAATTAATTTTTTAAAAAAGAATACACAGAGGGAAAGAAAGATTAGAATGTGACCCTCAGGCAGCTCTCAGAGTAAAAATGAATCAAGCCAAGAAACCTCCCTGCTGAGGGCCTGTCATTCCTTCAACAAAGTCAAGTCTGAAGAAGAGAGTTTGGGTCTAAGTGCCTGATGTTTGTCCTCAGCCTGGGCAAACTATGGCCAGATGCTGCCCGTCTTTAGAGATTTGGGTGAAGAACTTTGGTATCTGTGTGTGTGTGGTCACCATGATAAAATTCACTTTTACAAAGTCGTCTTTGTCTAAGTTGAACTAAGAGACCCTCCTACTAAGTTCAGAGATTGGAGTGTGTTGGGGGGTGGGGGCCAGGCACATCTACCCCTCCTCTGTGCGATCCGGGGAGGCCAGTGACGTGGCTCCACGGAGGATGACACCACCTCAGTGACCCAGCTTTGCTGATCCCCCTGGTGAGTGCTCCTGGGGTAGCGCTTCCCACGGAGCCTCAGCCATGGTCCTGTGCACAAGAGTGTAGTCTCTGTGCGCGATGATGGGCGTGGTCTGCTGTGAGCTGCTCACCCCGGTGGGTTTCTTTGTCATTATGTGTCAAGTTCCCCGACCTTGATGTGCCAGTCCTGCTTTCATTCCAGCTGGAATCGTAATGAAATGGTGAGTCTCTAAGATCATCACATGGGGTGGTAGATCTCACCACCGACGGACACCTGGTCACAGGTACAGACTGGGCAGCCAGTGGCACCTGGTTCAAATCCCTGCTCATCCACTTACAGTCAGGAGAGCTGGAAAAATCACTTCATCTCAAAATCTTGGGTTCATTGTCTTATTATGAAGATGCAGATCATAATAATGCCCCTGTCATCAGGTTTAAGTGGGTTCAAAGTAGAGTGTGTAGCACCAGGTCTGGCACCATCAAAAGCACTGTCATTTCACCATCAGAGAGGGAGTGCAGGGTGATTCAAGGCAAGGAGAGGCAACAGAGAAGTCGTATTGCATTTCTGAGCTCAGAACATCTCAATAATCAACTCTGAAAAGCCAATCAACACAGTGCGTATATACTGAACCTTTATTATCTGCCAGGTGTGATTCCAGGAGGTGGGTGAGATAGTGTTCTTGCTCTCAGAAAGCTTAAATTCTAATGGAAAAATATTTAAATAGAAAGAGAAAAAGAGAGAAGAGAATGTAATGATTTAATTCATGTAAAGATACAAACTCTTGGGCCTTGAGAGCGGAGGGGCTCTACCAACCCCCTCTGGTAACCGGGAGCTCGGCTTCAGTTTGGTCCCAAGGCGTCGAATCCTCCCAGTGAATCTGGCAAGGGAGCCGCTTCCCAGACCCTGGCGAGAGTGGAAAGGCAGGGGGAGCAATCTCCCTCCGGCAGGCAGGGCTGCCAGCGCTGTGCCAATCTCCAAGCCTGAGGCTCGGAGGCTGGTGCGGAGATGGCTACTCCGCAGAGCGTCTCAGGCTCGGGGATCTGTTGAGTCTCTGACCACAGAAGACTCAGGGGGAGAGATGAGAAAATGCCATCCCCCACGGCTTGCCCGGGCATGTTTTAAGGAGGTGTGGAAGAACACCTGGCACGGGCCACACACGCTCCCTGTGGGGTTCTTTGTGCCCGGGAGCCCAAGTCCTGTGAGTCACAGGATGTGGGGCAGTGGGGGGGGGGGTCTGCAGCACAGGGGAGGGGCGCTTCTTTCTTTCCACTCCCATGAGGCAGCTTTCTAGGGTAGGGACACGGATTAGTCACCAGTGGGTTTGGAGCCTGGGAGGTGTCCAGTCCTTTGATTATAGAAGTCGAAGGCAGTGAGATGAAGATCCAATTGGATGCACGTATTTGCATCTGCCGTTTTTAGTTTGCAGTGTTCCATCAAAGCCTTTGCTCACACACTGGGAGAGCTACGGCTTACAGCAAAAGGAAGGAAGCAACTCTGCACATGCCCTTCCCCAAGAAGTCACTTACCCAGGACCATCTTTGGGGGCAGGCCGTGCCTATGTAGACGCGTGCCCTGGACTGCTGCTGAGAGCATGCGGGGGCTGCTTATCCGTGGATCCTGCCTCTCCCACCTGGAGACTGTGAAGGTCAGGTGAATGAGGTTTCATTGCAGCTGAGTTTTTATAACCTCCACTCGGCACATTTGTGGTGGACTGTGAGCAGCGACCCATGTGCCACATGTCACTGTACCACACACATGGCTGACCCAGGGTCCCAGAGTCACATATGCCAAGGAACACAGAGTCAGCTAAGAAGGTAAAGTTGGGCCTTTCAATCAGAATAAAAATTCATTTGTTTGATAGACATGTATTCACATAAAGTGCTGAACGACGTTCTCTGGTCAACCCAAGCCTCCACTGTCAGGGCTGCTAGTCAATAAGGCAAGGTTTGACCGACACTGTGAAGGGCACAGCCCATCTCACTCCCCAGGCAACTGGGCATCAAAATGACCTCGGCCCTCGTTCGGTGAGCACCCAGCCCAGCTGCTGCCTCCCTGAGGCACGGCACCAGGGGTTCTCTGGTGTCTTTCTTGGGATCCACCAGTATTCCCTCTGGTGACGGTCCTGTGGCAGCTCTGTCCACAATGTCCACAGCAGACACCACAAATCCATCCTGTGGGCTTGTAAACATCCCCCCACTTTCTGAGTTCTCATTTTTTACAGGAATCTGCTCCATCCTCCATTATTACAGGCTCGTTCCAGTGGGACTGCAGATTGGGGCTCCCCGTCCTGCTGGGTGGTCACAGGGGACTTTACCAGACCCGTTCCATCCTTGCATGCATTGAAGTTCAGGTCACTAAGCTGGGATTGTACCAGTCAGCTTCTCCAGGGGAACAGAACCAATAGAACACATGCAATATAAACAGGGGTTTCTTAGGCTAGTATTTTTAGTCAGATTTTCGTTACTCTGACCAGCCTTGGGGGCCTCCAGTTGCTGAGGGCTGGGAGGACGATCCAGCAGCAGGACATGGAAGCTCCCTCCACACGCCCTTCACCTGCCCGAGGCGTCTCTCTGTATGGTGCTCACTGAATCCCCCCGTAATGTCATTCATGATAAACTGGCAAATGCATTTCCTTAGTTCTGGGGAACACACCCAAGGAGGGGGACCCTGGTATACACTGGCCAGTCAGAAGCACCAGGTGACGCCTTCTACGTGCAGTTTGTGTCTGAAGTAAGTCTTCTCCTGAGAACTGGGACTGAGCCCTTCACCTGTGGGACCTGACTTCAAATTCCACGTGGACGGTGTCAGAACTGAACTGAATTATAGGACATTTAACGGGTGTCCACTGCAGAATTACTTGCTGTGAAATAGCTTGTTTATTTGGGGGGGGGGGGTTATGTAGCAAGGGAAAATGCCACTAAATCATGTGACAGTCACCTGGGGGGCCAACAGTCCTGCCTGCCCCCTCCATCAGGGTGGAGATGACCACATCCTTCCTGGACTCTGGGGGATGGGGCTGTTTTCCAGGGTGGCCCAGAAGTCCACTTGCTGCAGATCTTTGGTCAGGCCAGGTTCAGAAGAACCCAGATGCTCAACATGCAGTGGGTGGTGGCTCTCCTGAAACACCCCTCCCTGGCTGTGGAAGCCCCTGCTCTTGGCATCTGGAAGGTTCCCAGTTTGTTTGCTGGGGATGGAACCCAGCACCTCGTAGCTGCACCCCGGCCCCCGGCCTCCCCCACAAATCCTCTTTCTGATGAGTTCTTCTGAGAATCAAGCTGTTGGTGGCCACAGCTGTGATGACCACTGAGCACGGCAAGTCTACGCCTGGACCCACGTGTGCAGACAGCCCCCCCACCCCGCAGAAGCTGCATAGCACTGAACATGAAGACAGAAAAACCTGTTTTTTCTTTTTCTTTTTTTCCTTTTATGCTGTAATGCTTCGTCCCATGAAGATCCTAGAGTTTTCGATACCAGAAGGTTCTTTCCTGGAATTATTTTTCCCTTCAAAGAACATCTTCAAACATCCAGGGCGGCTCAAACGAAAAATAAGCCCACAGGCTCAGCTATTAAGGTTTGCCCTCTCCTGTAGGGAAGGGCGCTGCGCCTGCTTCTCCCCCCGTGCAGTGCGATGGGAGCTGAGCGCGGTCACTGCAGGGAGGACACTGGCTTCAAATCCTGGTCACCAGGTGGCCCGTGAGCTGGGAGCATGGCGAGGTCAGGGCTGGTCTGCTCAGTGCGCCACGGTTCCCAGAGTCCTGGGTCGTGGCCTGGTCCGAGCGTCACCGCATCCTGCCCAGGTCATAAGGAGTGGCCAGAGGAGCAAGTTAAGGAGCGTGGGGGACGAGGAGCTGGAGGCTGGCACTCAGCTAGTGGCCCCTGAGTCACACGTGATTCTTTAAACCACGTGGACATGCGCTCTCCGCTTCTGCAGCAGGAGCTGGTCGCCGGCAGGCTGCGGATCAACCGTCCACGGTTCTCACTGCTCAAGTGGGTGGAAGGCACCAGGTTTGCTCAAGTCGCCTGAAGAGGATGGGGCTCCTTTTCACCTCAATGCTGTCTCTTTGAGGGTCTCAGGGCGTGAAGAGCTTGTGCAGCAGGAAAAGAGGTGAGAGTGGGAAGTGGGGAGGGGAGCTGGGGGTGCGGAGTCCTGGGGGAACGGGTCTCCCCACCTCCGGGGCGGGGTCCTTTCCCCTGCTGGGAACTCAGCAATGGACTCAGAGTCCGGCAGCTGTCTTACCCTAGGGAAGGGCTTCTCTTTTGTCAAAGAGGGAGGACAGCTTCGGATGAGCCCTTACAGGCAGGGAAAAAGTCCCCACCTCAGAAAAGTGAAGTGACTTGCTCTAAGTCCTGAGGCAGTGACAGCGAGGTTAAGATTTCTTCTGAGGACCCTCAAGCACCGCTGCATTGTGTTCCTCCCTGATCGCCCCGGTCAGCAAGGGCCGCCCTGGTTTGCTGAGTGCTGTTCCCCCGTCCAGGGCAGACCTGTCACCGGCGGCGGCTGAATGAACTTTGACTGCATGTCACTCTTGCTGTGACTGCATTGTCACCCACCAGCCTCAAGGAAGGCTTTGGTGGGAAAGGTGTCTGAAGCCAGGTGTAGGCTCCCACCTGTAATCCTCAGGAGGCTGCAGCAGGGGGTGGCAAGTTCAAGGCCAGCCTGGGCAACGTACCGAGGCCCTGTTTTAAAATAAAATAAAAAAGGCTGTGGATATAGCCCAGTGTAGAGGGTCCCACCGGCAGGTGTGGGGCCCCAGATTCGATCCCCAGTACACAAAAAAGCCATCTGAGCCAAGTGTGAAGGATGAGAGCAGTGGACAAGGCCAAGGGCAGGGGTCCAGAACCAGACAGTGGAAACACCTATGCAAAGGCCCAGTGGCAGAAGGAACATGTGGGAGGAATGAGTGCTGAGGAAGGGGAGGGCAGCTGGGCAGAGAGCAGGGAGCTTAGTGCTAGAGGGTGCTGCTCTTGGCTCCCGGGGACACTTGCTTTACCTGACCATGGTCACATCAGCCGCGGAATGTCCTGATGGCTGCTCAGCTCCTCTAACCAACCCATATTCCCTGCACAGTGACCGAGGCCAACCTGGGCACATGCTAATCTGCTCAAACCTGCCTCTTCCTTAGTGTCCACTAGGTCTTCACAACATGCTTTGCAAGACCCCGCCAGGCCTGGCCCTCACCGACAGTAGCCATGGCCATCCTGAGGAGCAAGGTGGGAGACCAACTGCCAGCTCCCAGGTCCTGCTGAACCCTAGCAATTACAGGGCAGTACAGCTGGCCCTCAGTGTCTGCCAGCTGTAGACCCCCGATTCACCAACTGCGGGCCCAGAGTTTTTATCTGGGAAAACTTGCTTCTGTGCTCAACACGCTCTGACTCTCATTTCCTGTCACCAGTCCCTAAAGGACAACAGGATGCATGGCATTTACCTGGTATCAGGCATCACAGTGAATCTAGAGCTGGTTCAAGTACACAGAAGGACGTGTGCACGTTACCTGCAAATACTACCATCTAGGGGCATTGACCACCTGCACGTTTGGTGTCCAGAGGGACCCTGGACCCCAAGACAGGACCACACTGACATGTAGAGAGGAAGACGAGCAGACAGAGGGAGAATAAAATCAGAGACGAGCGCACGCAGATCGCCAGTCAATGCACGATGGCAGTGACGGCCGAGTAGGGTCATTGGAGGCTGACATACCTGTAATACACCTGCTGGCCCCACTGGCTTTCCACATGGACGACGGCCAAGCACCTGACCCCTGCCTCTCACCTACAAAGTCCATCCCAGACACTTCCAGGTCTCATGGGAAAGGTACAGGAGAAAATAGAGAGCACATCTTTATGACTTTGGAGAACAATCCAAGGCTTTTCTCCTTCCCCATCTGTGGGACTAGGGATTGCGCTCAGGATGCTCTACCCCTGAGCTACCTCCGCAGCCCTTTTTATTTTTATTTTGAGACAGGGTCTCACTAAGTCACCCAGGATAGCCTTGAACTTGCCATCCTCTTGCCTTGGCCTCCCGTATCCCTGGGATGATAGGTGTGGCCCACTAGGCCTGGCTCAAGATTTCCTAGATAGGATGCAGAAAGCATTGGTCATGCAGCACAAAAAATAGTAACTAATTAATTAAACTATATCAAAAATAAGAACCTCTTTTCACCAAAAGGCATCATTAGGAAGCGAAAGGGGGATGCACCCGCACCTGCAGCAGGGCTGCAGTGGAGCGTGAGGTGACCCCAACAATGAAACACCACCACCCCCTGGAGTTGTGCAGTATGCAACCTGGACAATCACTCGCAGTGTCCCAATGGCTCCTGTGAGCCAAGGAGAGGAGGCAGAGGGTGGCAAAGGTAGAAGAGAGCAGGAAGTCAGCGGGCCACCCTGGGCAGCCCATGGGCTTCAAGCCACACCTGTGTGTATCTGAGCTCTGCCATTGACCAGCTGGTCCTTATAGGGCAGCTTATTTAGATGTTCTGGGCCTCGTGGGCACAATGGGCCCATAACCCCAGCGCCACAGAGGATCCCAGTGAGATGGGGAGGTGGCACGTGAGGGATGCTTGGCTCCACGGGCTCCGTGTGTGAGTTTTCCGCCTCTTGCCAGGTGTGGGGCTCGGCAGAGTGGAAGGTAGACATTCAGGGTGCCTCGAGGACCAGTGTGTGTGGCCTTCCCGTCCCTCGGCTGCTGTGGACCATGTGGAGCGTGTCCGCTGCACACCAAGGAGCTTCTAGGTTGTGGGTTTCATTTGCTCATCGACTGAGGTCACAGCTCCACCCATAACATGGCTCTGCCCAGAGGGAACCCCGACCCGAGGCCGGGTACGCGGACTCCAGGCCAGGCCTGTCTGCCCCGCCTCTTCCCCACAGAGCCGCCTGTTGGTCCTGGCTGGGAGCCAGGAGTGGGCTCCGGGGGGCAGCCTCTGGGAGTGCAGGGTCCTCAGCCCTCCTTCACGGGGGCCTGATCCCCAAATTCCTAAACCCCGGCTCTCAGCCTGACTTCTGGGACTTGGGTCCAGGTGAGGGCTCCTCTGAGTCTGAGTCCCCAGAGACTCAGATCCAAGTCACTCTCCAGGCTTGGGGTCCAAAGAGCCAGGTTGGTGTGGGTGACCTTTTTAAAAACAACAATTATTATTATTATTATTATTAGGTATTGGGGGTTGAACCCAGGGGTGCTTAACCACTGAGACGCATCCCCAGCCCTTTTTTGTATTTTATTTAGAGACAGGGTCTCGCTGAGTTGCTGAGGCTGGCTTTGAACTCATAACCCTCCTGCCTCAGCCTCCCAAGCTGTGGGGTTACAGGCGTGTTATTTTTAAAGCATCCACCGTGTTCTCATCCTTGGTCAAACATGCAAAGAGAAGCACGAGAAAGATTGGCGCTCAAGGGGTTGGCCTGGCAGTGAGGTGACAGGCCCGAGTGACTGCCTCTCCCACTGTTTGGGGGCCCCATTCCTCCTCCTCATGGATCACAGTTGCTCCAGCCTCCCTCCCTTCATCTGTCCGGCTTGTTACGTTGTTTCCTTAGGCAGCAGCTAGAGGAGTCGGGGCGACAGAGGTGCCCCACTTCACCCCCCGCCCCCTCCCTTGCTCATCTTGACAGATGTAATTGTCTCCCTCATTTTGCTTTTTCCTCTCCTACCCCTCAATTTTATTTTCCCATTAAATACAGTGGGGTCTAAATGGAAAAGACTCCTGTTAGTGGCACAAGCAACCAGCCGGGTGCTGGGGGCGCACGCCTGTAATCCCAGCCACCTGAGAGGCTAAGGCAGGAGGATTGCAAGTTTAAGGCCAGCCTCATTAACTCAGTGAGACCCTGTCTCAAAAACTAAGAAGGGCTGGGGATGTGGCTCAGTATTAAGGTCAGTAGTTAAGTACCCCTGGGTTTAATCCCTGGTTCTAAAAAAACAAACAAATGAACAAAAAACCCCACAGACTAGACATGATTGCTCTTCTTTCTAAGGCAAATGGGCCTCCCAGGGACACTTGAAGTTAGCAGATCACAGAGTCACATGACAGGTGCCACCACCACTGTGGCCTGTTATTCTCATGCAAAGCTGGAACCTGCCCTCAGAACTCATTTCCCTGCTCTTATGTGGGGTCCCAAGGCCAAGGACGCTCAGTGCCAGTGCCAGAACAGGACACCCTCTTGTCCCTCTGCAGCACCAGGCTGCAGACAGGAGGCGAGGCGCCCAGAGCAGCCACCGTATTGGTGCAGGGGGCAGAGGTATGGGGGGAGCTGGGTCAAGGCCGTGGTTCCTACCTTCCTTGCTCATCCTAGTTGGTTTCCAAAACTTCCCTGTTGGCATGAGAATCATAATAGAGGAGGGGGCCCCCGGGGGGGGGGGGGAGCAGGCTTCGCTTTCTGTGATCCAGCGCTTGACCCATCAGCTGGAGAAGCAGGGTCCCTTGTCCTTGTCCAGCACCTTAGCCCTTAGGGAGCTGTTGTGGTCTAGATGTGAGGTGTCCCCTCAGACTCATGTGGGACACAACACAAGAAAGGTCAGAGGTGACAGGACTAGCTGCAGCCTAGTCAGTGGATTAATCCACTTTAATGGATTACCCGTGTGGTAACTGTAGGCGGGTGGGTTGTAGGCGGGTGGGTTGTGGCTGGAGGAAGTAGGTCACCCCCAGCATCTTGCTCTCTCTCTGCTTCCTGGCTCTCCTGAGCTGAGCTACTTTGCACCCTGATGTCCTGCCTCCTCTCTGGCTAGAGCAATGGTGTCGACGGGCCGTGAACTGAACCTCTGAAACCCTAAGCCAAAACATACTTTTCTTCCTCTAAGTAGTTCTCGTGGGGTGTTTTGGTCACAGCAACACAAAAACTGGCTAACCCAAGCCCCAACCTGGAGTGTCACATTCTCAGGTTCTTCGGCTAACAGGTGAGACTTCAGAGGTCACCTGCTGCAGCCATCGGGAGTACCATCCCTCCCTTACTGGGTGGTTTTAAGGATCCAATAACACAGATCTGCTCCACACATGACACATTTTGTCTTTGGTATGACCATTGATTCATTAGGTCTCACCAGCATTAGGGACATGGGAGATGGTTTAGGGCCTGAGTTTTTAAATGGTGATTAAAATGGGAGCAGCCAGGGGCTTGGAGGGGCTGCCTGAGCTGCCTAGAATGGGCCTGTCCCCCTGCGAGCGCCCAGCCGTCTGCCGAGTGGACTCCGTTCATGGCAGTACAAGAAAGCGTCGAGGCCCGGACCCGCCCAGCCATCTCGCACCTGAGGCTCGGGCCTCTGCAGGGCCTCCCCAGCAGTCCTTCGATAACTCAAGATTTCTAACCTCGGCACAGAGCTGTCTTGAGAAATGGCTCTGGGCTGCTAACACCCTCTGTGTCTCAGGCACCTGGAAGATGCTTCTTTTGAGTGTCACAGTCTCCCTCATGGACACCGTCCCTGGATCCTGCCTGAGGTTATTGACCATGAGCCCCTCAAGCCTGCTGGCCAGAAGCCCAAGGCGCTGCATCCTGTGAGGCCTCCTGGCCCTGGCGTGCCTCCCCCTCACTTACTGTAGCTTTCCTCTTCCTACAGCTCTGACACCAGGTGGAGGTTGGCACGGAGGGCGCTCAGCCGCACAGGGAGCACCATCTTGGATTTGGAGCCTGTGAGCCCGCCTGCCTCACCCGGACCTGGCCTTGCTGGACAGCACTCTCCGGCTCCTGTTGCCTCCCTCCTTCTCCTTCCTGCTGAGCCTGAGCGGTCCTCCTCCCTCCCCGCCAGCGTCCCCTCAGTGCAGGACTGGGTTTTTCAACTCCATCCCTCCCACCTCACACACTGTCTCAGCTTGGCTTTCGTGGCTGTATCAGAACACTTGAGCCGGGTGATTTATGCAGAATAGAAGTTTATTTGGCCCACAGTCCTGGAGACTGGGAAGCCTGGGAGGGTGGTGCCAGCCAGGCCTCATGAGATGGAGGCATCATGAGATAAGACAGAGCAAGTGTGCCAGCCTGGGTTTCTCTTCCTTGTCCTCTAAAGCACGAGTGCCATCCTGGGGCCCCGCCCTCTGGCCCTCACCTAGCCCTAATTACCTCCCAAAGACTTTACTACCAACTGTCATCAGCAGGGACACTTGAGGATCAAGTTTCCAATACAAAGTGGGACACACATAGCCTGTGGGAACCCAGCCACTCCTCCACGCAGAGTCAGGATCTAATTTTCTTCCCCCTTGAACCTGGGAAGGCAGGGGATTCACTCGCAGCCAACAAAGTGTGGTCCAAGTGGTGCCGCCACCTTGGAGGTTGAGTCAGAAGAGACTCTGGGTTCTGCAGCTTCCACCCACCGGCTGGAGTGCTCATTTGGCAGCCCTGAGACAGCCATGCTGTGAGGAAGCCCAAGCCAGCCCCTCTGCAGAGGTGTCAGGAAGACTGCATGGAGAGGATGGCCCGGCTGTCCAGCCCCGTCTCCACCCACACCCCCCCACTAGAACCAGAGCCACCTGCTGTGTCCTTCCAGGTCCTGACTCTAAGAGGCTGTGAGAGATGGTACAGTGGTTGATGGTTTTGGGGTGCTTTTCTATGAACCCTCATTGAGCAGACAGGCTTCTCCCAGCATGTGGAGCTGCTCGATTTCCCACAAAGAACAAGCTCAGGACGACGAGCCAGCGAATTCTGGCTTCTCCTGTGTCTATCAGGACTCTCGGTTGTGCATGGTGCACACACAGGTCGGGGAAGGCTGAAGCCAGCAGGGAGCATGCGCGCAAGTCGTGGGGAGCCACCCCGAGTGCAAAGTGAAGCACCCAGACCTGGGGTGGCCTGGGCAGGACAGTCTCCTCTGGTTTCTGGAACCTGCTTGGCTTTGCTCTGCCGGGACGTGCTCTCTGCCTGGTGGAAGCTCTGCTGGGCCCATGGCACCCCGTCTCCGCTCAGTGATGCCAGCAGAGAGAAAGCTGCCTCCTGAGGCATCCGAGGACGTCCCTGTCCTCTTGTGACTGGAAGGCCAAGGGACCACGACACCCAAAGCCAACAGCAGGACAGGGACAGACGGCAGCAAACAGTGCCCACCTGAAAGGGGACAATGGGAGGCGCGTCTGTACCTGGTTTCTGGATCCCAAGTGTCCGGGGCAGGGTCCCCGCTGTGCCAACACTCTTCCCGGTGGTCTCCTTCTTGCCGGCTCGTCCCCCGTCCTTCTCTACCGAGTGCATCAGTGTCGCTGGGAACCTCCGCTCTGAGGCTCTTTCCTCTGAGACTTCATGGGTTTATGTGGGCTTCCCCCCAGGAGGATTTGCTGGGGGTGGTCACTCCAAGGCCCCCCTGACCGATTCTTGAGCTTCTGGTGAAGAAGTGTGGGCTGATCCAACCAGCAAGGCCTGGAACTCTTGGGTTCCTCCAATCCCTTCCTTTTCTGTTTGGAAATCACCAAAGTGATTAGGTAATAACCACCAAACACGTGCTTCTTGGGGTCTGTGTTCCGCGTTTCCCCAACAGTTCCAAACTCTGGGCTCACGGCCTGTCCCTCAAGCCATCAGGATAGTCGCTGGCATCTGTCACCCTGATGCCCACGCCCGCCCCAATGCCAACACCAGGTCCGCTACGGCTCTCGTTACAGCAGCAGCCCATTTCTGGTTCTGACGCACGCGGGAGACAGGGTTAAGTCAGGTCGTGGCTCAGGGACTACCGCCCCGTCTCAGTGGCTCTCACCGTGAAAAGTGACTCCCATGATGCACAAGTTGGCAAAGGTCTGGACCAACCTGGCCAAGCTGGGAGAAGCCACCGGAAAGCCCTCTCGTGACCGAAGAGAAGCAAAATGGACAGAAGATGGCGCCACCAACAGCTGAGCTTGGGCGCCTGGAAGCTGCTGGAAACAGCCACAGATGAAAAGTGCTTCTGTGGACGGAAGGAAATGAGCCCAGGAAAACACCAGCGAGGTGGCCGGTCAATAGAGGTGCCCTGAATCGGGTGCATTTGTACCCGGAAGACGTCCAACGCATCATGAGCAGAGCAAGTCATTTTTCCATAAAGGAAAGAAGAAAACAAAGAGAAGGAGACCGTCTAAGCTCGAGGTCTGTCCCTCTGCAATGGCTCATTTACACAAAGAGCCCTCACGGGGTTTCCCTCTCGCCTGCAGGTCAGAGCCAGGCCCTGGGGCTGGCCATGGGGCTGGACTTCCATGGGTCCTTAGGTGCCTTATGAACTTCCCCGTGCCTCGGTTTCCCCACCTGTGAATCAGGAAACACGCAATCGTGTTGAGGGTTGAGCACGTCACACTATGTTCCTGGCCCATGGCCAGTGCTCCATGAGAGGTGGCACTTGTTGTCCTTGAAGTGTTAATTACTTAAGCGGTGTTATCTGGGTTGTTCACTGTGCATTGAAGACTATTATCTAAGTATTGCTGTTGTCAAAGGTGGATAGGGAGGAAGGGCAGCTGGCCAGCAGCTGGGCCATGACTGTAGTTTCTGAGCTACTTCACAAAGACAGTCGACTTCCATAACTGACCACTGTCATGAAGTGGGGGAGGGATACCCGCTGGACAAGCACGAGAATGTTTTCTGGGAACAGCTGTGTCTCGAGGCAGACAGATAAATCTGAGGTGGCCTTTGATGTCTCTCAAAACAGAGCATTAAAATGAGTCACGGTCTCTCCTGTAGCTTTTTATCTTTCCTAAATTGGAGTCTGTATCTTCCCTGCAAAAAACATTATCAGCAGTAACATGTTCCCTTCCTGGAAGAGTAATTAGGAGCCCGGATAAGTGAGTGTCTCCATTTCCCAAACGCTGGGCTCTGGAACGGGAGGCTGGGACACTGCTCCTGACTCCAGGTGTCTCGGCTGTCAGGGTGGCGTTTGGAGACCCCCCTGCCCCTGCCGTCACAGGTGGACACCGGGGGCTCCCACACAGGGCTGCTGGGAGGACCTCATGACAATGCACATGCAGGTGTCCCCAGAGCGTGGGGCTCGAGCCACTCACTCAAACACCTGGGAGACGATGTGATAGTGCTGGTTCTCAGGATGGAAACGGCATGAAAAATGGTGAACTTGGCCTAGTTACCATTGAAAACCTCCAAAATTCAAGAACATGGTAAACCAGAGGAAAAGGCACAGATAATTTTTAAAGAGGCCTTTAATGAATCACTGTTGCTATAATCCCCACAGAAAGAATTTAACACTAATAGGAGGAAACACAGGTGGCTGGGGAAGGCAGCCGGGAGGCACCTTGTCCTCCGACTGGGGCATTTCAGAAAATAATCGGATCCTCAGCTCATGTCCCCTTTTTCCTTTAGGGGACCAGATGATGGCTATAGAGTGACACCTCCGCCCCCCCGCCAGCTTTCCATGCTAAGTCCAGGCAATGTCCACCTCCAGGAAAGTCCGCCCGGCAGGCCATCTGGCTGTCAGTCCAGGGAGCTCTCCTGGGACCAGGAGTGGGGTTGCTGCTGAACCCCTGATTCACTCAGAGCCCCATCTGGCTCTCCCAGAGGCTGCATCCTCCCCCTTCGTCTTTATAAGGAATCAAAGGGATCTCTGGCCCAGTTTCCCGTCTCTGCTCTTATTTCTGGAATCGCTCTTCTGTGGGCAGAGGAAAGAGCTGCTCGTGGCCTTTTGAGTCTTCAGCCAAACTGTGGGCCATGTCCACCTGCCTCGGCAGCCAAACAAACGCCAAAAAGGTCTGTGCCCACCCACCAGCGGTTGGAGGTCCAGCAGGAGAAGTGGCACAGTCACACCTACGGAGGTGAAGCTGTGGCTGCTCGCCCACCAGGCGGACCTTGGGACTGTGGCTCCTTCCACCTCCAGGTGGCTCTCCCGGGACTCCATCCCGGGGACCAAGATTCCCTCACTGGCTCTTTCCAAGAGCGTCGTTTGTTAGTCGGCTTCACATGACTGTGACCACGTAGCTGACGAGAACAACTTAGAGGACAAAAAGGTCATTTTGGTTCGTGATTTCAGGGGGTCAGTCCATGGGCTCCTGGTCCCTCTGCTGCAGGCCTGAGGTGAGGTGGGACCTCGCGGTGGGAGGTGTGGTGTGGAGGAACGCAGCTGGCTCACAGCAGCTGAGAGAGAGGGGCAGGGAGGGAGGGGGCAGTGCCCAGGCCAGGTGGACCTCCGGGGCACACCTCCAGGGACTTGCTTCCTCTAACCAGGCTCGGCTTCCCGATAATCCATTCAAATCATTAATTCATCAAATGGATGTGCCCACCCAGGAGGACAGAGACCTCGAGAGCAGCCATCTCCTCAAAGCTGCACTGCGGGACGCTACTGCTCTGCGGATCCAGCAGACCCTTGAGAGACCTTCCAGATCCAGACCATCAAGCATGCAACAGTGAGCTGAGAAACCTCCAGATGTCCAGCAGAGACCATAACTGTGACAGGCCAGCCACAGGATGGACTGTGTACGGCCACTCAGGTGTGGCTCAGTGGTGGAGCACTTGCCTGGCCTGCACAGTGCCCTGGGTCCCCTCCCCAGCACCACACTCTCACACACACACACACACACACACACCGGGTGTTCATAAAACATTTCATAACACCCCTGTAATGTCGCATTAAGCCACAAAAGAGAAGAGAACACTGTGGGCAAAGTGACACCCAAGCTAGGCCTGAGCTTGGGGAGGAGACGCACCCCAGCGCGGATGGGATTTTGCTGGGAGGGTGGCTTGAGAATAATTTCTGGCTTTGCCCCGTGTTCCGCTACCTCCTCCACATGCCCCTCAAGGCCAGGGAGGAAGAACCAGGGCCGCTTCCTCTGAGGTCAATCCCTGTGAAATCCGCTTCTGGAAGCGCAGAGGACTGAACCGGAGGCCCAGGCGGGCTGCTCGGACCTGTGGGGAAGTAGCCATTGGACATCAAAGGACTCCTTGTCAGAAAAAGAGGGCCCTGGCCAGGACAGCGCAGAGCCGCTCCCGAGGCGCCCTGTGGAGGCCGGCCTCCGCCCCTTCCCTCAGAGCACCACCTGCAGACTGACTGTAGAGCCACCACAGTCAGGACCACCTGCTGGAAGCTCCCGCTCCCCCTGCCTACGCAGGACAGCCCATGGCCTGGGTCCTGTGGGGCCCCAACCTACCTGCTCCCTCCCCCGGGCCCACCCAGAGCCTGGGGTGCTCCCACCTCTGGCCACAGGGCCTGAGAACGACCTTCCCTGGATGGCCAGAAGAGGGCACTGTGGTGCAGGACGGCTGGGCTGACCAGGACTGAGGCTGGGTCCCCTCTGTCCTTGATTCCCTTGGGGAGTGCACGGGCCTGGGTGTGGCAAAGCCTGCTGGACTCTGTCCCGACTCAGCTGGCCATGCTCTGTGTGGCCTGCAGCCTGCGAGGGAGGACACTGGTTCCCTGGGCCTGTGCTGACGGCTCAGTGAGCCTTGACCTCCAGACATGGAGGTTACAGGGCCTCCTCTCTCATGACCAGACACCCAGAAACCCTCAGCCCAGGACAGGTCCTCGTCTTGCCCCTCTGTGCCTCTTCACACCCAGACCCGGTTTCCTCTAGGGCAGGGTCAGGCCTGACCTACCTTTTCAAATGCCAGTTTCTACATGCCATGTCCAAAGGTGGACCTAACATCGGTGGCCTTGCTCCAGATACCGCTCCTGCCTTCATTCCACCACATACTGGGAGCTAAGAGATGGGGCCATGCTGTCTGAGGGACCTCTTGGGTCTCCCTGACTGTGCCTCGGTGCTGGCTGTACAGTGGTGCAGCATGTGCACTGCACACTCCTGGAGGCAGGGTCTAGGGAGCAAGCAGGCCACAGCAGCCACAAACGCACCCTGCCGCCCGTGGCCGGCTCCAGGCATGGGTACGAGTGCTTTCGTGTGTCCCTATCCTGGCCTGGTGCTTCTCCCTGATGGGGGAGGAGGTTTTAGATTCTCCCTGAACCTCAGTTCTCTCCGCTGTAAAGGGAGGGGCTGGCTGGCTCTGGACGTGCTGCGCTGCACTCTCCACCTGGTTTTAGAGTCTCTCAAGCCTCTTCTGACTCCCCTACCGAGGGTTCTGCCGGGTGTCCTGAGGTCCCAGACTCCCGCCTGGGCTCACCCTCAGGACGTGGGACCCCAGCTCTGGCCTTCCCGCGTGTCCTCAGCCCTGCCCAGTGACCCCTCCACCTTCCCAGGACGCTCTCTCTAGAAAAGCTTGATGACTGGCTTCGACTTCCTGCTAGCAGCTGCTTCCTGCTGCACCTGCTGCAGGTGGGCACTGCCCACACACAGGCAGAGAGGAGCGGGAGGGCGCAGAGGAGTGGGGAGGCTCGAGAGTCCCCCGAGAAGCCGAGCGCTCATGGGGGATGGTGGGTGTTACCGCAGGAGTCTGCCTGGGACCTGTGGTGGCCACATTTGTTCTTGCTAAGTCACGACAGGTTCAGTGGGTCAGGAGGTAAAGGAGTGAGCACATGAGGTCCACTCCAAGCCGGCCATGGTGCTGTCCTGCAGAGAGCACACCCAGATGCCTTGGCGGGAGGCGGAGCTGGAAGCCAGGGCGCTCCCACACCCAGGATGCTGGCAAGGACCCCAGCTCCACTGAACCCCTGGGCTCCTAGGCGCTGGTGGCTGCTCCATGGGGCCCCTGAGTGCAGCTGAGCTCCCCGGTGCCCAGGTGCCTCTCGCACACAGCCGGAGGGAGGGCCACCAGCCAGGAGGCACGCACAGCCAGGTCAGGGGGTCATGTGGGCCGTACTGAGGTTTATCCTGAAGTACTCGGATTCACGAACAGCACTGCGAAAGAGGATGATGCGATCAGCTGTTCCTTAGAGAAATCGCTCTGGCTGTCCATGGAGAATGTACTGGAAAAGAGCCAAAGGGACTCAGGGAGGCCAGCTGAGAGGTTCTAAAGAAGGACGTGGCTGCACAGAGATAGGAAACACACCATCAAGGCCCAGGAAACCAGACTCATGCAGCTAATACGCGGGCACCTCTGGGGCTCAGCTGCTGAGTGTCTAACCACCTGCCGCAAGCTTGGGTGGAGTCTGGGGAGGAAGGAAGGCTGGGGGCAAGGAGACCACAGGTGCACGCCCCAGGACCCTTGAGACGGGGACACCCTGCAGAGTCAATGACAGGAGGGTGAGGGAGAAGAGGGCACAAGTGAAACTCCTCTGCCCATTCATTCCCCTCCCTTCCCTGATGGTCCCTCCCAGGCCACAAGGGCCCCTGCAGCTGTCCGTACTGTCCACACAGCCAGGAGTACCTACAGCTGTGGACTGCAATCACCGACCACGCCCAGTCAACAGGAGTTTTCCCGTGGTCTGGACAGAGCCATGGACAGGTGAGGACACAGCGCCCTCCGAATGGGCCATGCTCAGGCCTCTGAGTGAAGGCAGACCTACAGAGAGGACGTGAGGACGCTCAGAGGACCACAGAAACACCCCGGCTACAGTCTTGTGACCTGAAACCTTGAGCTAGAGGTGCTTTTACTTTGAAATGAACTGAGGAACCTGAAGCTGCAGCCCAGGAGCAGGGGACCACGACCATCGCCTGTCCTGGCTCCTCTGTGAGATTCCCTTTCCACCCTGTGCTACATGATGCTAAGTAAGGAATGTAAATATTGCAGACTTTCTCTTACAGCCTTTTATTCTGAGATAATCGTAGCTTCATCTATGATTTTAGCTTGGTGAGGTGGCCACTCCTGTGATCCCAGAGGCTTGGGAGGCTGAGGATGGAGGATCGTGAGTTCAAAGCCAGCCTCAGCAATCTAGTGAGGCGGTAAAAAAACTCAGTGAGACCCTGTCTCTAAATAAAACACAAAATAGGGTTGGGGATGTGGCTCTGTGGTCAAGTGCCCTGAATTCAATCCCTGGCACTCCCCCCCAAAAAAATAATTGTGGTGGTAAGAAATAGCAGAGAGTTCCATGCTCCTTCCCCAGCTCCCCCAGCAGCAGCAGCGTGCAGAGATGTGGCCTCCCATCCACCGGGGAAGCTGGCACCCATACCAAGGCTCAGTTTTTACAGAACTCTTAAAGAGATATATTATCCTGTTTGAAACATAGAAATGTAACACTTTATATTTAGAAAAAAAGCAAAAAGCTAAAACTAAGTTATAAGAACAAGAGAGAAAATCCCTTGGTGTGATCCTGGCACGAAGTTCACATCCACATAATGAGGATTATCACATTTATAAGAAAAATCATTAAGTGGTTCTTAAAAATACTTTGATGGTCTGTAGAATCCTAGACAAAACCACTGACATGCAGCAACATCTGGAGACGCCTAGGAGGCAACGTTGGGTGGATCCACGGACCAGGCCATGTTGTCTGGAGGGATTATTGTTGGGCTGTGGCCTTTCTAAGTCTTCTGCTGTCACCTCCTTGTCTGGGAACACAGCACCTTCCAGTGTCCCAGTCTAGAGTCTGGTCTTCCCCCCAATTCATCCTTTCAACACTCGGTCTTCCTGCCTATTTTGGTGCCAGTGTCTTGCTGTCTTGGTGACTGTAGTATGATTTAAGGTCTGGTATATTTTAAATTCGTTCTCAATCTTGTTTATTAGGGTAAAAGTTTGTTTCTTGGTTGTAATTTTCCTTTCATTCATTCGCTTGTTTTTGTGGGTGTAAACTTTTCTGAGCCCCTGAATCTCCCTCCTTATCCCCTCTTAATGCCTCCCACTGGTTTTAAGCTGAAGCAGTCCTCGCTCCACCCAGAGGTCAAGGGGTTCTTCCCTTCCTTTTTGAACTAACAGAGCTCTGATCAATGTGCAGCTCCCTTTGGTGTGTGGCAAAGTTAGAGATGGCCGTCTCCTGACGTCCTGTCAATCGGGAGTCGTCTTGGAGAAATTTCTCCTTCCCCCCGAGTGGGTGGTCTCTCTTGGAATCACTCAGTGACTGCACACTTCCCTGCTCCTGGCTCTTCTGCTTCTTCAGGTGCCCGTGACATCCAGGAACACTGGCTCTAGATCTCCCACAAGTGCTCCTTCACTTCTCCTCGTCTGTGATGTTTTCCATGGTTTTCCTACCTGCTCCCTCTTCCAGAATCGTTTAGGAAAGTGACTCACGTTAGTTATTTCTCTCTCTCTGTGTGTGTGTGTGTGTGTGTGTGTGTGTGTGTGTGTGTGGTGCTGGGGATTGGAACCCAGGCCTGGGCATGCAAGCCAAGCACTGTACCAACTGAGCTAGATCCCAGCCCAAGTGACTCACTTTAAAACACAGGACTTTCCATTCTAATATGTGCAGCTATATAAAAATATCTATTGGCTTCACTGTTAGTTGTATTAGCTATTTGGCCCCTCATACTTGTGGTGAAGGATATTCTTAGGTATTTTGTCTTGTGGGTGCTTTCTAACTGGTGAAGTGCTTCTTCGCAGAAACCAGAGCTGGAACTTCCTGCCCCATGCAAGGCACCGCCCCTGCCACCAGCCAGGACCCCAGGCTCTCTACTCCCCTGCCTGACCCCTCTCCTTCCACAGGGGCCAGACTGGCCTCAGATCCCCAGACCCTCCCTGCCCCCAACCCCTCCCGACCCCCCTTTCAGACATTTCCTCCGATGACTCCTGGGCCCGTCTCCGTGTGCCACACGGCTGCTCCACGTTGACCCCCGTCAGGGAGCTCAGCTCTTTGGCTCATGAGCCCTGTTTCACCAGATTCCAGGTGTCACCAGCCCCTGGCCCCCCAGACAAGAAACTATGTCCATTTCTAAAGAGGGTCCCCTGCTGGAGTTGGCTGTCCTTGTATCTAGAGCCACACACTGGCCCACGGCATATCCCCAATGAGTTGTTCAACAAAACCCAAACTTCCGAGTTTAATTAACAAACTGTTCCTCTCAGCGTTCCCCAGGGAGGTGCTGCGCCCCCTCTTCTCCCACACCAAGCCCTGCAGCCTGGCTCGTGGGCGCATGGGAGGTCCAGCAGAGGGCCCACCGGATCCCCCATTCCCAGGAGTCCCAGGCGGGCGCTGCCCTGTAGGGCATGGACGGAGAAGCTGCGGCAGGAGGGGTCCTCCCAGCCTGGTGGGTGAGGACCAAGCTTCAGTGGTGAGCCCTTGCTGCCCAGTGGGGCCCACCCTGAGCAGAAGCAACCCGGCTACCAAAGGACAGGCTGAGGCCAGAGCAGGACATCTGTCTCCCGGGAGGCCTGGCATCCCTGCCCAGACAGAAAAGCCGGTAAGAAAGGGTCAAAACACGCGGCATTTTTATCTATGCTTTGACTAAGTAAGTTCTCTTAATCTCCCGCATAACACCGAGGCTGGGGCAAATCACAGTCGGTCTCCATGCCGAGACAGGCCTGGGGGACGGAGTGTTCTGACACCTCTGCGCGCCCAAGCCCTCGAGAAGGCACCAGAATTCCAGGACCCAGGTGCACCCTGACATTTATCCATGGACCCCCACTGAGACCTACATACCCCAGTCTCCTGATTTGAATTTCACATCTCAGAAAATATACTCAAGAGATTCTGTTGAGGGACAATAAAATACATGGTAGACAGTGGGTTTAGTTTGATCCTTTTTTCCTTTTAATATTATGTATGTAAATTACAGTTCACCATGAGGGCAGAGAGATGGAGGCCTTAAAGTTTCTTTTCCCCTTTTTAAATATTTCTAAACTCTTGGAAATATTTTAAATAGTAATTATATTAATTTTTTAAAAACCTTTATTTTATTTATTTTTATGTGGTGCTAAGAATCGAACCCAGTGCCGCTAACGTACAAGGCAAGCGTTCTGCCACTCAGCCCCAGCCCCAGCCCTAATTTTTAAGTAATTATTTCTAAGCAAGTAAACTTTTTTTAAAAAGGTAAAAGTATGTTTCCAACAAACCAAAATCCATACCTAACTTATGTCTTTGATGACCTAAAGTCGTGGACTGAAGCAGCCTCAATGTCCCCATTCTCAGTCACTCGCCCCGAATGACCATCAACATCTATTCACAGAGATTTCCGGTCCTCCCTCCCCTCACATCTGCTCTGCTCCTGCCTCCTCCCCTGGCCCCTGCTTGACCTCCTGCTTCCCAACCGAGGTGTTCCAGGACATTTGCACGTCAGGCAGCCTCTGCTCCACTGAGCTGGCCTTGCCCTGGGCACTCTGCAGTGCTGTCCTATTACCAACACCCTTGATGTCAGTGAGCAGGCTGCTGAAGATTCTTGTTTATTCATTTATTAACTCTGTCAGTCACTCAGCAGATGTTAACAGCACCCAATGTGTGGGGCATTCTGCAAAAACAAATTAGCTGCAAGTCAAATTAAAAAAAAGTCCAAAGAACCAGGAGGTAAGAGAGCATGCTCCTGTCAGTCGCTGGGCTAAGATCCTACGAGAAAGAGCATTTCTCACCAGAAGCAGTATATTAAAATAACACCAAAGTGGCGTTTTCAAATAAAATTGTAAGCCTCAATGCTGATTAAAAGACAAGCACTTGGGCCATTCATATCCAATGTAGGAGACCAGGAATCGATCCCAGGTGCGGCAGTTTAATTGATAGAGTAGTTTGGGTTTGTTCCCTCTGAATTTTTTTGCCTTTCTCCTGTGAAGAAGGTAGCCAGCATGTAGTAGTTTCCTGTTGCTGTGTGACAGGTCACCACCAATTAGGTGGCTTAAGACAGAGCTCACAGCTTTGGCATCACAAGCCCCAACAGGCTCAGCTGGGCTCTCTGCTCCGGGTCTTGGAAGACAGGATCAGGCATCTGCGGGCTGCGTTGCTGTGGTGGTCCTGGGGAAGAACTTCGCTCCTTCAGGTCCTGGCAGAGTTCAGTTCCTTGTGGCTCCAGGCCACTGTGAGCGGGGGGCCTCTCGGCTCCTAGAGTCCACCCAGATCCTTGTCACTCAGCTGCCTCCATCTCTGAAGCCAGTATCTGTTTTCCCTCTGTTTTGGATCTGTCTCCAGTGGGATCCCAATCCCTGGCAAGGGCTCAATTGATTGTATCAGGCCCAGTCGTTGAAAATAAATAAAATAATTTAAGTAAATAAATGAGCCAGGTGAGTGGTGCCCACCTGTAATCCCAGGGGCTCAGGAGGCTGAGGCAGGAGGATCGTGAGTTCAAAGCCAGCCTCAGCAAAAGCAAGGCACTAAGCAACTCAGTGAGACCCTGACTCTAAATAAAATACAAAATAGGGCTGGGGATGTGGCTCAGTGGTCAAGGGCCCCTGAGTTCAACCCCGTACCCTAAATAAATAAAGTGAATAAATGAGTGATGATAAAACAAACCTCGGAGCTTGGGCATGGCACTTGCATGGCATCTGTGGCAATAGATAACTGCACACTGACCTTCCCATAGTTACACAAAGGTAGCCCTGCCCTAGCCCTGCCCAAGGCATGAAGCTGGGAGTGGTGTCAGAAAAGGATTTTTAGTAACATGATAAAAAGGAGTGGCTGCCATTTCTTTATCCCTTGGCCTGACTAGAATGTTGTCCCATGTGCATGTCTCAGCCCTCCCTCCCCCACGCGCGCGCACACACACACACACACACCTTTACTCTGACAGAGGAGCAAGAACTGGCCACTTGCAGGCAGTCTGGATGCTCCCCGTGGCTCTCCCCAGCCCGCAGCCTGCAGCAGGCCTGAGCACAGCACATTCTAGCTCCTTTGCTGGGGACCCTCTGCCCTTACCTGAGGGGAGGCGGGGAGATCTGAGCCCAGCGTCTCACCTCAGAAGGGCAGGCCCGGCTGTGAAGGCCGCAGCCTGAAGGACCGTCCTCCTCTCACTTCCGCAGGAGGGAAGGAACCCAGCTGCCCATTCGACAGCCCTGCTGTCACGCGCTGGCTGCCGGCAACATCGTAGCAAAGTAAACGGAGACATTTTTATTTTGGCATTGGGCTCCCTGACCTGAGAAGACTCTGCTCTAGTGTCCAGTGGTGACCGCAGTCCTCTGCTCGGTCGGCCTGGTCAGCGTTCTCTACTTGCTCCTGCCCCACTCTCCACGCCCGGGCCCCGTGAGCCTGCCTATGCACACGCTCACACACGCACCTCCTTCCAGACACAGAGCACGTGTGCAGACACACACACACACACACACACACACACTCTCCAACACAAAGACCCTCTTGCTCACAAATTCATGCATGTGTGTCAATGCACATGCAGACACACGACCTCTCGGCACACCCCCAGCCCACAGTGTCCACCAGCCACATGTGCGGGGTTTATTCCCAGGTGTGTGCTGAGCCTCCCTGTGTCCATCAAAGTCAGGTGCTTAGAATCCTGAAGAACTGGGAGCTCAACAGCCACACAGCCCAGGCCACTGAGCCTGCCTTGTCTTGTCTTGCTCTCATTTCCCCCCAATGCCCCGATTCTTCCAAACCAAGGCCCTCAACTGTGTTAGGAGCTGGAAGCCACAGGATCCCTTCCTGGGCTGCAGGCTCCCATGCATGCTCACAGGGCCCTGCAGGCTGAAGGCCAGACCCCTCCTGAGGTTCAGGTCCAGGGTTTCACATCCAGCCGCCTCCTGTGGGTGGCTCTCCTGCACCCACCCCCACCCCCCGTGTTTGGAGCTGGTCCAGGGCTCCTGCAGCAGGAGACACACATCAGTTACGGGGTTGCAGCTCTATCCTCACTGCTGGGAAGGCCCACGGAGGACAGAAGTAGCCTCTGTGCTTGGCTGGGTTCCACTCCCTTGGGAAGGGGTATTGAAGCCGTTCTGGGCGGCTTTTCGGGAAGCTTTCCTCTATAAACACAAGAGTGACCTTGTCTTTGGATCAGCCCTGGCTCAGGTTCGCATAGAGGGTAAATTGTGAGTTCCTGTGAAATCATTTATGTAGGGTCAGCGCCCCCCAGGAGATGGTCTCTCTACTGGAGCTGATTTCCAGGGACAGGTACGGTCCCACTTATTTTGCAGAGGTGGTATCCGACACTGAGGAGGAAGGTGCACCCCCCAGGGACCCCACTTTCCTTCCAGGACTCACAAAGCCTGTGTGTGACTGACTTCCACCCACTGCCAAGAGACTTCACTATGAGGCCACACACACAGTCCCCCAGCCTCCAGCACCCTGTTCCCTGGTTTCATGGGTTCTGGACCCTGCTCGGGGCTTCCTCTTTCCCTGGTCCACCCGCTCTCTGGACTAGTGGGTGCCAGGTCCGGGCCCTCCTCCTGCTCCGTCACGCAGACTCACCCAGGGCCTCCAAGCCCTTCATCATCCAGACATCACCAGTCCTCATGGTGCCCGCCTCACCCTCCTCAGGGCATGGGTGCCCGTAGCTGGGGAAGAAACCACTAAGTACTTCTTTAAATACTTTAAACTCTCTAGTTTGAAAGTAATGACTTCCCATTTCGTAAACCCCAGCCTAGTTAGAGGCATCTCCAGGTGTCTATGTGAAGAGAGTTCCCCAGGGCCAGGGCCAGGGCCAGGGCCAGGGCGAGGCAGGTGAGGGCCCAGGAGACCCGAGGAGATGGAATCGGCGTCTTGTTGTGATCGTGACACTGAGCTGTGGCGCTGCAAAATGCTCCCATTGAGGAAGCCAAGCCCAAAGCCCCCGAATCTCTTTGCCCTGTTTCCTACAGCTGCATGGACTCCACATGAATCAGCTCGGGAGGAAGTCTGATCCAGTGAAAAAGCAACCCCCGGCACCAGATTGCTCTGGGGGTCCTGGGGACCTGCGTCCCTTTGGTCTCTTTTATCCTCCTTCAGGTTCCCCTCTCCCGTCTCCTCCTGTTGGAGATCCGCTTCTGCTGCTTCCTCTGACTGTGGCTGCGGTCCCTGGAGGAGGCTGGTCTGGATAGTGCCCATTGGCCACGCCTGCTGTGAATGAGGTCAGGGGTGTCCTCATCAGGACCCCTGCCCCAAGGATCCCAGGCTGTCCCCCCACCAGGGATGGAGTCTGTGAAGCTTCCCTGGAGCCTCTTGTTCCTTCAGCAAACATCTCCTGGGACCCTGGGTCATCATGATGGCGCTGAGCCTTCCCAGGGCGCTGCTGGGACATGAAGATGAACCCTGGACCCTGAGCTCCAGGACGCAGAGCAGAGAAGTGACGCTTCAGGTTGTACACCCGAGGACAACTGCTGCCTTCAAGGCGGCAGGGATGGCGATCTGACCCAGTTTGTGTGCTGACTCCCCAAAGCAGTGACCCTGGGTTCTCCAGGACAGAGTGGAGGGCGCTGCCTCTGCTGACCGACCTTCCCACCCTGCTCCCTCCACCTTGAGCACAATGGAGAGCTCCTCCCTCCCCCAACGTGGCCCACACGGAGAAGGCAGCGTCCCTTAGCATCAAGCATCACCTGCACTAACCTACTTCATTTTGGAGCTGGCCACACTGGGTGACAGAAATAATGCAGTAGGGGGCCTGGGAGAAGCGAGACCTGGGAAAGAATTGGAGAGGGCTGAGCGACGCTGGGCCTGCTGTAGACTCCAAGGGCTTCCACCCTTATCGTCCGGACCCACCACACAGAGGGACAAGTCACCCAGTCTGTCCATCTCCCTCCACAGTTTCCAACCTCTGTCTGCCAAATTAAAAATAGTAACAACAGCCATCCAACCCTTCCAATCTGTTTTAACAAATTCACTCTCTACCTTCTCTCCTGACTCTGGCTATGGTGCTGGTAGAGAGGGAAATGGTGTCCTCGTGTAGTTAAGGACAATCTCACTCCAATGGCCCCATGTGTCCCAAAGCAATCACCAATAGGCCCGTGATGGCTTAGAAATCTCAAGACCCAGTAGTTGATGGATTTGAACGTGCATCAGAATTCCCTGCAGGATTTGTGAAAGCACAGAATGCAGGGCCCATCCTAAGTTGCTGATGTAGGAGGTACAGGGTGCAACCAGGTAAGGCTGACGTTGATGCCCTGGTGGTCACCCTTTGAGAACCACTGAGGGTATTTCCAAGGTGACCTGCCATTTACAACCTGGCCAGGTAGTCCGGTCAGGCATATGGGGTGAAAGGAAGAGGGACCACAACCATGTATCACCATCTCGGTCCCGCGGCTCGTCCTTGCTACCACCTCCCTGCCACTCCCGGTAGCTCTTGGAAGAGGGTCCGGCCCAGGCATAGGAATCCTGAACTAGAAGTCGGGGCCTGGTCTTAGCCTGGGCTCCGCTCCTTGCTTGTGAGTTGATTTTAAGAAAGTGACCCATTCTTTGCTACTTTTTGATCTTCTCAGTTTAAACTTCCCTTTTACAGGTGAGGCTTTTAAAAGGATAAAGTGAAATTAAGTGTATGAGAGCAGTTTTCAAATACAAGCTTTCCCCCTGTTCTGTTTCGGTCAAGACAGCCCTGTGGGCTTGACTCAACATCTGAGTTCAGGAGCCCAAACCTGACAGTTCCATCCACGGAGGGCCAACAGGAAGACCTCGTAGGGCAGAGAGGAGCTTTGCTGGTGGACGGGACCCTCGTTCTCAGCCCTCCGCATGACAGGAACTGCAGAGCAGGGCCGGCGGTTGCAGTGCTATTTCTCGGGACTCTGCAGGCCCCACCTCGGATGGGCCCAGGACAGGAGGCTCCTCCCGGCTACTGCAGGGCGCCCCACCCAAGTCAAGGCCGGAGCACCCCTGGGCTGGATACCAGGAAGCAGCCGGTGCCCGAGGCTGGGTCAGCACCACTTGAAGGACCCTCGAGTCCCTTGTCACTGGGGAATGAACCGGAGGTGAGCTGAGCCTGACCTGGCCGAGGGCGGGCTGCTGGTGTGGGCGGTCAGGTCAAAGAGCTCATCTCCTGCCGCATGGCTGACCCGGGAGCCTCTCCCCTGAAGTCTGCAGAGCCCGTTTCCCCCTTCACTGGGACCTTCAGTGTGGGTGAGCGTGAGACTCACCTTGCCCAAGACCTAGAAGCCCAACTTAGGTGGCAAGGTACGGCCATTTCAGAGCCCGGTCTCAGGGGCCTCCCTGTTTCTGTTTACCCTTTTCTTTTTCTGACGTCTTGCTGAGGAGACGCACAGAGTAGCTCCCTGTGAGCTCTGAGGAGTAGAGCTGCCCTCCTAAATCCCTGCAGCCCAGCCCAGGTGGGAACAGTGGCCCCAGATGACCCTAGAAGCATGACTGAGCCCAGCTGAGACAAGTTCAGGACAAGCAGCAGCCAGCCCCCAGCGGGTCCACTGAACAGTAAGAGCCTGGTGTCTTAAGCTACTGAGTTTGGGGTGCTGTGTTACATAGCAATTGCTAACAGATGCAGGCATCTGCTGTGAAAAGCGTGAGAATACTCTTAGCTCTCCATTGCTGTGACAAAACACTCGAGAAAAATGAGTTACAGGAGAATAGGTTTATTTTGACTCCTGGTTTCAGAGGGTTCGGTCCATGGCTGGCTGGCTCCCTTGCTCTGCACCTGTGGTGAGGCACAGCATCATGGTGGAAGGGCATGGAAGGGCATGGAAGGGCAAAGCTAATCAGCTCACAGTGGCCAGAAGCAGAGAGAAACAGAGAATCAGGGACAGGGGTCAAGATGTAACCCTCAAAGGCACGGCCCAGTGACTCACCTCTTACAGCCAGCCCCACCTCCTAAAGTCCACCACCTTCAACAGCACCATCGGCTGGGGACCAGCCTTCAGCACATGAGCCTTTGGGGGACATTCCAGATTGAAATACTAAAGAATACCAAGACAGATGGACACGAAGCATCCACCTGCAAGGGACGTACCATCTAGCGGAAGAAGCCAGAGTTTTAATAAGCACTAAGCAACGCGAGATACCAAGGTACCAAGGTACCAACGCAGGTACCAAGCAAGTCGCCTGTTTCTGAGGCAGAAAAAACTTTTTTCTAAGAAATAATGTCAACCAGTCAGTGTGAATAAGGAGTGATGCATGCCGTGTGGACCCCGGGCAGATCACCTGGGTAATTGAGCAACCCCGAGGTTCAGCTCACAGGGTCCAGGTACCTCCCAGGCCCAGGGCCGCTGCACGCTGCCTCACCTCCAACCTTGGAAACCCAGGCTGGGCCTCCTCCAAAGGATGGTCGGGTCAGTCCACGTCCATCATCCTCCTGGGCACGGACCTTGCCGATGGGAAGAAGCCCAACTTAGTGAGGAGCCATCTTCTTGCCCAAATGCCACAGATGGATGGCGTTTGGTCTTCAGTAGGCCAGTACTGACCACTGGACAGCAGAATGAGTTTCCTCCAGAGAAAACATTAAGCACGTGACTGATTCTCTGGCGATCCTGTTCATAGAAGCCCTCGTATTGATTACCAGCACTGTGAGACTCCTAGTCTACAGGAGTATTTGGAGCAGGACTTGGGATGGGTGCTGTGGTGTGGGAAGCAGAGAAAGCCAAAGATAGTGCAATCCCTACGTAACTCCCATCTTTCCTTCCATGAGTTTATTGGAGGACAAAGACTTGCTAGAAGCCCCAAAGCAACCTATGGCAGAAAACAAAATCGAGGCGCTGCCATGCTCAGCCTGCTACTTTGAGAAGGGCTAACAGTGCTCTGCGCGAACCGCCTGTCCCCACCCCTTCCCAGACAACCAAGGCTTCTCACCCATGGGGCCTGGGCAGACAATCTTGTGGGTAGAGTCACGTGCTTGGTGGTTCAGCAGGAGCTCCGTGTGCTTTTCTGTCCTCACCCACAAGTGTAGGTGCAAGGTCACCTTGGCATGTTTTCTAGATGTGTGAACCGGGAAGACCATAGTGCTTGATTTAAGAGTCCTTCCTTGGAACCATGTAGCTCTCGGAGATACCATCTCAGGGTGTTACCCTCGGTCACAAAAACATAGCGTGACTCAAGAGATTCGCTGATTTCCCTGTTTTAAAAATGAGGAAGCCACAGTACAGACAATGTGTTCGCTTCGTCTGTGAAAAGATCTGCACCAGCTGCCAAGTGGCCGGGACAGCCGGAGCCCTCAGAGCTCACGAGGAAGAAGAGGCCGCCTGGGGCGCAGCATGCCAGAGCCTGGTGTCAGAGCCCGGGTGCAAGAGGCACCTCTTGGGACTTTTGGGGAAGCTCGTTTCACAAAAGTCACGGGCTTTATGGCATCATGGAAAGAAAGGGGATGTGCTGTCAGTTAAAAATAAAAGAAAATGAGGCAGCAATAAAACGGCTTTGGCACGTGTGCCTTCATCCCCTGGCAAGTGACAAGAACAAGGCCACAGGAGGACTGTGCAGGAGACTCTAAATTCTACCTCTTGCAGCTGACCCTGGGCAAGGATATGTTCCACCCCAAGGCCAGGCAGCAATCCCGCAGCCAGCACTGCTGACCCCGCCTGTCCCAAAGGGCACTGGGGAGGGCAAGCCAGCAGGGGGCAGGTGCAGCCTAGGGAGCCTGGTCGCCTGCGCTTCCAGGCCTGCCCAGAAGGTGCAAGGAAGCCTCCAGGACCACTTCCCAGGCCTCCTCCTTCTGAGTCCCCGACCATCCTTGACCGCTCAGCTCAAGCACAGCCCCCTGTGGTGTGCAGGGCTCCAAGGGGGCTGTGCCCACCACACCTCTGGGGCTGGACCTCTGCAGGCCGAGTGGCACACCTTTGTGCTGCTGCTTCATCTTGGAGTGACCAGAAGTGTAGCCAGAGCCTGCTTTTCTTATTTTTGTTTTTTAAGAGATTCTATATCCATGGAGACGCAGAGATAAGGTATCACAGATAACCAACAGAGGCAGAGGTTTCAGAACAGGCCAGAGCCTCAGACCATGGTGGAGTTCACAGTGTCTGTGAAACAGCACCTTGGGCCTCCGTCTCCTGACTGTCCCTGATGAACACAATGTCCAGCCAAGGCTTCCTCTCACTGGGTGCAGCAGGGTCCGGCCACAGCAGGGTCCGGCCACAGCTCAGGATGTCCTTACTCACCCAATCTGGCTGTGCTGTGTGACCACTGGTTGGTGTTTGTCATCTTAAACTCAGCCTCTTTGATGGATTCTCTGGTTAACTTTAATAGTTTTAATGTAAAAATCACATCCCAGCATATCACAGGCAAATAAAGGAGATTTCATCTCCTTTAAAAGTTGTACCGAGGGGCAAGCAGAAAAAATCAAAACCATAGAGTGCTGGGGATCCCAAAAGCCAACTGTGTGACCCCGGAGATCCAGGCTGTCTGATTCGCTCAGCCTGCCCCGCGGCTACAGAAGGCTTGGCACCGCAGAGAAGGGATTAACTAATAAGCAGGGAGATAAGTGGCTGCGACACGGTGGAATCCCTCCAGCCAAGCCAGCACTGACCCCCGGGCTGAGTTCGGGATTTCAGACGGGGAAGGAAGCAGTACAGCCCCATCCCCCACAAGGGACACTCCACTAAGGCAATCAGCGGCCACCATCTTGGAGAGCTGAAGTATCCACCGCCACTCTCCGACAGATTGCAACAACAAAATAGGTGTGTGTCACTCAGCTCAGCCCCCATACATAGGGGGATTTCGCATAAAATCTCTCCTAGGCTTTCCGGGGGAGGGAGTATCAGAGTGAGCCTGCATAAAGACTAAGGGAAAACTAGAGGCACCTGACCTTCAACACCCCCTCCCATCAGCAGCCAAAACAAAACCTGTCTAGCCAGCGCTGGGGGAGGGGCAAGCAGAAAAAATCAAAACCATAGAGTGCCGGGGATCCCAAAAGCCAACTGTGTGACCCCGGAGATCCGGGCTGTCTGATTCGCGCGGCCTGCCCCGTGGCTACAGAAGGCGTGGCGCGGCAGAGAAGGGATTAACTAGCAAGCAGGGAGATAAGTGGCTGCGACACAGTGGAATCCTGCCAGCCAAGCCCGCACTGACCCCCGGGCTGAGTACGGGATTTCAGACGGGGAAGGAAGCAGTACAGTTCTATCCCCCACAAGGGAAACAAAACAATAGAGTGCTGGGGTTCCCAATAGCCACCCTCCACACCCAACAAACGGCAGGCCCAGAGTACAGTTTGAACTGCCGAGAACCATCACTCAGGGGAAATCTGGTCTAGCAGGAGAAACCAAGACTAGCAGGAGAAACCAGGAGACTAGAGGCAAGGCCCTCGTGACTGGGCGGCTGTAAACTGCAGGCCCGCCGGTGACAGTTCACCCACTGCCCGCGTAACTGGGCAGTAGGAGAACGCCCGCCCGCTGGCGACTGATCACCTGCCCGCAGCCTGTGATACTGGGCGGCTGGAGACCGCCCGCCTGCTGCGACCAGGAGCTGAAACCAAAAAGAGACAGTCCAGTCACACCCCCCCATTAGGACACCCCGGCAAGGAGACTGGGGCCCATCATAGCAGAGTAGTGTCGTCACTGGAGCTCGGACGTCGGAATTCCTTCCCAGTGGAATCCACGTTAGCAGGCATAGTTTAACAACACAAAGGAGAGACATCAGAGTGATACAGAAACAAAACAAATCTATAGAAGAGAGCAGAAACACGACAATCAAATAGAGCTGGAAAGTAACGCGGACAACATGAGGAAACAAGGGAGAAAAGGATTACAAACAATGCAAGACAACTCAGTTCTACAGGAGGACATAGAAACATCAGAAACAGGGATAGGGAAAGAACTCAAGGCATACCTAACTCAAATGGAAAGGAATATTAGAGAAGACATGAGACAGCAAGTACAAGAAATAAAAGTATATTTTGAAAATGAATTAAACAAACAAATTCAAATGGCAAAGAACGAGCTCTACCAGGAGATAGAGATCTTTAAAAAAAATCAAACAATAATCCTAGAATTGCAGGAAACTATAAACCAAATTAAAAACTCAAACGAGAATATTACAAGTAGACTTGATCAAGTAGAAGTCAGAACATCAGATAATGAAGACAAGGTTTATCAACTTGAAAAGAATATAGTCAACACAGAAAAGATGCTTAAATCCCATGAGCAATCTATTCAAGAGATATGGGATGTCATAAAAAAAACAAATTTGAGAGTCATAGGGATAGAAGAAGGCACAGAGATTCAAACCAAAGGAATGGACATCATATTAAATGAAATAATTCTAGAAAACTTCCCAGAGATGAAAGATGGAATGGATTTCCAAATCCTGGAAGCCTACAGGACCCCAAACAGTCAAAACCATAATAGACCAACTCCAAGACATATAATTATGAAGATAGACAACGTACAGAACAAGGAGAGAATATTAAATGCTACAAGAGAAAAGAGGCTGATTACATTCAGGGGTAAACCAATTAGGTTAACGACCGATTTCTCATCACAGACTTTGAAAGCAAGAAGATCCTGGAACAATGTATTTCAAACACTGAAAAATAATGGATTCCAACCAAGAATACTGTATCCAGCAAAATTGAGCTTCAAATTTGACAATGAAATTAAAATCTTTCACGATAAACAAAAGCTAGAAGAATTCGCAGCAAGAAAACCAGCTCTGCAAAGCATTTTGAGTAAAACACTACAAGAAGAGGAATTGAAAAATAGTGCCCAAAACTAACAGCAGGAGGTATCTCAGTAAAGGGGGAGGAAAATAACCAAAAAGTAAAACTAGCCAAACTAAAATAAATAAATAAAGAAGCATGACTGGAAGTACAAATCATATCTCAATTGTAACCTTAAATATTAATGGCCTAAACTCACCAATCAAGAGACATAGGCTAGTAACCTGGATCAAAAATACAAATCCAACAATATGCTGCCTTCAGGAGACTCATATGATAGGAAAAGACATACACAGGCTGAAGGTAAAAGGTTGGGAAAAATCATACCACTCACATGGCCCTCGGAAGCAAGCAGGAGTGGCCATACTCATATCGAATAAAATCAACTTCAAACCTAAGTTAATCAAGAAGGATAAAGAAGGACACTATATACTGTTAAAAGGAACCATCCACCAACAAGACATAACAATCATCAATTTGTATGCACCAAACAATGGAGCTGCAATGTTCATAAAACAAACTCTCCTCAAGTTCAAGAGTCAAATAGACCACAACACAATAATTATGGGTGACTTCAACACACCGCTCTCGCCATTAGACAGATCCTCTAGACAAAAGCTGAATAAAGAAACTATAGAACTCAACAGCACAATCAATAACCTAGACTTAACCGACATATATAGAATATATCAACCATCATCAAGTGGATACACGTTCTTCTCAGCAGCACATGGATCCTACTCAAAGATAGACCATATATTATGCCATAAGGCAACTCTTAGTAAATATAAAGGCGTGGAGATAATACCATGTACCATATCTGATCATAATGGAATGAAATTGGAAATCAATGATAAAAGAAGGAAGGAAAAATCCTACATCACATGGAAAATGAACAATATGTTACTGAATGATCAATGGGTTATAGAAGACATAAAGGAGGAGATGAAAAATTCTTAGAGTCAAATGATAATACAGACACAACATACCGGAATCTATGGGACACAATGAAAGCAGTTTTAAGAGGGAAATTCATTTCTTGGAGTTCTTACCTCAAAAAAAGAAAAAACCAACAAATAAATGAACTCACACAACACCTCAAAAACCTAGAAAAGGAAGAGCAAAACAACAGCAAATGTAGTAGAAGACAAGAAATAATTAAAATTAGAGCAGAAATCAACGAAATTGAAACAAAAGAAACCACTGAAAAAAATTGATAAAACTAAAAGTTGGTTCTTTGAAAAAATAAATAAGATAGACAAGCCCTTAGCCATGCTAACGAAAAGAAGAAGAGAGAGAACTCAAATTACTAACATACGGGATGAAAAAGGCAATATCACAACAGACACTACAGAAATACAGAAGATAATTAGAAAGTATTTTGAAACCCTATATTCCAATAAAATAGAAGATAGTGAAGATATTGATAAATTTCTTAAGGCATATGATTTGCCCAGATTGAGACAGGAAGACACACACAATTTAAACAGACCAATAACAAAGGAAGAAATAGAAGAAGCCATCAAAAGACTACCAACCAAGAAAAGCCCTGGACCGGATGGGTATACAGCGGAGTTTTACAAAACCTTTAAAGAGGAACTAACACCAAAATGGTGAGGCCAATTTGGAAAGCAGTATGGAGATTCCTGGGAAAGCTGGGAATGGATCCACCATTTGACCCAGCTATCGCACTTCTCTGACTATTCCCTGAGGACCTTAAAAGAGCGCACTATAGGGATACGGCTGCATCAATGATTATAGCGGCACAATTCACAATAGCTAGACTGTGGAACCAACCTAGATGCCCCTCAATAGATGAATGGATAAAAAAAAATGTGGCATCTATACACAATGGAGTATTATGCAGCACTAAGAAATGACAAAATCATAGAATTTGCAGGGAAATGGATGGCATTAGAGCAGATTATGCTAAGCGAAGCTAGCCAAGCCCTAAAAAACAAATGCCAAATGTCTGCTTTGATATAGAGAGAGCAACTAGGAACAGAACAGGAAGGAAGAGCATGAGGAAAAGACTACAGTAAACAAAGACGAATGGGGGCAGAGAAAGGGAGAGAGAAGGGAAAGCATATGGAAATGGTAAGAGACCTTCAATGATACATAAAATTATAAGAGGTTATGAGGGGCAAGGGGGAGGGAAAAAAAGGGAGAGAATTGAACAACAGCAGGGGAGGTAGAGAGGGAAGATGGGAGGGGAGGGGAGGGGAGGGGGGATAGAGGGGGATGGGAGGGGTAGCAGAGTGCAGCGGTCACTAATATGGCATTGTGTGGAAATGTGGATGTGTAGCAGATGTGGTTCTGCGATCTGTATTTGGGGTGAAAATGGGAGTTCAAAACACAATTTGAGTCAAATGTATGAAAGATGATATGTCATGAGCTGTGTGATGCTTTGAATAATCAATAAAAAAAAGTTGTACCATTTACTGTTGTGTCTTGACATATTTTACTCCCAGAACTTCTGGAGCCATATTAGCCTGCTGCACCCGGTGAGAGGAAGACTTGCTGGACCCTCGGGTTCGGCAGGGACAGTCAGCAGATGGAGGCCTGAAGGTGCCATTTCACGGGACCTGACAAGAGTCGATTTCTGACTTTGAGATATGCATTGAGCTCTTCCTTCCTGAAGTTTGGAGTTGTCTATTCAGTGTACTATTTTCTTCTCTACTATGAAGTTAAGGGGTTTTTTTCAATAACAGTGATAATTGACGGTGCTTTGCTTTTATATTCTGTGGTTTGATTTTGCCTTATAATTTTTTACATTGTTAATAAATCTGTTCAGGTTTTCACTTGAGAAAATTTTCACATAATACATGGGCAAGAATAAAACCTTGTTATCGATGGCTGAAGGTTTCCTGGTGTCTTCTCGTGCCTAGACTTCTCATGAAGTTCATCTCCGCTTCTCATTTCTCATTTTCACATCCAGTTTCTCCTTCTGAGATTTCTCAGAGATCTCCTAGATCAATCCTTTATTTATTAATTCTCTTTTATTCTTTTTATCTTTTCTGTTTTTAAAACTAATTGGATGAAAATGTTCTTGTAAAATATCTTTAAAACCGAGGAACATTCAGAACACGAGGGGACTCTCCCCAACTGCCCCTCCCAGCCCCGATCCCTTGTCTCAAGACCCAGGCCAGGCAGGGGCTGGGGTCTCTCTTCCCCTTCTTCCAGGCCTTTCTGTGCACAGAGGAGTTTCTGGGCACACAACAGGCACCCGAGCATGCCCAGCTCGTGCCACACGAGTGGTTCTGAGGTGCTGCTGTCACTTAACAGTGTGCTTCAGAGACCCCAAGACCTACTCAGTGTTTACTAGGGGGTAACTATGTGCCCTTTCCTGTCGAAGTCCCTGGGATAAACACACCTACAGCAAGATGAAGATCCCCCCTCTAATGGGACTCGCACTCAGTTCCCTGTGTGCGAGTGTCACTGAGTTATTTTAACATCTCCACAACTTACTTAAGGATGCCCCCATGGCCCCCGTCTGGATTCCCACAAGGCTTTTGTGCTATAATATTGTAACCAAGGCTAAAACAAGTCTCCAAAGACACACATCTTGGAGTGGGGGCAAGTGTTTCTGCAGGACAGTCTCTGTGAAACAAATTAGTGGGGTGAGGGGTCGGGATTCTGTAGATTTTTAGAAATAAATTTTTTTGCAAATTATTACTTAGGAGAAGTGTTTTTTTTCTTAATTTCATATTTCTAAATAGTTATTTTATTTTTTAAAATATTTTTTGATATTTATTTTTTAGGTGTAGATGGACGCAACACAATGCCTTTATTTTTATGTGGTGCTGAGGCTCGAACCTGGGTCCCGCCCGTGCTAGGCGAGTGCTCTACCCACTGAGCCACAATCCCCACCCCTAAATATTTATTCTTAAGTTATAGGTGGACACAATATCTTCATTTTACATTTATGTGGTGCTGAGGATCGAACTCAGTGCCTCGTGCATGCTAGGTGAGCGCTCCACCTCTGAGCTGCAACCCCAGCCCCCAAATAGTTATTTTTTTAAAGTCATTACTTGATCACTCTCATGCCCTCAGGTGCAGAACTTTGTTTTTCTTTGTCAATTTGCTTCTTTGTAAAAGGTATGGGGAGGTCCTTGGGGTGGGCCATCGATCTGGAATCGGGACACTCATTCTTCCAATGGAGTCCCCCTCCAACCTCTCAGGAGTGAGGCATTCACAATCTACTACTGTCTCTGGATGCTTCCATTGGTGTCTGTGGCTTCCTGAGAGCTGCCCACTGGTGGGGAGTCTTGAACCCCCACTGGTGATCTGCTTCTTCCTTGTCAGAGAGGGCGATGGTTTGGCCAAGGTGAGATGTGCACCTGGCACACTGGGCGTGAAGCCCCTGCGTTAGGCTGGGGCTGTGGGCGGGCTTTCCCCCACATCCATTCTCTTCTCTGCACCAGGAACTCTTCAGTGACTTGCTCCCTGTGCCCCACCGGCTGGCTGTCTGGACTGAAGAAGGGCGAAGTCACTCTTCCCTTTCACCAGCGGAAACTGAGACCCACAGATCTCCGCCATGTTTGCGTCTGACTGTGGACCTGCAGACAGCATTTTTCTTTGGTTCTCATGGCTGATTTGCTTGCTTGGGTTTAACGGTCTCCTCCTCTAAGACGTAATAGATGGCCTTGTGTTTCTCCCAAAACTTTTACCAGCTAACACTATCTGGGGACTTTTAAAGCCATCAGAGACATGTGACTGAGTTGTGTTTTGGTGGCACATAAAGCTGTCATCATATACTGCAAGAAGGAATGGGCTGGGGACGTAGCTTGGCTGGTAGAATGCTTACCTTGATGCACAAGGCCCTGGGTTCAACCCCAGCACACTGGGAAAAAAGAAGAAGAAGAGGAGGAGGAGGAGGAGGAGGAGGAGGAGGAGGAGGAGGAGGAGAAGGAGGAGGAAGAAGAAGAATATTGCAAGACTCACGTTTGACTACCGGAGTGCTCTTGTGATCTGCTAATAGCTTCTCCTGTCGGTGTGATTATTCCATAAGACATTTTGAGTTGTACTTCAAGTTCTCAGACACCATGCTGCCTCATACGTGAAAGTTCGTGAAGGACAAATAAGATCTCCAAATCAGACTGCTTGGTTTTAAATCCCGAATCCACCACTTACTACCAACATCTTGATCTAATTTAATGTTCAGTCGTATATTTGTGGGCCTGCCATGTGACCAGCATCGTTCTGGGTTCTGAGACCAGAGAGGTGAGCAGAACCTACAAGGTCCCTACTCCATGGAGCTCCTTGGGGAACTGGATGAGCCAAGACCACGAGGTCTGCCCAGGAGCAGAAAGGAGAAGAGGGGCCAGGAGGCCGGGCTGCGTTACTCAGGTTGGCCGGGTGACTTTGAGCTAAGACCTGAAGGACGTGTGGTGGCTCAGGATGTGTGTTCCAGTGAGAGGGCGCAGATTCATCGCCCTTACCTTAGGCTCGGTGGGAACACACGGAAGGGGAAAGGTGAGAACGTCGGCAGGACCCGGCCTGCATTATTGAAAAGGGCAAAGGTTTTGTTGTGTTGAGTTAAACAGGAAGATCTGTCAGAACGCTGGGAGGTAGTTACTGTCATCTTGGTGGGGAACGAGCCTGGGTAGTGACTAGGGACAGGAGCAGTGGACCTGGAGGAAAGGCCCCAGAGGTACTGGACTGAGGCTTGTGCCTATGGAGGGAAAATTCCTGAAGAAGAGGAAGCTGCAAAGGTGATCCACACCCACCAGCTCTGACTGAAAAGTCAGGTCCACTGCAAGAAGAAGCCGTCAGAGAACAATCCAGAACCCACGGGGCTGCCAGTGGACTTCCAGGTCCCACTAGAAATCACGGGGAATGACTTCACTCTAATCTCATCCCATGATAAGGGGGGTGTGGTCAGATAAGGGGGTGTGGTCAGATAAGGGAGGTGTGGTCAGGTGTCTTCCCATAAACCCAGACCTAGGGTGGCCGATTCTGTAGGTGTGAGGTCCGCAGCCTGGGCAGGTGGAGTGGAGGATGGCGGGCAGAGTGGGAGCAAGGAGGGCTATTGGGGGTGCGTTTCACAGCCTGTCTCTTTATAAGAAGGCACCACATTTACTTTGTCTTAAGACTTAAAAAAAAAAGTGTTTTGTCCTTCAGAACCTTAAGGGCCTCTGCAGTGGACTGAAGATGTCCCCTGCCCCCAAATTTGTAGGTTGAAATCCAACCCCTAAGGCGATGGCATGGGAGTGGGACCTGGAGGCGATGAGGTCACCAGGGGGCACCCTTATAATGGAGTCGGTGTCCCCGAGAGTCCTCCAGCCCTCCGTCCACTGCGGGAGGAAGCTCGGAGGAGCTGGCAGCCCCCAGGCCAGAAGAGGTTCCCACCCAAACCCCAGCAGGCAGGCCCCGCTCTCAGACCTCGCAGCCTCCGCAACTTGAGAAGCGAGTTGTGTGGTTACAGGCCACTCAGTCTAGGGACCAAGAGAGCCTCGGAGGAGGTGGCACCTGACCCCCAGGAAGCCCCAGGTGAGCGAGCACCTGGATGGACTCAGGTGTGGGCGTCACAGGTGAAGGAAGGCAGAGCCCACCGCTCTGGGGGGAAGATCTGGGAGCACCTGGGGGGAGCGCCCTGGGAGGGGGAGGAGCGAGAAGGCAGGACCAGAAAGGGAAGGAGAGCCAGAACCACGGCCAAGCTCGGGCGCTACTCAAAGTGACTCTGCCCCAACACACCTTCCGGAAGGTTCTGCAGTACTCACACGTGTTAGAGTAAGTGAGCTCTTGAAAGAGGAGGCTGGGATCTAAGAATGGTCGCCATGTGGAGGCAGAGGGGACCTGGAGGCTGGGGAGGTCCAAGACTCTCAAAGATGCTTGGATTTGAATGCCAGGTCTGGGCGCCCCCCAGCCGCTCACCCCAAACTCTGCAGAGTCCCAGGCCAGGAAGCTTCAGTGGTCATGGAGAGGGCCAGGTTTGAAGCACCGTGTTCAGCTTTGTGGAGGCATCTGGGCTCTGAGAGGCCAGGGCTGAAGCAGGCTCTGGAGTCCTTTTCCCCTGCCCAGTAATGTTCCCCCTCTGGCTCTCTTCCTTGGGTTCATCTCCTATCTCCCCCCCCCACCTCTCCCCTTCCCCTGGCTCGCCTCACCATGAGGCCAGCTACTGAAATAGCCTCTGCTGTTTTATCAGTTGATTCTTGTACCACAGCGTTTCACAGAAATATTTGTTCTGGGAACATCTGCTACTGCCTGGAACATATTTCACCCCCCAGCACTTGACTTCGCACTCCCTAGAGCTGTCAGCTCCCTAGAGCTGCGTCTTCTCGAAGACTCTGGGACACAGCGCCATGGAACCCAGCGAACACCAGTCGTGCTCTGGCTGGAGTGGGCCTCCCTTGCCGGAGACGGCCTCCCGGTGCCGGCCTCAGTGTGCTGACGCTGCAAGCGATGCTGTTCTGTGGCTTTGGAAATAAAACTGCTTCCACCCAGTGGCTTCCAGGGTGTTCTGGGTGGACCGGCTTTGGTAGACGGGAGACGTGAGGTGCTCAGCGCTGAGCCGCCACTGCCACACGCGCACGCTTGACACCGGGTGTTGGCGAGGAGCTACGGGTGGCCATCCCCGGGTGGCACTGTCCCTCTGTGACCGCCTGGCCTCCCCACGTCTGCACCCTCGCCGGGGGCTTCAGCTGCACAGGTCCCTCTCAGAGGAGTCCATTAATTGATTTGTGGTCAGGTCTCTTCATGTCGAAAGCGGATCATGGAGGGGTAATTGAGGAGTCTCATTTTAGACCCTCAGCGTGACAAAACTGAATATTTCTGTCCCCAGACATCTGCGTTTGTGGTCGTGGTGGTCAGCATCATCCTTTTGAAAAGCAGTATAAGTCTCTTTCTCCATCTTTTTTTTCCTCCTAAAATCCCTTCAACTTTAGATCCAATCCGTCCTTAGAAATCCTCTAGGAAAAAACCCAAATTAAAAAAAAAAAAATTTTAAAACAAGTACATGGGCCCCAAATCTCCTTGAAACTTCCTATGGATAACAATAAAGACAACAGGAGCTAAGTACCCCTGTCTTTGTCACGGGGGCTGGGACCCCGGCAAGCAGCAGTCCTTGTCTCCTGCCCACCAACCCACAGTGAGCCCTGGGGTGGCAGTGTTTCCTGTGCACCCTGAGCCCTGTCCTGGAGCACCAGGTCCTTCTGGGACAAAACCCTGATAGTGAGATGGCCCACCTGCTTGACATCCAGGTCCTAGACCCTGCAGAGCTCGCCCACCCGTCACCTGTCACCCGCACAGCACATGGGGACCAGAGGCTTCGGCTCTGTGCAGCAAGGGGTGGCGCATCTCAGCTGCCAGCATGGGGGACTGGCTCTCCAGGTTTACTATGAACACACAGAGCCCCGGGATTTGGGTTCACCTGTAGCTGCAGCTGGCCTCAGGGAGGGGTGAGTTCGAGGCCAGCGCTGGCCCTGCAGAGCAGGTGCGGCACCCAGGAGATGGAGACAGACACATCCAGGCAGTCCTCCACCTTTCAGACCTCCTGCTTTCCTGCTGCCTTCCTCCTCCCTCCACAGCCCGTGAGCAAGGTCAAATACAAGGTTAAGGAACAGAAAGCAAAAATGGGCGCCCTTGGCCAGCATCCCCCTCAACACTTGCAAGGTATGGAATAAATGCCACCGAAGTGAAAGAACATGCGCTGACAGTTTTAAAACTGATCATGTTCAGACCATCAACCCAGAGAGGATTTTGGTGTAACATAAGTGACAGAAGCAGAGTGAAATCCAGTGTGCGCTCTGTTCGCGCCTTGAAAATGAAAATGGTGACTAATTCGGTAGTATTCGATTGCTATTGAATATCAGACAAAAGAAAAAACATTTTACGATGCATTAGGTGAAATTCTTAACCAGTTTCTTTTAAGGAAAATATTTTTATATCCTTACACACTTCTTATTTCAAGTGGTAGAAAGTCATGGTGTAGATCTCCCCAAACAAGTTCTCCCTGGCTGATTTAAAGCTGAAGCACACCAGCTGTTTAAAAAAAAAAAAAAAAAAAAAAGGTTTTGAGAAAATTGGGAACATTTGATTATGGAACAGGTACAAGATGAGATAAAATTATTGTTGGTTTTTTTAAATGTTATAATGACACGGTAGATGTAGTTCTTTTTTTTTTTTTAAAGCACTTACCTATCAGATAAATTTACATTAAAAAACATGATACTTGAGATTTGCTTCAAAAGTTTTTTTTGTTTTGTTTTTTTAATGTGAGTTGGAACAAAGTGAAACGGGGTTAGAAAAGTGGTGGTGAGTTTTGAAGCTGAAGCTGAGGCAGGGACACATGGGTTTTGCAGAGCCTTTAGCTGGACTATTTAAAACTTCAAAAGATGAAAACTGTCACGGCTCCAGCCGCCCATGGCTGCAGATATGAAAATACATCATCGTCACGATGTGGAGCTCAAGCCCTCATCGGCACGGGGAACAAGATGAGCTGGATTATTTTTCTTTGTCAACATGGCTGTGATGCACGCTTTCTGATAATAAGGGACGTGTTTTCACTGTTCGCACTGGGAAATGCGAAGATTTTCTCTGTTTCCTTTTAGGAACCAAGTTGTTTTTCCCTACTGCTCCTTACACGCCTGCTGTGGTTTGGGGGTTCTCTGTCCCCCAGAGGTTCCTGTGTTGGAGGTGTGGTCCTCACTGTGGTGGTGGGAGGTGGTGGACCGTTAGAGGTGGAGCCTAATGGGACGTCCCTAGGGCACGGGTGGCCTGCCTTCAGAAGGGATGGTGGGCCCCAGTCCCTCTCTGGTTGGGACCTGATGAGAAGTTCTTAGGTTGTTGGGGGTGTGCCACCAAAGGTATAGCAGTCCTCCAGCCCTTTCTTCTCTCACTCGTTCTCTGGCGATGACGTGAGATATTTTGCTCTGCCACCTATTCTGCCATGATGCACTGCCTCGCCACAGGACCAAATAAGGCTCACTGATCATGGACTGGAACCTGAAGAACAATGGAACAAAACAACTCTTTTGTCTTCATAAGTTGATTATCTGAAGCATTATATTATAGTGGCAAAAAGTTGACTAATAGACTAAATAAATCTCTTTTCTTTATGAAGTTAGCCTGCTTCAGTATTTTGTCATAGTAATGTAAAACAGACTGATATGCTGTCAGATAAATTTAAAACAGAGAATCTGAGTCCTACTTAATTCTAAAAGGATTCTCAATAGCATAAGAAATCAGAAACAGAGGAGAATTAAGGATTTAAAAATTTGAGGATTATCCCCAAAAGAGAAGCTTCATGTTTCCAGATGACTTTAAGAAAGTACTTTGGAGACAGGATGTGTCTTTGTTTTGGAGTTTCTTGGTTACCATGGCCATTTGATTACACTCAGTATCTGAAAAGTGAAACCAGAAACATTTACTGTTGCAATGCAGCCACATTCATGATGAAATACATCTCTCAGGATGGTTCTTGGATATTAAGTAACATTACCAGGCACGTCTTCAGCTGCTGTCTTATTTAAAGCACAGAGATGAGATATAAATCAAAACTTTCCGGTTGAATTCCTAAGAAGTTTTGAAATGCACTCCTCACTGTGAATTGGGAGGACTGGTTTTGTGGGTGGTTAAGACGGGGCTTAAGTGAAGACCAGCAAGCTCTGCCTCCTTGGGTAGCCACCATGGGATTTGGGGGGACTTGGGCAGGGGCTGGAAAGGCAGGGCTGCCTTCTCTCCCAGACTGCTATGTGTCCACTCTGGCCACTGGCCACATGGTTTTCTAGAAGAACACCAGTACTGGTGGACATTTCCTGGTGGCCCACTGCAAAGGTTTCAAAGTCAAGTGCAGAGGAGACAAAATAAAATAAAAATTTTGTCTGCACAAAATTGGAGCAGTTTTTCTGTTACATCTGTTACTTCTAATTTTTAATACACTAGGGTGTATTTGACAGTCCCAAAGCATGGAGTGCACTACTTCCTAACTAGGTTCACCTTGACCTTGAGGCCCCCTTTCTTTCCTGCTTTTTGAAATGTGGTTCTTTCTTAGGTCTTTCTCCTTAGCACATGATCCAGGAGGAACCCTGGACTGAAATAAGAGCTGTAAGCTCTCAGTAAGTTGAAAGCACCCTGGTTCTCATTCTGTCATTCCAAGTAGAACTCACAGACCCCCAGACTGATATGGCAGCTCACAGCAGGTGCCTGACTGCCTGATTCATCTTCCCCATCCTTCCATTAAAACACCCATGAAGATACACACAAAATTGCGACTGCACCAGAAGCTAAGAATACCAATTAGTGCTTGGCCACAGTCTTGGAGGGATTTCTGCCAAAGGCAGAGCAGATGAGGGCAGACTGAGAACTTCATTAGCTGATGCACAGTGTGGTTTCCAAAAGAGTCCTGAGGTCCGGCAGGAGGAAGCCAGGCCACTGCAGAGGAGCCCGGCAAGCCCTAGGAGAAGCTGGACAGGAACTCTCAGCAAGGCAGGACCACATCCAGAGAGGAGGGCCACTTCCTTCTCCCCAACCACCAGCAGTCCTGTTAATCCCTGTTTTTGAAGATGTCATGAGTGACGTCATGGGGCACTCCTGGTCATGAGGAGGAACCCCCTACTGACCGAATCCTATTAACACCAGCAATGTGGCCCATGGCCTTCCCTCCGGCTAAGAACTTGAGGACAGAATAGTGTCACCAATAGGGCGGACAGTGAGGAGATCCCAGGGCCTTTCCGCAGCCCAGCCCCAGAGTGTTACCACAGCGTGGCTCTGAACACACTCAGGGATGCCATTTAGCAGACAGGAAGCCAATAGAGAAATGTCAGGTTAGAGACAGATGGTATCTTGTATCTTATAGATAAGATCACTACAATTAGAATAGCATAGATAGCTCCCAAATTATAGGAAGAAACGGAAATACAGTCTATAGAGCAAAAGATGTAAAGCCAAGGGGAAAAGTCAAGCCTATATTAGACCCACAGCATAAAAACAGGATAAAAAAGTCAGAGAAAAAGTATTTTTTGAGACCATAAGCAAAAGAGTTTTCTTCTTGTCAGAAACAGCAGACTGGATCAAAAAGAAAATGTGTGTGTTACTGATAAGATTCACCAAAACAAAAGGACAAAATAGATTTGTTTTTAAAATGTGGGCAAAGAGAGGTTAAGTGCACGCTAATGAAATAAAGCAGGATTTTAAAAAGGTGTAATCAGACTAGGTGATATACAAGAAAAAATAAGCAGGAAAGATTATTTCCCATTGGGAAAGATTCAATCATGATGAAATTACAATCACAAAATATTTATGGGCAAATAAAGTGGCCGATATGTTCAAAGTAAATACTGTTAAAAATCTAAGAAGAAAATTTACAAAAAAAAAAAAAATTACAGTAGGAGATTTTGATAGGCCAACACAAGCTCTCCTTTGCTGGTGAGAGGGATAGAACATTTTAAGAAATGCAGAAACTTGGATAATACAAAATATGGGAGGGGAGAGGGTGTGAACAAACGCAGCTTCTCAAAGCAAAACGGGAGTGTCTCCTCTTTCTAGGAATCTACGGAATAGTTTCAAGAATGAGTATTCAATAGTGCACAAGAACTCCTGGAGTGCCAAGCAAACAGGCCCAAAAGAATGCAACAAAACTTGGAACCCTTTCTTAAACAGGAAGTTTTGATCAGGAAGAAAAGTTCGATTCCTTATGAATGCTGACAGTTCTCAGTTCTGTCAGCAATTTTGATGCAGCAAGAGATGCATTGCCATCCCCAAGGCAGGGCACCACATTCATAAAAATTGCATATTCAAAACGTGGAAATAGCAATGAGAAATGCTGAGATGAAGTTTAAGTGCAAAAACAGGCTACTGAACAATAGGCGTGAGCCAAGTATTAACACTGAGTTGAAATTAAAAGTGTGGTTGAATCACCCCCCATTCTGCGGTATTGCGCACCCAGGAGTGCTCTGCCATTGAGCTACATCCCCAGCCTTTTCTCTTTTATTTTGAGCCAGAGTCTCCCCTGTCTCAAAGTTGCTGAGGCTAGCTTCAAACTTGTGATCCTCCTCCCTCAGCCTCCTGAGTCTGAAATTACAGTCATGCACCACTATGTCAGACTTTCTTTCTATTTTTTGTGATTCTCAAATTTGGGGCAATGGATATGTAGTTCTACAGGCAAACAATTATTATTTTTTGAGAAAAAGAATATTTAAAATAATGGTTAAGTCTGGACATACTGGCTCCGATTAGGATTCCAGGCTCCTCTGGCAGAGTTTGGCAGCAGCAGCCCATCCCTGAGACCAGAGCCTGCTCAAGGGTATCCTGCTCGCCCCTTCTGGACCCACCTCCTGCCATTGGTTGCCAATGTCTTCATCAGTCTGTGACTTTGAAGATTGTTCCCTTCTTAATAAATCAGACAAAATTAGTGTTTGTCTTCTTCAAGCTGAGTCTGAACGGAGACCCTCTTACCTGGAAGATCCACACCTAACGACCCTTTTCTTGGGGAGCTCTTGGTTTAGTTGATGACTTCTCTTTCTTTGGAGAACCTGCCTTCTCCCTGGGCCTACTTCTTCTCCCCCCATGACTAGCAGATGGGGTGGGGCATCTCCGAAGGTCACAGGCAGGATACTGGATGCAGGGGTGCAGGAGCAAAGGCGATGCTGGGGAAACGGGGGGCACGTTCTCCTTTTCACCAATCAGTCAAGTAGTTAGTGGGGGAGGGGAGGCTTGCAGGTGGAGGCAGAGCGGAGAACTAAGAGATCTGAAACTCAAGACCAGGGGGCCGAAACCAGAGGAGCCTGGGCAAGAGGACGCTGGTGGTGGGAGGCTGACACCTCATGAAACAGGATCCTGGTGGCTCTGTGAGTGTTCCACTGCTCTGAAGTACGGGCAGTGAGGACCTAGTGAAACACGGTAAGCGAAGTATGTCCCATACAGAATTAGTTTTAGAAACTATGGCTTACAGTCGAGATGGTCAATGACATGTTGAGAGGCCATGTTGAGAGGCCAGACTGGAAACTTCCTGCTCAGGGGTGACTTAAGCCCCAAGACAAATTAGACAAATCCTGGAGACCTTTAAGGTCATCACAAGCAGGAGGAGGGGCGACTGGCCTGCAGTGGGCGGAGGCCGGGTGCTGCTCAGTGCCCACAATGCACAAGACAGCCCCGCTGCAAAGACCTGCCCAGACCAAAGCATCACTAGCATCGTGGGTGAGGAAGAGTGTGTGAGCAGGACTGAGGAGGGGCTGGGGGCAGGACTGTCTCCTGGCTTGGGCACAGGTTCGGTGATGATGCTGGTCATGGGGGGGGGAGCGTGGGTGTGCAGAGAGAGCAGTGAGGACATGAGCGTCTGTCCTTGGACTCTTCTCTGACACTGCAGGGGTGGCCCTGTCACACTCCAGACTGTGGTCCCAGGAAACAGCCCACTCTGGCCTGGTCCAGCACTGGGAAGTGCCCTGAGGAAGCGTCTTTCTGGAGCATGTGACTGTGCACCTTTGCCTGGACACAGTCTGCAGGGCTTCTCCAGAAACCACTGACTGATCCACGATTTGTTCAGACAAGGTTTTGCTGCCCATCAAAAGACTTCACGGGGCTGGGGCTGGGGTTCAGTGGTGGAGCGCTCGCCTAGCACGTGTGAGGCACTGGGTTCAGTCCTCAGCACCACATAAAATAAACAAATAAAATAAAGGTAGTATGCCCATCTACAACTAAAAATATACATATTTAAAAATATATACCTTTTATGTTTTTTGTGTTTTCGAAATTTTTAGATAATGCACTTGTCCCTTTTTAGACTACATAAATACAAATGGCAAATAGATAAAAGCATCATATTCTGGCTCCATATCTACCATCAAAGTCTGAAGGCAACTCAGGCCTCTAGTGGGGAACTGAGGAGCACGGGTGGCCTCGGTGTGCACTGAGGCAGTGGAGCTTGATCACCCGATTGAAACCACTCAGGGTGCCAGCGAGGGAGCCGGAGGGCCATGGTAAATGTGGGAGGTGGTGATAAGGGATATTTTAATAAAGGTACCAAAGTCAACATTGTAGAGAAGAGTGAGCAAGAACTACTTGTTGAATTTTTTGCACTTCTATGGTTTGGGGTGGTGTGCATAAGGAACATTCTGAATAAGGGGGTATGGGGTCTCCAAAGGGTAACTGAGCTTGGGGCCCTCTCCAAAGGCGTGGAACTTGAGGCTTCAGGAGTTCCAGTGGACAGACCATTGGGCTGTTTGCATAGTGGCCAGGATCCCAGGACAGTCTGGGAGTCAAGGCACAACTGCTTGGTCCAAGGCCCAGAGAGGAAGTGCCCTGGTGAGCACTCTGCTCCTAACACAATCTGAGACCCAGCCCCTGGGCATGGGCCTGCTTCCCAAGGAGAAGTTACCGCAGGGCAGCGGCTGCTCCACTTGAATCCCTAAGGAGGGGGTGCTGGACTGGATGCCCCATTTCCAACTCAAGCCCAGTATTCACTTCTGCCTCTCCTGAGCCGTCCAGAACCCCTGAATATGAGATGGGCGATCCCTTTGCTTATTTCTGTCAAAACACGTTATGCCGATTGATCCTGAGCAGTCCTCAAGGGTGGGGCTGAGTTTATTGGTCACGGAGTCCCCAGGGCTCCCCAGGGGACTCTGCCCACATTAAAGGGTGACCAAATGACCTAGAGGCCCAGAGCCTTGCTTGGAGCTTCAGGGTGGAGGCAGAACCCTGGGAGCACTGTGTACAAGCATCCTTCTGTCCCCAGAGACCCTGGTCTTCCCTGCAGCCACATGGCCCAGAAATCATGGATCCCACCAAAACCACCACTCATCATATTGCTGGAAATAATCTGTCAGATAAAGCACAGCACATTCTTAGGACTGTGATGTCGCCCATGTCAGAACAAGAAATAGAGTGTGGTGGACAAAGGCACTCGTTGATTCATCCTTCCATGGGTCCAGCATCCTTTCAACTTTAAATTTCACGCAGGGCAATTTGCCTTGTGTCTGAGGGGCTTTGGGGTTTATTTCGTTATTTTGTTTTACGCAGCAGGCTTGTGGCAGAAACAGTCCCAGAGTCAGGACCCAGGAGAGGCCTGAGCCTGTATTGCATCAGCCTGGGTCTGTATGGGTGGCTGTGAGCCAGGTTGTCCTCCCAGCACCCTGAAAGTGCCTTCATTTCTGGAAGGTGAGGGGCCGCCCACTGACCAGCTGGCCAGAGGCCCCAGACCACTTGGGGGTTTTCCGGAAATAAATTAGCCCTGGACGTTGTGCACGTGTCGGTGAGCCTGTTGCACTCCTGACCCTGTCCCTTCACTCACAGGGGAGCCTGCTCCTAGAAAGCATGACCCCTGTGTCTGCTTATCCACCCCCACCCACCTGCTCCCCTAGGAAGCCAGCTCTGCCATGGAGCCCTCTCTCCTGGGCGGGAGGAGGAGTGACCCACCGAGCCCGGCTGTGGCCTGCGGTCTTCTATCTTGCAGCTCAATCTTCAGCTTCTACCACACACGACTCGGTGTATGACAGTCAAACAGAAAACCGTCCCAGCCCACGCCACCAACAACGCCAGGGCCAGGGTGGCTGTAACCCAGGGGTTCAGCAGCCCCTCCCTGTGTGATGTTCAGAAATACAGAACCACGTGAGTCCTGCCATTCACCAGGCGCTCTCCTCACCAAACACTGACCAAAAGAAGCAGGTGTCAGCCAAGTCATCCCCTGGCCTCCTGTTGCCCTGTCTGGCTCTCTGGCCTCTGTGTTTGCTGTATCCACACCCTCCCTGTGCTCCAGCAGTGTGGACATGAGGGGCAACTCACCTGTGCTGTGTCACTAGGAACACGCACTGTCAGGTCTTCAAACCCCTCCCTTCCTCCCTCCCACCCTCCCTCCCTCCCTTCCTCCCTCCCACCCTCCCTCCCTCTCTTCCTCCCTCCCACCCTCCCTCCCTTCCTTCCTTCCTTCCTCCCTCCCTCCCTTCCTCTCTTCCTTCCTTCCTTCCTTCCTCAACTTAGAAGCACCTGTTGTGAGCCCATCTGGAGAAGGCCTTCCAGAATCCCTGCCCAGGGGTGGGGCAAGGCAATACCTGATCAGACCGCAGCCACTTGAGGGCTCAGAATGGCCCCGGTGGATGGTGGAAGGGGCCTAGCACAGGGCTCCACACAGAAGAGCTATGTGTTCTGAGGGCAGATGCTCTTCCGGAAAACCCAGGACCCCCAGGGAATTCCTGCTCAGCACCTGCAGGGCACTCTCCAAAAACCCGCTCACGGAGGGGACACTCCCGGCCATTCCAGGCTTTGGTGGAAGGTGAGGAACTGATCTGATGGGCAAGGCCAGAGGGGAATGGACAGGGTAGCTTAGGCCACCCTTCTCCTCTCACCCCTTCTCAAGGACACAGCTCGGCTCTCAAGGCTGCTGCCCCTGCAGAGGCATGTGCCACACAGGTCTGCTCCTGAGGTCCAGGGTCAGGAAGCCTGGGGGCTGCCCGCCCAAGACCTGTGGAGAGCGGTGACTTAGACCATGGTCTTTGACTGCCTCTGAGCTGTGGCTGCGCCTTGCTATGGGAACTTTCTATGCAAAGGTGCAGGACGAGATTGCCCAGGAGCTGTGGCAATGCCCTGCTGAGGAAGTTCTGTGCAAAGGTGCAGAGAACAACACCTGTCTTGACCTTGAGCTCAGACACCAGCTGCCGGGGATAGAGGACTCTGAGCATGACGACCTAAGCACAATCTCGTCCCAGCCCTGCGACCTTCAAGCCTGCCTGCTTTGCAGAAATCTTCCCACAAATAACCCTGTGATGATTAAAAAAAACCTGTATGATAAACACACTGGGCCAGATCTGGGTCCCTGCTCCTCCATCAGAGGTTGGAGTCCCCCCTGGTCCCTGGTCCCAGCTTTTTCTTTGTAAATGGTTGTGTGTCTTTCTTAATCCCCCAGCAGTGCCATCAGCACCAGGGCTTGCACTTGATCTCCCCCAGCTCCTCCTGGGTCTCTTCCAGTGGTTCTGAACTCAGTGGGATTCCCTGGCTCCCCACCCTCCAAACAGGACTAGGCACCTGCTTCCTGGGGCTACTTCTCCCTGGTTGCTCCCCCCCCCCCCGGCCAGAGTGAGAGGGCACTTGTCAGCATGGACCTGGGAGGAGCTGTGGGCTCCAGGCCCTGCTCTCCAGGTGAAGGACCTGACACTTGTGCTCCATGTCGTGCCACAGGCCAGAGCAGCCACGCACTTGAAAGGGCCTGTGTCTGGTGCGGTGTGCTCTGTTTTGCTGCCTTGACATTCTTAATAATCTTTTGAAGACCCACATTTCCCCCTTGTAATAGGCCCTGCAAACTGTGCAGCTGGTCCTGAGAGGAGAAGCAGGGTTAGAATTCCGGGCTCTCAGCGGGTGACACTCATGTTCCACCCTCCCGCTCTGATGGCTGGATGTGGGGGCGGGACTGAGCCTGCACATGAGTCATGTGTCTTGCCACTACTGTGGGACCCCCTCTCACCAGCCAAGACCCCTAAATTCTCAGAGTGACTCAGTGATGTCAAAGCTGAGACCAGAGGCCTCAGGTTTCCTCTCCAGCCTGAACGTCCCAATGAATCATGTCCCCAGACATCCCGGCTGCTGTGTCATTTCACCCAAGTGGAAGGCAGCTCCTTCCTCAGGCAAAGTTCCAATCCTGGAGCACGTGGCTGCCCTCCCACCTGAGTTACAAACAGCTAGTGTCACCGTCACCCGAAGGTCAAGCTGGCTTCTGGGAGAGGGAGAAAGGTCACGGAGCTCAGAAACGCTTAGGAATATGAATCAGGCAAACAGCACCGATAAGGGACAGCAATCCAGAGGTGTCTGCAAGCCCCAGACACAAGCCGGCAGCTCCCCACAGCGCCCCCCGATGCCTCTCAGGAAAACTACAGCAGGGTCTCTTAAGGGGGCATCTGAGGAAGGCTCAGGCTCCTCTCCAGCCTGGATAGGGCTCCTCAGCAGCAGCACTTTATCTGCAGCCAGGCGTGAGGAAGAGGGTGTGTTGACAAGAACAGAGTTTGCTGTAGGATGTCTTGACTACTTCGTCAGCACTGATTCTCCAGACCCACGAGCTGTCGTTTCCTATAATAGACCTGCAAGCCTCTTATGTTATTAAATTGAGAAGAGTCATGTGTCCTGCCACTACTGTGGGACCCCCCTTCACCAGCCAAGACCCCTAAATTCTCAGAGTGACTCGGAGGAGAAGGCAAGCTGGTTGTCCCAGGCCCAGGGGAGCATGCTGGCCTCTGTTCACCCCTGAGTCCTGCTGTGGGATTCTGGCTCAAGAGTGGGGTTGTCATCATGGTTCAGAAACCACAACTTTATAAAACCAGCCTCTGAATACATGTTCAGTTGTTTAGCCAATTGGGAAATAAACCTATGAAAACAGGAAAAAAGAGTGTACATTTACTAATTTCAGAACAAAACTTCCAGGAAAAAACCAAATAAACAGTTCACATGTTCCTGTTGAGGTCACTCCTGGGAGAGCAAGGTCTCCCTACACTTTCACACCAGGCCAGATGCTCTCCAGACAGGGAAGCCACCGTGCTGCAGGCACAGACGTGCAAGGGAAGTCCAGCCCTTCTGCGCAGCTGGCCCTCAGAGGTCAGGTGGAAAGTCAGCGATCCAGTCCCTGGACAGGTCAGAGAACAGGGTTCTCTCCCAGAAGAGGCTTAACCAGGTTCCTTGTTAGGGCTCGAAGGAAAAGGAAGATGTCCTCTGCTGTCTACGGACGCCTTTCCAATTCTGTTGCAGTGTTGGGATTTTATTTTTCAGCTCCATTTGATCAACATTAATTCTCTCTAACAGTCCGCTACCCGAGGCCAGGTCCTCCATGGCCTCGCAGAGGGTTCCGTTTTCTGATGACGGATTTCCAAAGCAGCCTCCTAACATGGGAATTTCAGCCTCCTCCCTGGGACCCCAGGGCACCCACACATGGGTGTCAGGGCTGACAGCTGGACTTCTTTGTCCATCTCCCCCTGCCCTGGCTGGAGTGGGAGGAGTCCCCACTGCCCGATGGCACCCCACTAGTGGCCAGGGTGTTCCACATCCTGCAGCCTGTCTGGGCCCCTTAGCAGCCCTGCTTTCAGACTGAGACACACTGGACTGTGACAGCTGCCTGATGGCTACATGGCATTGGGGTAGAAGGGGCAGGAAGGCGCAGGGCTGCCCAGAAGGTCTGCTCTTTATGGGGTGGTGACCTGTCGTGTTCCTGAGTCGGTCACTAGGAGGAACACCTGAGATGATGGACTTATAGAGAGAAAGGGTTGCTTTAGTGCAGGATTTAGGTTTCGGTGCATCATTGCTGCCCGTGGTGGGGCACCACATCATGGCAGGGGCGGGTGGCAGAGCAAAGCCACTTGTCTCAGGTCTGGGAAGCAAAAGAGCAAGAAAAGGAGGGACCAGCCTCAGACCAAACTTCCTTGCTCTAGGCCCCGCCTTTCAAAGGTTCCACCACTTCCAGGGGACTCAGCCTTCAGCTGCTGGGGCTTGGGGGACACTATAATCTCAACCACAGCTCTTCTGGGGAAGTGACCACTGAGCACAGCACGCTGCCTTCTGTGAGGAAATGACGATGTCACCAGTAAGTAAAGGCTCTCAGGGAAAGGAGCCGAACATTTCTGGGTGATCATCAGGCTTCGACTTTCCCGAGGGTTTATGTGACATTGCACAGGTACACATTTCTAAACAGGCAATCTCAGTGTCCAGAACGCACCGAAGTACCAAGTTGTAGAGTCCCAGCTTCATCTGACTGTGAAGGTGGCAAAAATCCTGGAAGCCCGAGTGGGAGACACCATGGTGGGCCTCACCAAACCAGTGAGTGGGGAACCAGGCATGATCAGTGTCAGGCCACACAGTGTCAGGTCCCCCAGGCAGCTTAGAGTCTTGTCCATTTGAGTCACATGTCGCTGTTGGGGCACCTCAGTAGGTCTGTGAAGTCCCTACTCCCTTACACATTCCCCCTACACCATCTCTACCCCTGGCTGCCAGGAGGCGGCCACGGAATGCAATAGCTGGTCACCAATGGAGCCCCAAATTTATTGCAAGATTTGTGAGAAACGGAAATGGATCAAGAACTTATGGGAAGAATCTCTGCCCCAGATACATGGGAGAAAGAGAAGAGCAGGGCAGGCAGGTGTCCCTGGAGAAGTCCCTGATATTTGATCCGGGTGGAGGTCCCACTGGGTCCAGGTGGCTTCGGGTATCCTCCTGCCTGGAATCATGAGGAGGCGGCCACAGCAGCTGGTCCTTGTGAGACCCCTTGTCATCTGTCTGTGGACACAGATAAGGGAAGGAGCAAGAGCCAACGCCCCATGGCGTCCAGGTGGACCTAACTCTCGTGGCACCCTGCAAGAGTGAAAGCTGCTGATTTGACTTTTGGAAATGACACCCATCAAAGCACGCGTGGAACCAAAGGTGGCCAGGCCCCGCCTACCTGGCTCTGCAAGCGTCTCAGCTGTGCGCTGGCCAGGGGGCCACTCTGTTCCTGGAGGCTGTGCGGTGTGCTAACCATCGTGGTGGGGAGCTGCTGGGCTGTGGGTGCTGCTGGTGGTGTGTGCCCTTCTGGCATGGAAGCCACTCTGTTTTGGTGTCCTGGGCCTGTCCTGGGCGCCTGCACACAGCAGCACAGCTTTGCCAGACAGACGGCCATCCTCCAGGCCACCCCCTCCAGCGCTTGGTGGTGTCATAGCTTGGACAGGGGTGTGGGAGCTTGGTTCCAGGGCCAGGGCCTAGGAGGACTGGCTCTCTGCCTCCCACCCACTGCTGCTGGGCCAGCAGCCAGGCAGAGGGGCCGCAGGGCTGGGAGCAGGGGTGCTGGCTGGCAGGCCGTACAGGTGAATGGCGGGCAGCCTGGCTCCTCGGCTGCCCTCTGCCCTGTTGGCTTTGTTCCTCAGGCAGCTGCTGCTGGCAGGCCGAGAGGGGCCAGGAGCGAGGGGCAGGCCTGCCGGCACTCCTCCTTGGGCCCACAGCCAACCTGGAGGGGACAGAGGGGGATGGGCAAGGCTCCCCCTGTGGCCGTCCAGGTTTTCTGGTGGCACAGCAGGGGGTAGGTGGCCATGGCCTCATTGAACTGGCATGTCAACACCAACATCCAGGTGTCCTGCAGACAGTAACCCAGGTCCAGCATGGCCAGCAAGATGCAGGTGTCCAGGCGCTTGGGGAGCAACTCAGTGAACTTGGCCAGTGTCCCTCACCCTGGCTCAGCCTCCAGTGCCCCAAGATCTCCTCAAGCGTGGGCCAGTGTGCGGGCTTCACGGTCAGCATCCTGGAGACTAGACTTCGGCTGACAGGTGGGAGGGGAGGTCACACCTGGCCTTCAGCACCTGCTCCTGGGCCTGCGCAAAGGACTGGTAAATGGGAGGCCCCCATGAGCATGAGGAAGAGGAGGACACCCAGGGTCCGGACATGCAGACTCCAGAGGCCCACTGCGGGCCCCGTACTCCTCACCCTGTACAGCTCCAGGGCCCAGTATGCGATGGTGGTGCAGAGCATGGCCAGCTTCTGGCCAGCCATCAGCCAAAGTCCCAGAGTTGGCACTGCCTGTGGCATCCAGCAGGACGTCGTCTGCCTTCAGGTCCCGGTGCACGATGCTCTGTGTGCGGCAGTAGCCCACGGCGCTGGCCACCTGCCTGAACACCCTGCTGGCCTCCTCCTCCTGCAGACCCACGGCCCTGAGATGTGCTCTGATTGACTGGAGTCAAAAACGTGGTAGCACGTCCCTCACTTGACCACACCGGAACAAAATGCTGGGCCCCTGAGCCCCATGGCCACGTTCCTGATGTCTTTGGGGCCGAGAGCAAGGGTGCCTGTCATTAGGTCCCCACAAGGTCCTATCACGTTGCTTTCCAGAACCCTGCCTGGAGCCCAGAAGGCAGCGGTTGATGATTTCAAAGTGATGAAGGTGAACCTGTCAGCCAAGCACCCCAAGCCCAGGTCTGAAGGTGCTTCGCTGCCTGTCCCTGTGTCTCCTGAAGGCTCTCAAAACCATCCCCCGGCTTGAAGAGGGCGTGCTGTTCAGTTTAGGGTTGTTGGCTCTGGACATCAGCACCAGGGCTGAAATCCGGTGTTTCAGGAGCCCTGGAGGTATGGAGGGAGGGTCTCTGTAGAGCTAATCAGGAGGGGATGAGGTCATTAGGGTGGGTCCCAGTCCAAAAAGACCAGTGTCCCTATAAGAGAGAAGAGGCTTCCTTAGGAGGTGGGCGAAGGGCTGTGTGAGGGGGAGGTGGGAGAGGGGACCCCAACATTGATCCCTCTAGAGTCGGGGACACTGAAAAGGGACCCCCTGAACTACTCGTGCCTGGTTCTCAGGCCGCAGGACTGAGTGGGCACCTGCTCCACAGCACCATCAGGCACTTGCTCGGTTCATTTTTAATGACAATGTTTTTAATGAAAAATATCAATGTTTTTAGTGAAAGAACACTGTGTGTTTTGGGACACAATGCAGAAAGAGTTCAAAGAGTTAAGTGAGACTGAATAAAAATCATCACCATGAAAACTTCTTATACTCCAACAATTCACTTACTTGTGTGAGTGTAAAATTCTCAGTGCTGATAAGTATAAAATGAAATATAGAAATAGTTTTCATGCTGAATCCCAATTCATTCTGGCAGAATATTTATACTCAGACAATGAACTAGTTGAAAAACAACACAACACCCTCATTCCATTAAGAGTTGAAATGTGGGTGCTGTTTCCTCTTGGGGCCTACTCCAAGAGGTGGAACGTACCTGCCTTTCTGCCCCTTGCTTGCTGCCAGCGACGGTGATGATAATGTGATTGGAGGAAGGCCCCAGCATCTAGATTCTTGTGGTGGCGGCACATGGAGAACATGCTTCAGTTCCTGTTCGTGTACGCATTTGTTTTTGATCCAGAGACATCTAATAAATAAAATACTTTTAAGCATAAAATGCTTTATATCAGATGAAAACCTGTAGATGGAAATGTGAGTTCAAAGAGAAAAGGAAGAAGTAAAATTCCAGCTGTTAATGAAGAGCTCATTGGGTGTGGTTTTGTTTCAATAGATGACAATGTGGATCAAATTGTTGTGACATTGAGCGTCCACTGGATAATGTAAAAGGATGCTGATATGCCGGGTACAGTGGTGTACACCTGTAATCTCAGCGGCTTGGGAGGCTGAGGCAGGAGCATCACGAGTTCAAAGCCAGCCTCAGCAATGGTGAGGCACTAAGCAACTCAGTGAGACCCTGTCTCTAAAAAAAATACAAAATAGGGCTGGGGATGTGGCTCAGTGGTTGAGTGCACCTGAGTTCAATCCCCAGTACCAAAAAAAAAAAAAAAAAAAAAAAAAAAGATGCTATTACTATTTTTCTTTTAGAGTTGGTGGTGCAAAGCCACTGGGGGCCTGGGAGGGGGCAGGTTCCAAGACAGCAATAGCTGGGCTACATTAGCTACTGTGGGCTTCTTGGCCTCTGGCCTCCAACCAAGTTCCTGGTCTAGTGACCAGGGGCACTCAACAGAAAATGACTTTTATAAACATAAACTGACATATATATTTCTGCACATTTTTAAATTACTGAAATTCTTTCCCTGTAAGTTGAAACTGATCATTAAGTATAGCCCTTGGCTCAGGATGAAATACCATTGACCCATGATCCCTTGTCCCTGTCTTTCTTGTTGGCATGTACATGCAAATGGTCAGCCGTGAATTCACCACTCAGCACAAGAGCTGGATCATCAGCTCTCCGTTTCATCTAGCAGCAAGCTCCACCCACAGCCTGCCCTCTCCCAAGTTGCATCTGGAACTTCTTGACCATGTCTTTCCTGTGGGACCTTAGATAGTATATGCATCTGCTGGCTGGACCTCCAGTCCACTCCTTCATAAGAGCCTGCTCTTGTGGACCCTACTGAATGGCCCGTAGGTCTCACGACCCACCCTTCTGCACCATTTCTAGGACTAGACAGCATTCCTGACCAAAGCCCTACTCTGATCGCCTCTCCTGGGAATTTAGAATTTGTACCTTGAAGCTTTTTGTAATCTCTTCAGGGTCTTTGAACTTCAAGGTCATGAAAAGACACGTAAAAGTGGGACAGTAAGATGTCCTTTGGGAAAAGAGAAACAAAAAACATGGACACACAGAGAGAAACCAGGAAGAGGAAGCAGATGGTTCCCCAGACAGAGGTGGAGAAAAGCGTTCTCTTGGGCCCAGGGTCCTTCCTAAATCTGGTTCTAGGGCCTCTCAGGGCTGGGCTGTCTGCCCAGTGTTGAGTTCAGGAGATCTCCTGCTCTCTGCCTCAGCTGCCCTGAGAGGGTCACTGGACCTGACCTCCAGACCATCAGAGAACACAGCTGGGCGTGCATGGTGCCAGCCACACCCACTTCTGTACCCAAGTGCTGATTGGGGATCACTCCATGACCTTCCTGAAACCTCAGGTTGTCTTGATTTTTATGCGTCTGGATAAAATGACGATGAGAGGGACAGGGCAGAATGGTGAAACTAGACGCCAGCCTGCCTCTGGCCAGATCTGAGCCCTTTCTGTTCTAAGGATTTATTTTTTCTCTGCTTGATTAGGAAAATATAAGTTGAAAAAAGAAAGTAGTGACTCTGGACTCTTATCACGAAAACAAGAGGAAAATTATTATATTCAATCAGAAGGGCACTGTGTTAATCAGCTTTGTGTCACCGTCACCGCAACTAAAATGAGTAAGTTAGGGGGGAAGTTGTTCTGGGCCATGGCTCCAGAGGTTTCGTTCACGGCTGAGCAGCCTTACTGCTCCAGCTGGAGGTGAGTTAGACTTCATGGAGGAAGGAGGTGGTGGAGGAAGGCTGTCAGCTCATGGCAACTGGAGAGCAGAGGGAGAGAGGGGTCGGGGATGGATATAGGCCTGGCCACACCCCACCTCCCTACAGCTGCCACCCAGATGTCCATTTAAATATTAGTCCATCAAATAGATTACCCATGGAGGAGGTCACACCTCTCACAGTTCCATCTTCTCACCTCTGAACATTGCCACATTGCCTGATGCATGAGCTCTTTGGAGGACATTTTTGACCCCAAATTGAACAGGTTCTATGGTAGCCCATGCTGTGCTGCTATAACAAATCATCACAGACTGGGCCACTTACAACAAAAAAAGAAAGAAAGAAATTTATTTCCTGAGGTTCTGGAGGCTCGGAATTCCAAGACCAAGGGGCCGTATCTGGTGAAAACCTTTCTGCTAGGTCTGAAAATACTACAGCAAGCGAAGGCAAGAGCAGGGCAGCCAGGGAAGGCGGGGGCAAGAGCAGGCTGCTGCGACGACAGTCCGCCCTCTTAATAACCAACCCCGCCCCGTGACAGTCACTTGGTCCATTCCTGAGGGGCCCTGCTTGCTGACCCAGCTCCTGCCCTCACTGCCACACAGGGGACTAAGACTCAGAACATGAATCCAGGGGACACATCTGAACCACAGCATCCTGTTCCTGCTCCCCACGTTCATTTTCTTCTCACCTGCAGAATACACTCCCTCATCAAGGTAAGCTCCAAAGTCTTACTTTGTCTTGGCACCAACCGGAAAGTCCAAAATCAGAGTGTTGCATGAAAGATTCACTGCCGCAGTCTGGCTGGGCACAATTCACAAGCCACTTATCAAGCAGGAACGAACTTTATTTACACACGCTTCAGGAATTCCCTCACAGCCCAACTGCCACCACCGGCTTCCTGCAGCCTCTCAACCTCCACTCCTCCTGCTCTTGAGGCCGATTGGCTGGGTTGCATGGGCGGAGCGAAAAGAGTCCCCCAATGAGCAGCTCCGTGGTCTGAAAGGGCGGGGGAAACAGCCCAATGAGCATCACCGCAGAGGAGCCAATCAGCTGGCAGCTGGAACTTTGCTGGGGCCACCAGGAGCAATCAGCTGGAAGTTTGCTGGGGCAGTTCGCTGTGGCTCTCAACAATTCACGACAGGATCCCCTCAAGTGGATCCCCTACTTGGAGGAGCCTGGGAAAGCAAACTGTCAGCCAACTCCCAGGTACAATGGTGGGACTGGCTTGGGACAGACATTTGTAGCCCAAAAGGGAGAAACAGGCACAAAGAACAGAGTCGGGGAAACAGCAGCAAGCCCTCCACTTGGCCACCCCGGGGGTCTGGACGCCCTGCCCTGTAGCTTTGCTAGGAACGGTCCACCCGGCGGCTCTCACGGGTTGGCCTCTCACGCCCGCAGTGCTCCCAGCTAGAGGCTCTCACGGGTGCGCCTACAGCTCTGGGCTCTCCATCCCACCGCCACAGCCCCTCCTGTGTCCCCACATGTCTGCTGAGTGTTGCCCTGGTAGGGCTCTGCCCTGTGGCCAGCCTCTGCTGTGGCCCACAGACCCCTGGGACGTCCTGTGAAATCTGGGCCATTCCCTCGGCCTCCCTCCTGCTCACCTGCAATCTGAGCAAGCAGCTGGGTGCCAGTGAGGCCTGTGGCCAGCACCTCTGGAGAGCTGGGCTGTACCCCTCCTGGGTGCCCAGGAGCGCTGCGCTGGAATTCAGGGAGCTGAAACCCCAGCTGTGCCCTGAAACCATTCTGCCCTCCCAGAACCCAGAGCCTGGGTGGGGTGGGGGCAGCTGGCATATCTCTAAAATGCCTCTGGGGACCCGGCCATTGTCCTGGTGACAGCCTCCGGCTTTCCTCCATCTCTGTTGTTCTCTTTACCACGGGGCAGCCTGGCCATTCCTCCGGACACATTTTTGTTCTTACATGGCCAGCCTTCAAATTTCACAGATTTGTCCACTCTGCCTGCTTTTTAGCTATAAGTTTGTTTTTAAATAATTGTCTTCTCTGGGGCTGTGGATGTGGCTCAAGCGGTAACGTGCTCACCTGGCATGCACGGGGCACTGGGTTCGATCCTCAGCACCACATAAAATAAAATAAAGATATTGTATCTGCTGAGAACTAAAAGATAAATATTGAAAAATTCTCTCTCTCTCTCTCTCTTAAAAAAAATGTCTTCTCTAGCAGCTTGCTATTGGCCATTAAAAGGAGACACACGGTACCACTGGACATTTAAAGAGTCAGCTGTTCTCTCCTGAATCCTGCCTTCAGGAGACGCCCCGGCTGGCACCCAGGGCGGCCAGGTCTTTTTCACTCTGTAACAAGCCTGGTTTTACTCCATATCCCAATTCCCTGTGGCTCTGCCTGGGACCTTGCCACCATGCCTTGACTGCCCACATTTCTATCCACATTCTGGTCCCAACCTCTTCAGTTCTTTCTAGATCATTCTGGACTTTCCCTCTCTTCTGACCCTCACCTGACTGCTCTTGACGCTCCATGCCACCAGCTCCATGCCATCCTCACCTGCCCCTGCCCTCCTCCAGCCTCCGCCAAGGCCCAGCTCGGCAGCGGTTTCCCCATTTTCAGGTACTGGCTCTAGTAACAGCCAGAGCTCAGCACCAGTTCTGTTTTACCGCGTGTTGGGGACACGGTGTGTGGGCAGCTCTGAGTTAGTCCACCACGTACAGAGCAGCGGTTCTCGGCTGTGTCGGAGCCTCTGCTACTCCATCTTGTCAGCAGGGGTTGTCTGTAGGCTGCTCCATTCTGAGTTTAGTGCTGAGGTGAGAGGACTCTACATCTTGTTTGCACAAGTAAACAGCCGCCATCTCCCTGGTACAGCTGTAAGGCATAAACCGATAAACAAATGCGTTGTGCTAATCAGAATGCTCACCTGTGGACTTCCAGAACTAACCAGAAGCTCACGGATGCATGGGCGTGTCGGACTCACACTGGAATAACCAGGCCATGAGCTTATCACACACCAGACCACGTGGGGCACCCCTCCCTCGAGGGCACCCCATGACTGGACGGGACAGCATCCTGACCCAGTCACCTGGTCACTCATCATGAGCTTTGCCCAGGAAACCTGCCACAGCGATGGACCTCGGAACCTCTGTCCTTGGGCTTTAGCAGAGCAGGGTTTCTCCTGCCTGTGCCCGCCACGCAAGGCCCACTCCAAGCTGACCCTGCCACACTGCCTTCAGTCAGGACCTGGGCCTAGAGTAAGCTCCCGCCCTTGGACGGCTCTGCGCCCGGAGCTGGTCCCTGGCTGGTCCTAACCGTACCTGCCCACCCACAGGGGCTCCCATTCCCACCTGCCTCTGCCTCCGCCCTCAGCTCAGCCCCCTGAGCCCCCAGGCTGCCTTACCCGTCCTTGGCCTTTCTGTGACCTACACACATAATCGTGTAAAGTGGTGACGGGTGACTTGGGGGTCGTAGATATTAGACGTTCAGATTGGAATAGAGGAAGCTGTGATTGCCCAGCTTGTGATGGGGGTGACCCCCAAGTATTCAGAGAACTGCTGCCGGGTACCGTGGTGTGGCTGTGAGCTTACTGTTGTTCAATAAATTCTGACACGGTGTAGACACAGTGTGTTTGGTTCCTGTTAGGGACGCAGCTCGCATAGTGTCTCCTTCTCCTCTACTTTCACGCCACAATCTGTGGACACCAGATGAGTAGGGATTTCTCCCCACCAGCAAGGAGGCCATCCATCTGCCGTGGGTCCCCCAGCTGGGGCTCCGTCCCGAAGACCGCCCTTCACTCGACAGCCAGCCCTCAGCCCAGGTGGTCTTCCTGTCTTCTCCACCTCGCGTTCCGCAACCCTCCTCCCGAGTTGGGTGGACTTTCCTGAGTGGCTCGGAACTATGGAAACACTTCTGTACGTCATCCACATGGTGTTACAGGACACAGGCAGAGGGTGAGGGTGGGGAAGGTGTGGGCGTCCAGGCCTCTCTGGGCCACATGGGGTCCAGAAGCTCTCAGAGCCCTGTCCTTTGGGGTTCATGGAGCCTCCCCTGCCCGGCACAGCACGCTGCTGAGGGGCTGGGTGGGGAGACCAGCCAGGCCTGTCTGCTCAGATTCCTCTGGGCCTCCCTCCGCAGCATTCCTCACCCTGCCCTCTGGAATGAGGATGCTCCTGTGACCTACTATGGGACTCAAGTAGAACAGAGGATTTGTTTATGGCAACTCCAAGACAGAGACAGGGGCAGATTAGAGATTCTATGAGCTGCCTTGGGGAAGGGAGATTTTAGGGTTTTTTGTTTTGTTCTGTCTCGTGGTATTTAGGATTAAACCCAGGCCTCATGCTTGCTAGGCGAGTGTTCTACTACTGAGCTACACCACTGGCCCTTTATAAATTTTATTTTGAAACCGTGTCTTGCTAAGTTGCTGAGGCTGGCCTCAAGCTTGCCATCCTCCTGCCTCAGCCTCCCTAGTAGCTGGGATTACAGGTGTGCACCACCAGGCTGCCTGAAAAATTCTTGCTTGGGGGGAAATCCCTGTCTTGGGGAGGGAGTTTTGAGCCATGAAATGGGGATGAAGAACAAACAGATGTCTCATGATATCACAATCTGTTTTGCGTTGCTATAACAGAATACCAGAGACTAGGAACTTTGTAAAGAAAAACCCTTATTTCTTATAGTTCTCGAGGCTGAGAAGTCAAGAGGGTCTGGTGAGAGCCTGCGGGCTGCATCACCCTTGGCACTAGAAGGACGTGCTCATGTGTGCAGGAGAGAAGCGCAGGTTGCGCTCGATCCATAATGACCAGTTCTCAGTGACCACAACACGAACTCACTTGGGAGCGTGCTGCCCCTGTGACTCAGTCACCTCTTAGGCCCTGCTTCTTTACATGGTGACAATGGCACTTAAATCTCACCATGAACTTCGAGGGCTAGTCTAACCCTAGTGGGGCTGAGTGACAAAGGCAAGACCCCAACAACCCCTGGTTAAGCAGCTGGGGCCACCCCACCCACCACGGGAGACAAGATCCTTTTCATACGCCTGATGGGTGACCTTCTGATTACAGCCTGCAAGTCTGGCTAAGAAATTGTCATCTTCCAGAGGAAAGGGAGACTCCAGGGCCCCTTGTTCTAAAGTTTGGAGAATTTCAACCAAACACAGACCCATCTGCACACAGGGAAGTCTGACCACCCTGGTCCCTCGCCCTGAAGCTGTCCATGCACCCGGGGAGGGACGCAGTGCTCTGCGAGCCCACAAGGAAGTCTTTCTCCACCTCGCAACAAAGTCTCAGCTCCTCCTGGGAGTGGCCGATCAGTGTGTTGAATGACTGAACCCGAGCACAGGCCAGGGGCTGAGTGGGGCTGGAAGGCCTGTGAGGGAAGGAGGGGTGATCACGGAGACTCCAGGCAGATCGGTAAATGGGCCGAGTCTGGGTCTCGTTTTGGAAAACAGCAAGCAAGAGTGGTGTTCAAAAGTCACCCAAGATCCAGGAAGTGGTCCAACTGTTTGACAGTTGGTCTGTTTAAACCATCTCTGAGCTCACTCCAAAGCCAATAGGTCAGGACAGAACCCATGAATCTGCATTTTTAGCAAGGCTTCTGGGTGATTCTTACACCGTGCCGTCTAAGACCCCTGGTGTAGGGGCCGTGCAGTCCCAGAGCTCAGCTTTCCTGAAGTGCATTCTCCCCAGTCTGTTCAAAAGATCAGCCACAAGTGCACGGTGAGGCGCACCTGCCGGTAGAGAAGGAAGCATGACCCTGAGACAGGGGCCTGGGGAGTGGGGTGGGGCCACCCCTCTGGAGCCCATCGGTGGCCTCCTGCCCTCCCAGAGCCTTCTCCTGGAGGCCCAGGCTCAGCTCGCCCTCATTTTCTGCTCTGCTCTGGGAATTAGAAAACCCTTGACCTGCTCCTGAGAATACCGCAGGGGGAGAGGGCGGCCACATGCAGTCATTGCTGACCGGGCTGTTCTGCTTCTCCTCAGCCTGTGTGGACAGGGCAGCTCCCCTGTAACACCTGGGCACGTGCCTGTGTGGACAGGACAGCTCCCCTGTAACACCTGGGCACGTGCCGCCATGCCGTCAGGGGTGAAGAACCCAGAAGACCTGGGCTTAGACCAGCTTCAGCTCCAGGTGGCTTTTCGGTTCTGAGGAGCGTCCTTCACGTCCATAAGCTCCTTAATGGTTATTTTTGAAACTTCAAAATGGGTTTAAATAAACTTATCACCAAGAGATTTGATGAGAATTACCTAAGAAATTTTGAGTGAAAAATACTTGAAAGCATTTCTCCCAACAAGTATCAGGCCTGGTCTCATGACTGTGAGGATGAGCCAACGCCGTGATGAGTTTCTTTGGCTGCGTCTTTGGGTGCATCTCAACTCCAGGACCCTATTACTCAATGGAAGGCACTGAAGGTGGAGCACCCTTATCCAAATGGCTGGGCCCCCAAATTTTGAATTTCCGATTTGGGAATAGGTACATATGCTTAATGAGATATCTTGGGCATGGGACCCAAGTCTGAGGACATTCATGTTTCATATACACCGTATACACAGAGGCTGAAGTTAATTTCATATAATGTTTTAAATAATTTCATGCGTGATACAAAGTTTCATGGTGTGGAAATTTCCACTTGTGGTATCATATGGCGGCTCAAAAAGTGGTATCATAAGACTGCTCAGAAAGTTTTGGATTTTGAAGCGCTTTGGGTTTTAGATTTTTAGACTAGGAATGCTCCCAACTGGGGGTCAATTGTTACAAACATTTTGAAGTCCCATGATGCATATTGTCAAATTTAACTCCAACTAGCGCTCTATGTGAACACTCTTGCCCACCACACTGGCCGACATTGAGTAATACCTTGATTGTTATGTTTGCAAATTTGGTCTTTGTGATGTTTGCGAATTTGGTCCACAGTTCTTCCCTCGCCAGTGATGTTGACCGTGGAAAAGAACCTGTGTCCATAAGGCCTTGCACCTTCCCAAGGTTGCAGCATGCTGTATGATAAGACAGCCCTCTGGAGACGGTAGACTGCGAAGCCCTCCAGCAACGCTGGCTGCTGCCACAGCTCTTGCTTCTTGTTTCTCATTTTCTGCTGTAGGGCCAATGTCCTCCTGATTGACGAACATCAGGCTTTTGATTTTATAGTAGCCAAGACACTTTAGGCTTGGGAGATGAGACAGTTTATATTGATACCATGGTAAATGCATTCTTTATCTCATTTACAGTGTGAACGTCCCCCCCCCACACACACACACACCCCTTCTCACAGTGTCCCAGCACTGTGGCTACTGCAGGGGAGCTGAAGGCTTTTCAAGTGTTACAATACCAGATTGTGGGGCGGGGGTGCTGTGGGGGGGGGTAGCCTGGCCTCAGGCTCTGGTGTGGGGGTGATTTGTTTCCTGTGACTATTAGCTTACGTCTTTTTTCTGCTGTTGTTAACTTCATTTTGATGAAAGTTATTTCCCATTTCACAAAGGTTTTTAAATTTGAGGAACTATTCTAATTTTTAGCCTCCTGGACATGTTTTTTTTTCCATATTTTTCTTCTAAACTACATATGTTTTCTTTCATCTTTTCATTATATTTTTGCATTGTTTATCTATTTTCATCCTCTCAAAAAGTGTTTACGGATGACCTACTAAATTCTGGACGTTTTAGGTCCTGCAGACACACTGGTAAGGCCAGGCCAGATTCCTACTGTCATGGTGCAGATGGAGTTTGGGGTGTTGTTTTGCTGATTCTTCCTCAAAGACAAATTTACTTGTTGAATGCTTTCTAAAATGTAGTATTGGCCTGCACCCTCATTGTTTTCTTTCTACCCATTTCTATACTTGTTTTCTGGAATTGGTCTCTTAGATCCTTTTCTGCATGCAGTGTCCTGAATTTTTTTCTTAGGTAACAATCAAGGAATTTAAGGTTATGAATTTGATTCAGAAAATAATGTTGTTTTCAAACTGCAATATTCATTGTTCAAGGCTCTTAAGTTTCCCAATCATTGCCTATAAAATGGGCAATGTGGAAAAGAAAATGGGGAGGAACGCTCCCCTTGGAGGGCCTCAGCTCCTTCTAGGCCCCCTGGGAGTGCCAGGCGTCTGCCCTTGGGGTGCAGAGGCTCTGCCCTGCTCTAGGGAGCCAGGCTCAGTTCTGGAAGTTCTGGACATTAGAGCGTGGAGGTCCCAGAGGGTCATGGACTTTATTGTCTTTCTCAACGAGATTTGCTATTGGTTGGGAAGGAGCCTTTCCCCTGTGGTGGTACCATTTCTTTTTGTAATTTGAAGAGTCCGCATTCAAGTCAGGTTGGTGTTTATTTTGATCCCTGGGGACATACCATAACAGGTGGCTTTTACCCCTCCATCAGGTGTCGGTTGTTTTGTGAGTGGCATGCATGGATTTTTTTTGTGACTTTAGTGTTTTATTATGTGCAGTAGCTGGTGGCAGGGTTTGGGAGAGCCGTCTATCAATCTGCTGCACAAACTCTGGTCTTGGTGCATTTTAACCCACAGGAGGCTGCCAGCCATGGGACCTAGAGGGCTCCCCCGAGCCTTGTGGCCCAGCACTGCTCACGATCTGACCAGTGGTCACTAACTTGTGGAGATGGCCCTGGACAGAGGAGTCTGATTGTCCAATCGCAGATTTGCAATGAACAAAGAGAAGTCCTGCAACAGAGAAATACACTTCATTTAGTTTAACCCGGGCTTCTCCACACATCTTAGCACATAAGCCCTCTAATGGCTTCATGATGACATTAGGTTTGTGAAGCTCTGGGAAATGTGTTCCCCTCCCCTACAGCTTGGGGGAGAGCCTGGCTGCTCCCTGGTAGGTGAACTGGAAGTCCCATCAAAGCTTCGTGCTGACCACTGAGGTTATTTAGGATCCTGACGGTCAGCTGCATTCTCTGTGCAAACACGACCCTGGTTACCCACAGGAGTGTGTCTCTTTTCCTGGTGTGAGGTCAGCCAGTCTCTGCCTGTTGTCATTAGCCGCCTCTCCTTCTTGAGTCTGCCCCCCCCCGCCCCCACTGCTCCTGGACACGTGTCCTAGGCACAGCCTGACGCTGGGGGCCGGCCTGGGCCGGGTGGTGGCTGTTCCTGTGGAGATGTGTGGCCATCTGGCTGTGCCGTGGGCTCCCGGGGCTCCTAGTGCACAGTGCTTCTGTGGCCACTGTCATTTACCAGTGTGGACCCTTTGCCTTGTCCCTTCTCAGCCCGGCGCTGAGTCCGCTGAGCAGCAGAGGTGCCTGGAGACGTTTTTCTGAGGAAGATGAAAGGTTCGCCTTCCCTTTCGTCCTCTTCTGTGGCATCATTTCCACCAGGTCATGAACTTCTCCAAAAGCCACAGGATGGGGGTCCAGAGCAAAGGAATGGCCCCAGAGAACGTTTTCCTGGGCTGGTGGCCAGGGACCCTGAATTTTTCCAGTTGTATGAAGGAAGCCGATCGAGGGCCTTGCCACCGGCTTCCCAGTGTGCAGGGGTCCGTGCAGACCACCCCCACCTCCTGACGGAGCAGCTCAGGTGGGTGCTGGGCAGGTCCTGGGAATCGGCCTTTTTGGTGTGAGATGATGGGTGCCCCAGTCTGAGACTCCAGACTCCGTGTCGGGCCCTAGATCCTCTCTTACTCCTTTCCCTTGCTCCCTTGTCCCTCTTCCATTGAGTGTCCACAGCTATGACTCACTAACCCCTTCTGTCTGCCCCTGGGCAAGACACTGGTCACCTCCTCCCTCTGCTTTGAAGCACTGGGAACCAGTAAAACAAAGAAACTTGAAAGGACCTCTGGATGCTGCTGACAATAAAGACAACAGAGGGGACCGCCCTCCCCTCCGGCCCCATTCCTTACAGCTGCCCTGGCTCCTCCTGACCCCAGCCCCCAACACAGCCTCAGAGCAGAGCGCCAGGCTGCTCTCCTGCCTGGGGAAAGGTCCACCAAGCAGAGATGCCGTCCTGCCTCCCAGAGTCTGCCCTGCACCACCGGCACCACCAGGCTGCCATTCAGTCACAAGGCAGGATCAAGACCAGAGTCAAAACACACATCAGCCTGAATTCCAGCCTCCTAAGAGGAAATGCAGCAAGAATCACATCATTAGTTTATAAATGCAAAAATGTCTCCAGGAAAACCAATGAGCGGGACTTCTTTATGAGTAAGCTTATTGAGGGTTTTTGTTTATCTTTCTGAATGTGTTAATTTACTTATAAACACATAGAAGCAATAAGTATTTGTGGAGCACCTACTATATGCTGTATATAGTATAAGTGTGTAATGCCTACCGTAGTTGATCTTTATTAAGCACCTATTATGTGCCAGGCACTGTGCAAAGCAGTTGACATGAGTTAACCTACTTAATCCTTACACTGACCAGAGGTCCAGAGGAGATGTGAGCGCAGGAGGATCCTCATTCTGTAGTGGAGAAGGCTGAGGCTCACAGTACTTTAAAGTCACACATTTATTAGCTTCTTAGTGGGGAAATAAAAGCCAGGCCTGTTGAAGTGCAGTTTCCATTCCCTCAACCCTGCAGGCCAGCACGTCCTCTGGCGCACCTGGCTACCCAGCTAGTCCTTCCTCGTGGCGAGCAGCAGGGCCACACTTGAGCTGTTGGCTACCAGCTGAGGTCCTGGAGTCTGTGCCCAGGGCTGAATGAGGCTGTATTTTCTGGACTCTGGAAGGGCTGCGGGGCCACAGTGTCCTTCCTGCTGAAGCCAGAATCAGACAGGCAGTCAGTACAGGTAGGTAAATTGAGTCAGGTGGACAAGGAGGCCAGTTTTGAGGGAGTCCAGGAAGTTGGAGACTGTCCTTTGAAGGACTGAAATGTGAGTTCCTTCAGAGCCCTTCCTCCACCCTGACCAAGAACCTGTTGCCAAGGTGACCATCCCAGGAACTGCCCCTCCCTACAGGGAGCCAGAGGTTGTGACTAAGGTGTCCTGGGCTGCCCCATCTTCCCCCTTCAGCCCACCTGTGTCCCACCTTTGCCATCCCACCAGCAGTTCCTGGGCCTAGTCACCTACCCAGGAAGGAGAAAGGTAAGAAGGTAGAGGGCAGGAGAACAAAGGAAGCCCAGGACATGCAAAAAGGGCACAACACCTCGCTTCTGGGGACACCAGGACACCAGCTGTGGCCCCTCCTCCCTCCTGGGAGAAGTCTATGTCACCCCTTTTAAAATAAACCCTGCTTTATCTGCTTGCCTCGCGTGCTTCTCTAATGTCCAGACTTCAACATGGGGGAGCAGGACTTGTCACCGGTAACTGATAACCGGCTGTCTTTGTCCCCAAGTGAACAGTGGCTGCAGCCCACGGAGGCCAGCAATTTGCCTTTTTGCACCTAAGTCCCCGATGTTGATTTTTTCTTCTCACTTCAAAGGGACTCCACAATAACCATTGCTCCCAAATCCAAGTGCCCCGGCTTGCTGCTGGACATGGAGCCCTGCCTCCTGGCTCCTGCCCCCTGGAGGTGGCGCAGCGAACAGGAGCCAGCACACGGAGGGCTTCCTTCTGACGCCACCTCGGGCCAGCAGCCCCAGGCTCCCCTTCTGGCCACCCGGGATGATCATCAGGCATCAGCTACTGGGCGAAGCATTTCTCACCGTTTGCCCCTTGGGGGAGCAGAGCCCCAGTGGGGGCATTTTACCTGAGAAAGAGGGTGACGTGACATGATGGGTGACCCCACTCTGAGCCACGTTGGTTCTTCCTATCCAAGTTTTGGGATCCCTCCTGTAGAACAGAGAGAAGCTGCCCCTACACACTGGATGGTGTTAGGATGGAGGCTGAGTCCAGGGAACCTGGGGGAGGGTGGCCCTGAGGCAGGCCAAGCTCCTGGGGGCTTGGTCTCAACACCATCGCTGGGAGCACAGGGCCCTGTAGCGCTCCTAACCCTGAAACTGAAGATGGGTCTGGGAGCGGGGAGGGAGGTCCCTCTTCGCTCTATGTGCTCCCGAAGCCAGATTTAAAGTTAGGTCGTCAGTGTAGTTAGGTAAATCGGGTCTAATATTGAGTAAGATCTAAAATGGAGGCCATGCTGAGAATGAATTCCGGGAAAAGTTGAACAACTCTTGGAATGTTAATGAAGTCCCAGAAAAGCCCAAGGCCAGAGCCCATTCCAAAGCAGTGTTAATGAACAGCCCCCAGCAAACTTGAAGGTGCTGACTCAGAAGTCCTTCCTGCCCAGATTACTTCTTTGGCCCACCTGTGTCCCACCCCTCGGGCCTTCCCACCTACGTTCCATCACTGAAAGAACTATAAAAAGGGGAGACAACCGCACTTCCACGGATTCCACCTCTTGGGTCCCCTTCTTCCTCCGGGAGAAGTCTTTTCTGCTGTTCTTTAATAAACTTTCCACTCTGACCTGGCCTCGGCGTGCTTCTCTGGTGTTATTCTTCAACATTGGGGAAGCAAGGACTCGTCACCGGTCAACAGCGGTAACACTACAAGCTCTTAGGGTCTTCCCCCAAACCCACAGAAGTTGGTGACTCGGGATGGTGCAGACCTTCGCCCTGGGACCACATCCAGTGAGCAAAGCCCACAGGTGTCTCCTGGCAGGACTTCTCCACATTCTCCTGACACTGTCAATCACAAAGACAAAGTCACAGCAACTGGGGGTTTTCCAGGCTCCCCTCTGCAATGGCACCTTGTGGGGGAATGGGTGGTGTGGGAGTGTGGGGGCCAGGAGCATGAGTGTGTGCGTGTGCGCGTGTCTGTGTGCACATGGGGTGTGCACGGGTGTCTCTGCACATGTGTGTGGGTCTGCATGTGGGTGTCTGTGTGGGGACAAGGTCCCTGCCTGGGCATGCGTGGCACCTCCTAAACACCCCTCAGGAAGCACTACCCCAGTGGACTCACCTGGGTCACTAAGTGGCTCATCCCCCTGGAGCCACAGGCCAGTCTCTCTGGTGGCGGTTGACCTCACCTGATGCATTTGCACACCTGAAACCCAGGCAAGACTCCAGGTGCAGAAATGCCCTGTGGCAGTTTCATGGAGATCTGTAGCTTGGAGGGGTGTGCTGTTACTCCAAAGGGGCTTGGCCACTCCTGCCTCTCTCCCCTCCAAAGCACCAGCCTGCTCTGTGGGGAGAAGAGCTGAAGGCAGGTCACAGAATTTTTTATTAAGGACGGTGGCCTGTCCTTGTGCCAGGATGCCCGTGGAAATAACTAGATATTAACATGCAAATGGCTTCTTACTCACCTTTTCCCAGAACCCCCCAAAACCCCTCCATTCCTTCAGAGTAGCTTAAATAGAAATGACACTTCAATCAGTTTGCGAAGAATTGACTTGCTCTTCCTGCTGGCTCTGCATTTCTACCCCCTGGACCCCAGGCTGCCCCACGTGACCCTAGCTGGCTTTGTTTACTTGTTTGGTGGGGAGGTCCTGCTTTGGACTGTCCCCCCTGCTGACCGTCCTAAATCACACTGCCTTTCTGACCTGTGGGAGAGGAAACTTCAAAGGGCTGGGGCTGAGCCCTACTTAGCATGTGTGAATGCCAAGCAACTAAGAAACTTGAAAGGAATCTTAGCAGCTCCCTTGAGAAATTGCCATTAATTTTGTAGCTTCTTGTAGTGCCAGAGAAGCCTTGGGAACTGTTTGCCGCTCTTCGCTTTTGTTGGGATTTTAGCAAGGATTGCAAATGGCACTAACAAGCCCTGCAATCCACAGCGTCTGGAAAATCGCCGGAGTGAATGTTTAATTTTGTTCTTCTAGCAGAAGCTTAGTTAAGAAACTTGGGCCCAGGAGTGGGAAAGCAACTCAGGAAAGATCGTTTCCTGAAAAAATACTGAGTTTGAACCCTTGCAGTTGCACGTGAGAGTGCCATTTCTTGTATTTACTAGGATGCAGGTCAGAAAATTTGAAGAGGCTTAAACTTTGCAGTCCTGGGTAAGAAATTGTTTCAGGGACAGACATGCTGCCTTGCACGGGAGGTTTTATTTGTGCAGAACTATTTTTAAACTCTGTCCCAATCTGAAAGTGGCTTTTGCTCTCACGGCTGGCCTCAGCCCTGAGGAGGCACAGCAGAGAATGTCAGCCTTGCTGAGCTGAAGCCGAAGCCACGGCACAGCGGCTGGCAGCAGGACTCAGCAGTACATCTGGCACCAGGGACGCAAGGCCTGGTGACAGTGCTGTCCTCTGAAGTGCCTATTGCTGAAATGCTGACACAGGAGCAACTGCAGAGGACGGCACACTGGCTCTGCCTTTTGTGATAAGCCCTTGCCCTCCAGCAGTGCCACACTGCTCCGCCCTGGTCCCCAGGGTTGGGAGCTGCAAGGACCCGCCTGTGTTTGTTTACCTTTGGTGAGTTTGGGTGCAAATTCTTGTCTTGGTGTGAAGACAGCCTGGGCTAGAGAGGCTTTGATTCTGCAGGAAAGTCAAAATTATCTTGGCAGAGTGCCTGAAGTGTGATGCAGGGAGGAAGTGAGCAGGAAGGGACCCCCAGGAAGAGAGCCCTGCAGGCCGGGAGGAAGGATCTGTTCACACCAGGCCACCTCCTGGGCCTGGGGAGTCAGGGCCCCCCCTGGGGGAGAACAGAACTGCAGGCCTAGAACCTCAGCTCCTCCGGACCCAGCAGGCTCTCCTGCAGCAGAGCTCACTTAGGATTTTCTTCTTTTTGCTTTATCACATCACCACCCCCAAGTCTATGTGCAATTTTAAATATACAATTTTATTTTTAAAGCACTTTTATTTTTTCCAATAGTTCTTAGGAACCCTGTAGACAATCCTCCACTCAAACAGCCCCAATCATGAGTTTTTGTTATTTTAGTCTGTTGTGAGACTCAGCATTTTACTTATTGTAAAATACACTAGAGTACAAAGCAGAAAAAGAATCTCTTTTAATTCTATTCCTCTGAGATTAACACCATTAGTAATTGGTATAATATATGCCAAAATTCTTTCTGTGCATGTGAAATCTTTTCATGAAAATAATGTAGGCAAAGAGCTTTGGACTTGGCTTCAGATAGGTAACGATGACATACGCTTTAAAAGTCCAACACACTGGATCACACTGCGTTTTCTAATCTGCAGTTTATCTTCTTGTTAACGGTATCATAGCATTTCATTGAATGCGTGTCTCATAATTGATATAACTAATTTCCAATGTACCTTTGGGTTGTTTCCAATTTTCTTCTTGCTTTATTTTTTTTTGTTATTAAAAACAATGATACAATGAGATTTTTCTAACCAATACCTTAGCGTATTTCTGCTTCTATTTTTTGTAGTGTAAATCCTAAGGAGAAGAATTACTAGACCAAAGGATATGGGCATCTTTCAGTTTGGGTAGCTTTAAAGCATTACTGCTCTGTTGCCTTCCAAAAGGCCCCTATGCCAACCTGCACATCCAGCTCCGTTCCCCTGCTCCCTTTCCAGGGCTAAAGGTTAATTCTGGTTCTCTCCTGAGGGGTGGTGATCTTCTGTCTTAACGTTTTCTCCAAATTCCAATACTTCCACCTTGATCATAAGTTACTTGATAAGTAATTAAAATGAAGTTTAAGTGCAAAGGTGGATTTTTGAGGCGAGAGAGAAAATACTTGGGATTACACAGTAGAAAGGGGTTAGCACAGGAGCGGGAGAATTCTGCGAAATTCTTCACGGAGAGAAGGCGCTGAAGTTGACGAGGGAAATGAGAGCCAGAGAACAGGTGACACTGGGGACATCAGGGAGCCAGGGAAGCCCTCCAGGGGACAGGGCTGTAGGAGAGGAATCCCCTGCAGTGAGGAGGGAAGTGGGCTGGGGGCCGGGCTCCCCTGCCCAGCCGGCACAGTGCAGCACCCTTTGCAGAGGCGGGGCTACTGGACAGGTTTTTCTAGCTCAGCTATTTGTGTGAACTCCATCTCGCAGAGGACGACCTGGAAGGCCTGGGGACTGCTCACTGGAGAATGTCACCCATCTGGCTAGCAACAAAGAGGGTCCTTTTCAATCCCAGGGAGGGTCTTCTCCCTCGGGAACACTGTGTTTCTCAATCAAACAAACAAACACAAAGAAATGCACGAGCCTCAGCCATTTCATTTCTACACCCACATTTTTCAAGGAGGCATAGAAATTCCAGTTTAGGGGAAAGCAGAGCTCAGACAGTCTAAGGCTCACCACTGACCCCCCATCCGGCCAGGAGGCCTTCGCTTGTCACAAGAGCCATAGAAGCAGCCCTGATAAATACCTCTGGGATCCAGCAGCAGGCTCAAGGGGTCGCATTTTTAGGGTAAGGCTTTAGCTACAGCACAACCCTCTGAAGCCTCCGCAGCTACTCACCCTATTACCTGTCAGCAGAGGTCACCCCAGGCTCCGCCCCATAGATTTCCCACAACCAGATCCTGAAGGTGCAGCAGCTCTGGGGCTGCGGAGTTCTCCTGCAAAGAGAAGGATCGAGAAATCTTAAGTACAAAACAGTAAGTCTCCCCCCCCCCCCCCCGGCCTTTTTTTTTTCTTTCTTTTTTTTCTTTTGGTACTCGGGACTGAACTCAGGGGCACTTGACAACTGAGCCACATCCCCAGTCCTATTTTCTATTTTATTTAGAGACAGGATCTCACTGAGTTGCTTAGCAACTCACCGTTGCTGAGGCTGGCTTTGAACTTGCCATCCTCCTGTCTCAGCCTCCCAAGCTGCTGGAATTGCAGGCCTTCTCCACTGTGCCTGGCTTACAAAGCAGTAGATCTCAGAACAAAACGGGGAATAGGTGCATGACATCTCTTCTGCTCATAGTTCATTGCAGGAGAGAGTCCTAGCCCCAGACCTCTGCTGGTGGGACAGGACTGTGGCCACTGAGGATGGGCAGCACCTCTCAGTTGTCCTGCTGTATCCATGGGGGTGGGTTCTGGAACCCCTTGGATACCAGAATCCACAGATGCTCAAGACATATATAAAATGGTGTCTAGTGTTTGCTTGTAACCTGTACTTGGCCTCTGGAATTCTCTAAACCATCTGTAGATCTCTTATAATGCATGCAATATAAATGCTATGCTATACTGTATTGTTTAGGAAATAAATAGCAAAGAAAAACGCCTGTACATGTCCAAACAGATGCAGCACATTGTTGGTTGAATTCCCAGATGTGGGTGCACAGACACGGAGGACCGGCTATGAATGCTTTTAACAGGGGAGGGAAAGCAGAGATGGCGAACAATAAACAACCTGCCCTATGGTTAACAGTTGGGGGCAGTCACCCTGTCTACTGCACAGAACCCCCAGCAGCTTCTACACAGGGGATTGGGGCCCATCTGACTGGAGCTCTTGTTCCAGCTGCATCTTGTACTCCCGACCTGCGGCCACTTAGTGTTACCACTGTTGACCGGTGACCGAGTCCTCGCTTCCCCGAATGCTGAAGTATAACACCAGAGAAGCCCGCGGAGGCCAGGGGAGAGTGGACGGTGGATGCTTTATTAAAGGACAGCAGAGAAGACTTCTTTCCGGAGGGAGAAGGGGACCGAAAGGCAGAATCCGTGGAAGGGGGAGGTCTTCCCTTTTTCACAGCTAAGGTCACTTTTAGTCCTCCCACACTCCTGTCCTTTGTTGCCCTCTGTCCTGCAGTGATGGAATGCAGGTGGGAAGGCCCACAAGGTGGGGGCTAGGTGGGCTGGAGGAGTCCTCTGGGCAGGAAGGGCCTGGGGTGGTTTGATTACCACCTCCTAGTTTGCTGGAAACAGCTTCATTAACTTTTCCTTAGGATGGGTTCCTAAGGGTTAGGGTTCAGCCTTGGGGACAGTAACATTTCAATTTCCCAAGTGCTGCTCTGCTTTCCTGGACTCCCTTCTCTATAATGGCCTCCATTTTATTCATCTTACTCCGTATTAGACCCGATTTACCTAGCTACACTAACTACCTATCCTCAAATCTGGCTTCAGTAGCACTGTCAGGCTTCCACCACAAACCATGACCTCTGCACTGTGCCTCAAAGACAGAATGAGACGCTGGCCGGGGGACACTGACTCAGGTTCAGTTCAAACTCAGCAGCTTTTTTGGATACATTAAGTGGTGGGCTTTTATTTCCTGGGATGTGCAGCCAGATCGGTGTCTCCTGCAGATCCTGGCCCCTGCAGACTGCTCCCACCTGCCATCACCTGCTGCAAGGTACCAACGTGCTGCCCAGCCAAGTGGCCAAGGTGAGAGGAAAGGGGCTCTGCCGGGGCAGGCCAGCCCTAGAGCCACTTCTTGAAGGGGCATGCGTGGGGAGGCGCTGCCTTCCATCCCCAGGTGCAGGCAGAGGCCAGCTCATTCCGGTTCCACCCTGCAGTGCTTATCCTTTCTCCACGGCCTATTAGTAAAAGCCCATTTCTAGGAGCTGCAGCAAAGAGGCCCATGCAAACCGATTTTCTAGGTAATGATAACCAGCCTCAGTGGTTTGCTCCGGTACAGACGTTGCTTTGTGATGGACAGAGTGCGCTTCTAGATCCTGAGTCAGGTTTGTGGGACATTTGACATGTACAAGCACAAGAAGTCTGGGGTGCTTTGGAGGGACCTGAAAGTCTCATTCTTTATCTGACCCCCAAAAGGTAACGGGAGAAAAGGAACAAACAGACCAACAGGGTTACTTAACACATGAAGGGTAATTTAGATAACCCAGAATTTAAGAAAATAGAAAAGGCACACACCACTCTATCATTTGGCTATCATTATTATTCTTGAGTTCTGCTCTAGACCCTCTCCGTAGCAGGTTAAACTGGAGTGATCATAAACCTTGACATCAGTTTTTTGACTGATTCCAGCAGGTGCCTTCCGAAAGTCTGCTTTGATGACTGCGTTTTCCACTTACTGAGAGGATCATGCACATATTCTGTAGCCTACTTAGCCAGTCCTCAGTGCTGAGTAGTGAGGTAGCTTTAATTTTTTTTAATTTTTGCAATGATGAAGAACGCTACCATGAACATGTTTAGAAGGAGGGAGAAGCAAAACACAGCAATACACACTCTATAAAAAATAGACACCCCCCCCCCCACACACACACACACACTTTTTGAGGTACTGAGGAGGAAATCCAGGGAAGTGCTCCACCACTGAGCTACACACACAGTCTTTTTAAATTTTATTTTGGGATAAGGTCTTAGAAACATTGCCTAGGCTGGCCTCCAACTTGTGATCTTGCAGCCTCAGACTCCTGAGTAGCTGAGACTACAGGCACGCACCATGGAACTCAGCCCAAAACACCGAAGAGATGGGGAAGAAACACAGCAGAGTGCAAGGCAGGGCTTTGGGTGGTGAGATCATGGATACCATTTGCTAGCTTTGGTGAATTGGGTTTTGTTTGTTTGTTTGTTCTTTTAACATGAACATACATTGCTTTTATAAAGCCCAAGGGAAAACCCATTAGCTTTGGAAACAGAAGAGGACATAAGCATGAAGATCTTCAAGTGCCCACAGGAGGACACCAGTAATGGCTTTAGGAAGCTGCAGCCAGTGTTCCCACGTTCACTTGCACCGGAGCCATTGAAGGATTCGCTGATGACTGCCAGCATTTGACTTTATCTTGTCTACAAAGCAGGAGAGTTCTTCTGTGTAGTTAATGTAGTCACATTAAACATTTATATCACATCCAGATTCTCAGGCTGGGTTGTTGGCAGTTTTTTTTTTTTTTTTTCCCTGATGGGAAGCCTGGGTCCTGTGGATCCTCAGGTTCTTCTTGTAGGCGGGGAGTCAAGAAAGCAGCCTCTGGCAAGCCAGAGCTGGAGGGGCCTGCAGGCACGAGGATGCCCTGTTTTCCTTTTCTCTCCTTTTCTCCCCCGCTCCCCACGCCCCGTCCCCTTCTGCCCCCCCAGGGCATCCCCGGGGGGGAGTGCAGTTCTCTTTTCCTTGGGACTGATGCTAACAGCATCTGGAAGCTGCAGTTTCCCCAGGTTAACTTAAGAACCATCCTGGGATATTGTGATCACAATGTTTCCAATTATCGCAACCCTTTTCACCGGGTATTTCCAACACCTTTAGAGTGGTTAATTCACAGGAAATGAATTCAAAGATTTAAGAAACCATTTCCCTCAACAGTTGTGCTTTTGAATTACCATCATTCTGAGCGTCTAGTACACCCTTCATGAAAATTAGTTCTGTGAAATTAAACTACCTTTCGTGTTCCTCCTTCTTAGGGTTGTCAGGTAAAATATACAGCTTCCTGTCACATGTGAGTCTCAGAACCCAGCAAATAAATTTTTTCAATATAACTGTCTCAAATATTCCGCCTCCAGTTAGACCCACCAGTCTCCAGGAAGGGATCTCTGATGTGTGCATTTTGCTGGAGTGCTTTAGATAAGGTCAGATTTGGCAGTTGGAACAAAATAGTCCATTTGATGTTTTTCTTTAAAGATGGAGATTTTCACTGTGTCAAAAAAAAAAAAAAAAAGAAAAAGAAAAGAAAGAAAAAAATTTCAATGAATTTGGTTTAAAGATCCAATTGGATTTCATTAGTGGTTCATGAAACTGGCAGCACCCTGTCTCTGAAGCAGAAGGGGCGTTCTGTTGAGCTGGCTGAGCAGTTGGTTTTGTAAGGCAGCTTCAGCAGGAACAAGAAGACAGTGTAGGACTAAGAAGGACTTGGTTAAGAGCAGTGGCCTCTGTGTCTTGCTGTCAAGGGGCTCAAGGGACCTCCCTTATCACACCAGCTAAAACTGGGCTGGCGGATTCGCCTGCCATCTCTCTGTTCTGGTTTCTTGGAAAGACAGTTATATGACTAAATTTTGGTGTGCTGACCAGGAACTTTAGCATGAGTGACTCCATTTTGGTTTGGTTTCTTGGGGGCCTGGTGAAACAAAGACCTCAGTCTAAAATCACAGCCTCCCACAACTTTGTTTATGGCTGCTTGGGATCCCACAGGAAGAAGTCTTACTGGATCCCCAAATGCACTGTTATACCATGGCATGGTCCCTCTCCAGTGCGGGTGGGAGGGGGCCGTAGAGCGTGGCTTCTTCCCCTTCCTCCCAGTTCTTAAAGCAGGAGTCTGGTGCAAGAGCAGAGCTAGGGAAAGAAGAGAAAGAAAGATAAGGAAAGAGCTGCAGGCTGTGACCTCCAGCTCCCCAGACCTATGTTAGTCAAGTTCCTGTATCCACAGAGGGCTCGAGGTGCATAGTGCTTTCTGACTGGTGAAGTGGCTGAGTTTCTCATTCATGGGTCTGAGGCCTGGGTCCACAGCAGTGACAACAGTGGGTGGGGGGAGACTAGAAGGCCCTTCTGTTATCAGGTTATGGCTCTAGGGTTGACACGTTGTATCCAATTGCCCCCATTCAAATCCCACATCGACTACCTGCTTGCTGTGCAATCTTGGTGGTCAGCTTTGCATCTCTGGGCCCAAAAGACCTGACAAGAGCAACCCAGAGGAGGAAAAGTTTGTTTGGGCTGTTTCAGAGGTTTAGGCACAAGGTAGGAGTTTAGGGACATCAAGATAGCGGATGAAGGGTGTAAGAAAAATGCCGGCTGGAGTACAAAACAGAGGAGTTGTCCTGTTCCTGTTTGTGATAAGTCTGGTCACGGTGACAACTCCTGCTCTGAAGGCCCATCACCCACACGACTCCTGCCACAGGAGCACTATTCTAATCAGGTGTCGTGAAGTAACCAATGGGTGTTCGTCCACAGAACAGGGTTCTAATTAGAATGAGATGTAGTCCACGCTTGTATAATCATGTCAAAATGGATTCCACTGTCACATATAACTAAAAAGAACCCATACAACTTTTTGAAAAGTAACCAATGGGAGCAATTAGGGCAAAGTCTTCAATTAGGTCCTCTGTGGGGGAAACTCCCCCAGATCAGCCTGTAGGACAAGAACCCCAGCATGGGGCCTGGAGCCTCTCTCTTCACTCAGCTCCCTCCACTTTATGGAGCCTCATTACCTCCTTCAATAAAGCTATGCTTTGTCTGTCACGTCTGCGTCTTGCTCAATTCTTTGTTGGGAACACCCAACTCCATTGTTCTGGGCCCAGGTGAGGCAGGAGTCATGGTGGAAGGGCTTGGTGAAGAAGCACTGCTCTGTTCGAGGAGAGCAGGAAGTGGAGAGAGATTGAGGGAGGAGCCAGGGTGACGAGATACAGTCCCCAGGAGCATGCTGCCGGGGACCCACCTCCTCCAGTCATACCCCACTTGCCCAGAGGTACTACCTACAGTAGTCCTTTCAAATTAGCGCGGCTGATCAGGTTATGACTCTCAAATCTAATCATTCCACCTCTCACTAACCCAGGGCTTCTGGGGGACTCCTCATATCCAAAGCCTAGAGGTGATCTTCAACAAATGACCTCTCTGATTCTTGGATCCCACATCCTTAGAAAGAGGACATTGACACCCCCCTCTCTTTGAGAGTTAAAGGAGGCATGGAGGCCTCATGCCCAGGGCACAGGGGGTGTCTCCAGAAAGGTTGTGCTCCTTTTCTCCTAGATCCACTATTTCTAGGAACAGGAAGAGCGCACTAGGAAAAGGTGCACAACTGAACAGTTGGTCACACATAGACAGGGACATGTGCCGTCCTTCCCTGCTTCCCCACGACTTTCCCCTACAGAGGAGGGGATCACAAGAGCAGGGGAAGTCATACAAGCAGATGCTGCAGTTTCCTGTACATGTGCACATGTGCACACACACATGCACACACACCGTGGGTCAGCCAACCCCAAGAGCAACTTCTATTACAATTCAGTCGTTTGAAATTACTCAAAGCAAGTCTTTACTTTTGTACATAATTAAATAATTCAGCTACTTCACCCTTCAAGAAAACAAAACAGCATAAAGTGTGTTACTCTTATCAAAATGTATCTAGAAATATCAGCATGCCTGAGATAAGGGCTTCTTTCCAGTTGAGCTCCCTGTCTTATCTAAACCTGCATTAGTCACAGAAATACTGCAAATAGAAGCTCAGTCTGTGCTGTGGGTATCAGGGCTGCTCTGGGGTTTGGAGGAAGTTTGACCCAACATCAGCCTTGATCCAAAGCAGAACAGCCAGTAACTCCAAGCTGGCGCCTTGGTGAGAGGAAAGCCACTTTCAGAACAGCCTGACAAGCGGGAACCGGGTGGCTGGCTGCCCATCTGATAGTGGTGATTGGCAATTTCCAGTGAGAAGCCCCAGCAGCACCCAGAGGCTAAGAGATGAAGAAGAATTTAGTGAGCCTCAGAAGGGACATGCACAGGCAAAGCCGGGCTCTCCAAAGAGGTAGGCGATGGCCATTGGGTTCTGTGGGCACGTGCAGGATGACCCTGACATTGTCCTCTCCCCTGGTAGCTGGGAAGAGTCTGTGTCCCTCATTCTCTGCACCATCCAGCCACCTTGCAGGAATGTGTGAGGAACACCTTTGTCACTGTGCAAAGGTAGTATGGGGGTCAAATCCAAGTCTCAGGTCTGGTGTAATTGAATGACTTTAGCAGTGGGGTATGATCTTTTATCAATCCTAAAAACCACATTTCTGTCTTTTTCCAGATAGGAGCTTTCCACCAGCACAGATTTAACCTAAAAATTAGGAATGCAGACCGCTGATTGTACCCCCAGTGGCTCCAGCCGAAACAATTATCCACTTGGCTCATTAAGACAAGTAACAAATGGCTAATTGTCTTCACAATTAGCTGAGCACTGGTTCAGTTACTTGTGCCTAGGAACCAGGGCTTTGAGGCAGGGCTGGCAAGAGTGAAGAGAAATTCAAATCCAGCCAGAGATAGGCAGGCTGTCCCTTCAGTTTGTATTCTCTTCCTTCATGTGGGGTGTTTGGAGCACGGGACATCAAAAGAGGGGATTGTCCAAAGTGGCTCTGTGCTATTTTCTTTCTGCCATTCTTGGTGAAAGAAAGCACATAGAATCATACGGGATCAGCACTGGTTTAAACAGAATTCATACGATCATGAAGTCTCCAGGTGGGGGAGAGGGAAGATCCGCCTTCCCACAACTCCTGGACGTGGTCTGGGGCCAGCCAGGAGATCCAGGGCCAGCCATCACCCAGTCTTGCTAGGTAGGACGGAACAGAGGGTAGTGAGAGAGACTGCACTCACGCCTGCTATCTCAGTCCTTTTGGGTGGCTAAAACAAAATATTTTAGATTAGATGATTTATAGGCCACAGGAATGAATTTCCTACAGTGCTGGCCTCTGAGAGGTCGAAGACCAAGCCATCAACAGAGTCAGTGTCTGGTAAGGGCCAACTCCCTCTGCTTCAAAATGGCCTCTCCTAGGCATCCTCACTGGGTGGGAGGGACAGACAGACTCCCTCAGCCCACCAGTCCCCCTTCTGAGAGCAGAGCCCTCACAACCCAGTCACCTCCTAAAGGCCCTGACCCTCAATACCATTGCTTGGGGATTAAGCTTAGTAAGAATTTCAGAAACACAGGCTTCCCCCCTCCTTCAGAGACTGCTCATGTTCTTCTTTTCCTTTCTCTGTTCCCTAGATCTTCTGAGGACCCACTGCATCCATAAATTTCCTGTGCTGAGGCCCGAGAGAACTGTGCGTAGGGATAGTGTGTGTCCACTGCAGAGGACACAGGCGGCTCCTGCCCCAGCTTCTTCCCCCCCACATGTTTGAGATTGGTCACCACATATTCCAATCTGCACACAAGATAACAATGTGACTTGGCCAACATCTCTCCGCAGCACTTGCCCCTCTCTCCTCCTGCACCCCTTGGTCCCTTTCTGGTACTCCCCTGATCTCCCTTTGGTTTTCATGAGATCCAGGCAAGCCTGCTCTTGTCTTTTTCCTCTCTAGCTTCCCTAGATGAAAGAAAAACATATGACCTTGACCTTCTGTATCTGGCTTAATTTAATGGTCTCTAGTTCATTTTCTGGCAAGATGACAAAATTTCATTTTCTTTAGGGTTGATATCCACTCCACTGTGGATATATACCGTCTTTTCTTTATCCATTCATCTGTTGATGGACACCTAGGCTGGTTCCATAATTTGACACTGTGAATTGTGCTGCTATAAACATGGGTGTGCATTTTCACTATAGTGGGGTGACTTGTCAGGGAGACCTTGCAGCTGGGTTGTGTGGTGGTCCCATGCCTAGTTTTCTGAGGAGCCCCCATATTGATTTCCACGGTGGCTGTACTTTACAATCTCACCAACAGTTTAAGAGTGCTCCTTTTCCTCCACATCCTCTCTAGTATTTATTATCGTTTGTATTCTTGATGACTGCCAGTCTGACTGGGGTGAGATGAAATCTCAGTGTAGTTTTGATTTGCATTTCCCTCATTGCTCAGGATGTTGAATATTTTTTCATATATTTATCGGTCATTTGTATTTCTTCTTTTGAGAGGCATCTGTTTAGTTCATTTGCCCAATTTCATTTGGGTTCTTTGTTTTGTTTTTAGTTCTTTATATATTCGTGTATTAATCCTCTGTCAGAAGAGTAACTAGCAAGGATTTTCTCCCATTATGTGGGTTCTCTCCTCACAGTCCTAATTGTTTCCTTTGCTGTGCAGAAGTTTTTAGTTAATTATTTTTTTAGTTGTAGGTGAACACAATGACTTTATTTTATTATTTATTCTTTTTTTTAAAGAGAGAGTGAGAGAGGAGAGAGAGAGAGAGAATTTTTAATATTTATTTTTTAGTTCTCGGCGGACACAACATCTTTGTTAGTATGTGGTGCTGAGGATCGAACCCGGGCCACACGCATGCCAGTCGAGCGCGCTACCGCTTGAGCCACATTCCCAGCCCATTATTATTTATTCTTATGCGGTGCTGAGGATTGAACCCAGGGCCTCACACGTGCCAGGCAAGTGCTCTGCCACTGAGCCACAACCCCAGCCCCAGAAGCTTTTCAATTTGATGCCACCCCCATTTACTAACTCTTGCCAGCCTGGGCCTTCAAATGGATGCACTTGAGAGCTAGCAAGAGAAATAGAAGGGATGCTAATAAAAAGGAGTATGAAACAATAAGTTTTAAAAAATTCAAAAGGAAGAAAACAGAAAAGAAAGAGAGGAAAGGAAGGAGAGGGAGATGACGTCCTCACCCAGTGGAAAGTGCGCCTGCTCTTGCTGTCCTGCACCGGGTGTCGCCTCCCCAGATCTGACGGGTGGCTGATTCTACCACTGATGAAGGTTGACTAGTAATCAGCCCCAATCATTCATGTGATAAAAATGGCCACTCGAGAGCCATCCTGCGCATCCCTTCTTCCTGGGCATCTTGTGGGCACTTCAGATGATCCCGTCCTTGCCAGTGTCTCAGCCTCAATGTCTGCGAGTGAAGAAAACAGCAACACAGCAGAACAGCTGAACTCGGGCACTCGCCTCATCACCAACTTCACGTTTCATGTTGTCTTTCATACTCAGGAAGTATGGAGCCAGATGCGTGATGAGGACTGGTTTGATCTGATGTCTTTGTAGAGATTTCTGTGGGCAAATTGCTGCCACTTGCAGTAGTTGGAGGAATCCAGCTCTCCCTGCTGTCATCTAAATTCTTCCAACTCCTCTGGCAACTTGGAAACTCATCAGGATCGTCCAGACGTTCCCTTCTTTTATCAGAAGGCTTGGAACGACCCTTGAACTCTGTGAAAGACCGATGGTCCAGTGTTGAAGTGCTGGAGTGTCTGCCATTATGAAAAGAAATGGCAAGAGATTCACAGGCCCAGGGATGGGAAGGTGCGCAGTGGGTCAGGAAAGTGTGTGATCCCGTGTGGGCGGGTCTGGTCTCAGGAGGGTGATTGTGTTCCTGAGTGAGTAGCTCTGCAGGCACTCACGCTGCAACCTCCACCACAGCTTTAATCCAAGGCTTTACTCCAAGGCTCCACAGCATGAGCCTCGCCCAGAACGCCTTCCCAGCCCAGGCTGTTCTGCCGCTTCAGAGGGACCTCCTTCGGGGTGCTGCCTGGGAAGACAGCAGGGGTGACAGCTGCAACCAGTGTTTTCCGCGTCTCTCCTGGTGGCAGAGGAGCAGCGGGCAGGACAAGGATGGAGCCATTCTAACATCCTTCCTGGCACTGGACACCTGTCCCTGCCCGCTGCGTGGGATCTCACAACACTGCACCCTCATTCCTGCCGGGAGGTCAGCCTCCCTCCTAGGACATGCAGAAGGGAGGAATCGCCCTATTGTCCTGGGGGAACTTCTAAGACCAAGAGCCAAGTCACCACTCACTAGTGGCATGCTCTGGGACCTCAGGAGCCTCTGCTTTTTTTGGCCAACTGCTGTGGCTCTCATCATGCATGGCCCAATGCCACGTGCTGGGATGTGTCCTGGACCTAAAAGAGCAGGTAGACCAGGATGTGCCTAAGGGCAGTAGACTTGTCCTCCTATCTGATGCAATCCACAGAGAAGTTGATGAGGAAACAAAAACTTTAAGAAATGACAAAAAGAGAGCATTGTACTTTAATTCATGGGACAAAAATAGTCAGGTACAGTGGCACAGGCCTGTAATCCCAGCTACCCAGGAGGCAGAAGCAGGAGGATGGTTAGTTGGAGGCCAGCCTCTGCAACTTTAGCCAGATCCTGACTCAAAAATTTTTTTTGAAAAGCAGTTGGGGATATAGGTCAGTGGTAGAGCACCCAGCATGGGAAAAAAAACAAACAAAAATTAATAAGGATACAAAGATACAAATGATCTTTCAATGTAGATAAAAGATCCTAAAAGATACAAAGATCCTTAAAAATACCAGGATACAAATAGATAAAAATATACAAATGCCAGAATTTGTCAGAGGTGAAACCACTCCTTCTGTCTGGGAGTTCCTCAGTGAGCCCTATCCCACCTCCTCTGCAGACCACCTTTTTATTGCATCTCCTAGATTTTACTTTACTTTTGTTGTGGGGCTGGGGATTAAACCCAGAGCCTTGTGCATGGTAGGCCAGTGCTCTCCCCCAGAGCTACACTCCCAGCCCTCACCTGAACTTTTAGATCTTATTTCCTTAACATGGAGCAAAATCTTAGAAATACCTACTAAGCAATATGTACCTAAAATATTTCTAAGCTTTTGCAATCCCTATCTCACTCCAATATTTTTATTATTTTGGCTGCAATGAAAAAGAAACATTTTTAAGAGATGCAGCTTTTAACCCCTGGCACAAAACAAAAGGGGGCAGGAGGGGCTAAGTCTTTTCAGAGCATTCATCTTAGTGTTTATAGAGATAATAGTTGGCTTTGCTTTGGCTTTCATACACCATTGAATCCTGTAGTATTTATTAATCACATAATCTAACGTAAAAGTTTTTAGAATCAAAATGGAGTTGCTTGGGCCGAATCTTAACAAATAAATAAAACCTGAAGGTTATCATGTCTGATCACAAGATCCACCACGAGTCTTCCAGAAGCACAGCTTTGCACAGAGGCCACCGGGACCTTACATAGAACACCCTCCTGCAGACATCTGCCAGCCACGCTGCCCATCTGGCCTTGGATGAATGCCACCCACATCACTTATCCTGCAGCTGAGGGTTATTGCTTGAAGAAATGCATCCAATCCTTTCCATGTTCCCTTTAAAAACCTCTCCTTGTTCTGGCTCTTTGGATGCACACACAGTTTACCACGGTGCATGAGACCCCACTGCACTGCTGTTTTCAAATAAATTCACAATCTTTGAAGAATCTTTTGATTTAGTTGCTGGTAACAATCAGTACAGCTAGCATATATCAGCTTTGGAACCAACTGTGTCCGGAAGGATTTATCAGAGAGCAAGTCACTAACCTCAGCTGATGGGGGCCATGTTGAGTCTATTTGCAGACAGCATGAAGAGTGTTGGCCAAGACGGTGGCCAAGAGGGTTGGTGGGTCAAAAAAGCTTCAGTAGCACAGCCCAACGCCAGGCCCCCTCTCCTCGCTCCCTCCCTGAGTAGGCTGTGAACTTCCCAGAGCTCACCAGCCTGCCACTCAGGTGGGTACCATGATATTAACACTGCAGTGCCCTGGCCCTGGGCTTCACCTTGACCTGATCTTCTACTGCCCCCTAGTAATTGCGGTGGAGGTTCCATGGTGCCTCAGAACATCCCGGGCCTCTCCTGCTGCTTTGCCCTGTTCCTTCCCAGAGCTTTGGGTGTCAGAGCAGCACTCATCCTGAGCATGCACGTGGACGGCTCACCTGGGCCCTCCTCTGTCCTCCTCTGTCTTTTCTTTTCCTTAAAATGAAAACATTTTGGAATCAGATTTTTCGCATTTAAAAGGATGTGATAGTCAATTTACCATTGTGTTAAATATTCTTTTTGCCATCGTTTTAAGTGATTGCCTAGAAACCCACTGAAGGGAATATACAGATGAATTGATAATTTCTCTGTCATTCTTTTACTTTGCATTTTTTTTTCTGTATCAGTAATATCGTCACTATTATTCAACACTCCTCTGAAAGTTCCAGCCATTTCAGTGAGATATAATTACTGGAAAGAAGCAGAAATTATCTTTAGTCATTGTTATAATGCAGCTGAAGTCATCTACTAGACTTAAGATGATTGGCGAATAGAAATCTAAAGTGCACATCTGTTTCCATGGGTACGCACATTGGTGTGTTAGTTTGTGATACATACATGGTTTTCCTATGTGACAAAACTCACCACCTAAAGTAAAACAAGCAATAAAATTACAACCACATGAGGTCACATAAGGCCATGAAACGTCACTGAGGGACACGGGGAGGTTTGTGCTCTGCGGTAAACAGTGCTATAGTTTTAATGAAAAATTGTGCTCTGTAGGTGTAATATGAACTGTAATGCCTTCTGCTGTCACATATAACAAATTAGAATAATAAAAAAAGAGTGCTATAGTTTTAGTATGACTACATTCAAGTTCTCCATGGGGTTCTCTTTAGGAATTTTGAACATGACTTCAAAATTCATCTGGAAAAGTGGGAGATGCCGACTTTGAAACTGAAATCCAGGCCGCTACTTGGTGAAAGAAGGTGCCCAGTAGCCCAGCCCAGAGAACCAGGTGGTGAGACAGTCCCCAGGGATGTGGGGTAGCGTGGGATTTCGTGAAGATGGATCCCAGAACTAAGGGACATTGCAAGTAAACTCTGGCCGTGTCAGTTTCGGTTTGGTTGGCTCAGCCTCCATTTCCCTGTCTCTGCTGAGATTTTTCACTGGTTTTGACCAGAGAACTCCCTGCAACTCTCACTCAATGTTTTCAGCACGGCCTGTGATAAAGGCCTTGAACTCTGAAGCCCAAACGCCTTGGTTTTAATACTCGGGTTGCCAATTACCAGACCTTGGACCTCTTATTCAGGCCCCCTGTTTCCTTATGTTTATCACACAAAGTTGCAGTAGCTTCTAACACACATCACTAAGTCCAGATTCACAAATTGCATGAGAATTTAGAAACTAATGGTTGTGAAATGCTTAGAACAGTCCTTGGAACCAGTAAGGACTCCCCAAGAGTTAAGGGTTGTTTTCATGTTGTGGTTTTTCTTAAAAGGAAAAACAAAAGTATAGACTTCACTGAATGAATTATGGGTTGTGAATGAATTATGGGTTTGTTTGAGGCATCTCAAGGCAGGGGCGTGGCTCTTCTGAGAACTTGCAGTGAAATCCCACAGATTATGCTGACACCCTGCCCATCCGCTCACAGGTCCTAGGTTCAAACACAGCAGCCACCCCCAACCCCACTCTCGCCCTGCAGTAGAGGAGGTGGGCGTGACCCGCTAAGCCCCAACCAAGTTGCTTGCCTTCCCCATCCTGTTTCCCTCAGGAAGTCCTTGCCCTGAGCCCCTGGTTTTCTGACACCTGCAAACCCAGCTCACAGGCCCCCTCAGATGGAGCTGGCCCATCCCACTGTGCCCCTGCTTTCCGCTTGTTTCCCCGTCTTTATATCTTCAGACCTTTAATATTTCTGATCTGACCCACTGCCCTCATTCAGCAAAACTGATAAACGTCCCGCGGTCATCACACACATTCCTGCAGCAGAACCGCAGCGCGCTGGAGTGGAGCATCTCTGGTGGTGGCAGGTGCCACTTGTTTCCTTGGGCACATTCTCAATCATATTGGAGACACAAGTTAGCTCAGGGTCAGTTTGGGTCACTTTATTTTAGTATTAGTGCCAATAAAAGAGAAGGAATTAAAAAGAGCATAAATAGGAAAGGAAGAGGTCAGATAATATGGTACTATGTCTAGAAAACCCAAAACGTTCCACCAGAAGACTGTTAGAGCTAATAAACACGTCGGGCAAAGTAGCAGGTTACAAAATCAACATACAGAAACCAATAGCTTCTCTATATGCCAACAAGAGACAAGAGTCAAAGAAATCAGGATAACAAACTCCTGAAAGGGAACAAACAAACAAATACACCTATGAATAAATCTAACCAAGAAGGTTAAAGACCTCTACACAGAAAACCATAGAACATTCAAGAAAGAAACTGAAGAAGACACAAGAAGATAAGACACCCCCCCCCCCGTGTTCATAGACAGGCAGAGTTAACATTGTTAAATGGCCACACTACCAAAAGCAACATACAGACGCAATGCACCCCCATCAAAATGCCCATGACATTCTTCACAGAACTAGAAAAAACAGTCCTACAATTCATTTGGAACAATGAAAGATGCAGAATAGCCAAAGCAATTCTAAGCCCAAAGAGCAAAGCTGGAGGATCACAATACCTGACTTCTAATTATACAGAGCTGTAGTAACAAAACCTGCATAGCACTGGAATAAAAACAGACCCAGAGGCCAAGGGCAAACAATAGAAGACACAGAGACAACCCCACACAGACACAGTCATCTGATTTTTGACAAAGCTGCCCAAAACATACATTGGATAAAGGCAGCTTCTTTAACAAATGGTGCTGGGACAACTTGTTATTCATATGTAGGAGAATGACACTGGACCCTGGTCTCTCACACTGCACAAAAGTCAACTCAAAATGGATCAAAGACCTAGGAATTAGGACAAGCCACACAACTCCTAGAAGAAAATGTAGGGCCAACACTCCAGCTTTTAGGAACAGGCAATGACCTTTTCAATAGGACCCCGAAAGCTCAGGAAATAGTACCAGAGTTAATAAATGGGAGGCGTCAAATTAAAGAGTCCTGCACAGCCATGGAAACAATTAGGAATGTGAAGAAAACCCCACAGAATAAGAGAAACTCTTTGCTAGCTCCTCTTCTCACAGAGGATTAATAGCTAGAATATATAAAGAGCTCAAAAAACTCTGCACCAAAATCCACAAATAAATTAATAAATGGGCAAATAAATTAGACAGATGCTTCTCAAAAGAAAAAAATATCAACACCAACAAATAAATGGGAAAATGTTCAACATCATTAGCAGTTAGATAAATGCAAATCAAAATAACACTGAGATTTCATCTCACACCAGACAGAACAGCAGTCATCAAGAATATAAATAAAGGGGGTGGGAATAAGACAGAATAGAATGAATCAGACATAACTTTCCTATGTTGTTATATGAATACACAATCAGGGTCACTCCACATCATGTACAACCAAAAGAATGGGAAGTTATCCTCCATGTATGTATGACATGCAAAATGTATTCTACTACCATTATAATTAAAAAGAACAAATGAAAAATTTAAAAACTACAAATAATAATAAATAATGGAGAGCATATGGAGAAAACTTTTATACTGTTGGTGGGACTATAAATTAATACAACCATTATGAAAATCAGCATGCAGGTTCCTCAAAGACTAGGTATGAACCACCATATGACCCAGCTGTACCACTCCCCGGTATTTATCCTGAAGAATTAAAGTCATCTCACTACCGTGATAATGCATACCCATGATTATAGTAGCACGATTCACAGCAGCCAAACTGTGGAACCAGCCTTGGTGTCCCTCAATGGATAAATGGATAAAGAAAATATGGTGTATATATACAAAGTGCCATTTTATTCAGCCATAAGGAAAAATGAAATCATGGCATTTGCAGGAAAATGGATGAAACTGGAGACCATTATGTTCTGCCAAGTAAGTCAAACTCAGAGGGTCAAGGGTCGTATGTTTTATCTCATATGCAGAAGCTATGAGAGGGAAAATGAAGAGAAAGGTGGGGGTCTCCTAAGCATCAAAGGGGATCAATAGAGGAGAGGAAAGGGACAGAGGGTGGGAGGAGGCCGGGGAGCTCTGGGAACATCGTCTTGGACAGCAGCAGAAACTTAGGAGTGATACCACACAGTCCACATAGTCATATTGCGTGCACGCAGGAATATGTGACGACAGTTTCACCATTGTGTGCGGCTCTAATGCACCGATGAAAAAGTGGAGGGAAAATTACTGCCATATTTCTAAATATGTCCATTTCTTCACAGACTTATTCTAAAAATGTAGCAATCTTGTGTAATTGAGAGGTAGGTTCACAGCAAAATGTCAGCGGGAATCATCTCTGTGTGGTTCTGTGGGATTTTCTAACGTCTTCTTGGCCTTTTGTCTTCCTGTAGTCTTCAGTGTGGACGTGGGTACATCCAGGCTTCCACCGCGGTCCTCATCAGCGGGGTGTCCCTGGGGCTGAAGGCGTTTCACCTGCCGGCTCAGACTACCAGGGAGCCCTGGCTGCCTTACTTATAACAAAGATGTCCAAGGATTGACTCTGATGTTCACACTTAGACTGCAAGAGGCAGGTGACAACAGGCTGCCCTGAGGGGACGTCAGCACTCCCCCTCTGCATGCCTGCCTGAGGCTCAGAATGGGAGGCGGGCACAGTCCTTTAAGGCAGGGCTGGGGCTGGGACGGCTAATGCTATTTTATTTACTTATATATTGTGGCGCTGGGGGCTGAACCAGGGCTTCACGCCTGCTGGGCGCGGGCTCCACCACCAAGCTGCCTCTCTACTGGTGTCGTCTGGCAGACTTCTTGAGAAGTTCTCACTCTGGTCCAGCACATTCCCATCCAGAGCTTCAGGACCCCCTGCTCCCGACTTTCTGAGAGAATCCTCTCCTGGGAAAGCCTTCTGTCCCCCAGGACTGGCCGTGCACACTGCCGTCCAAGATCACCCTCTTCCCTGCCTCAGCTCCTGACCCATGTGCAGCAAGTGTCGAGGAGCACAGCCAGGTGCCAGGGGAAGTTCCCAGCACTGGACCAGACAGACACCGGGAACCAGCCATCACTGGCGGGGACCGAGGTCTCTCCAGGTTGCCTTGGGACAAGAGGACTGGTATCTAAAGAGGTACTTGCTGGAAGCAGGGCAGCCACAGGGCCAAGGGCTGCTCCCTGGCACAGCCCCAGAGGCAGCGTTTCTGCTCTTCCTGGGAGATTCGCACTCTCTGCCGCTCAGGCTTCCTACAAAGCAAAGGCTGAGACTGAATTAGACGCCTGTGTTAGTTCTCGAGGGCTGCGTCACCAGGGACCACACCCTGGGCTGTCTAAATAATAGGGATCGGTGGCCTCCAGTTCTGGAGGCTGGAAGTCCTACATTAAGATGGCTGAGGGGTTGGTTCCTTCTGAGGGCCGTGAGGGACAAGCTGTCCAGGCCTCTCTCCTGCACTCAGCATCAGGACCCTCTTGGTTTGTAGATGACACGCCACCCAAGACTGCACACTATCTTTCCTGTGGAAGTTCTGTTTCTGTGTCTGTGTTTCCCCTTCTTATTAGGACACCAGTCACGTTGGACTAGAGCCCACCCTAAAGACCTCATCTGCAAATGCCCCAATCCTAAAGGAGGTGACCTTCAGCCCTGGGCACTGGACTTTGTTTTAGTCAGGATTTTGAAGAGAAACAGAACCAATGGCACACAACATGCACATACATGCACAGAGGCACACACACACTCACACCTGCACATACATATGCAGAGGCACACACATGCACATGCATGCACAGAGGTGCACACACATACACACACACCTGCACATACATACGTAGACATACACATACACACACATGCACATACATACATAGACACACACACACCTGCACATACATGCACAGAGGCACACACACACTCACACCTGCATATACATATGCAGAGGCACACACATGCACACACACCTGCACATACATACGTAGACATACACATACACACACACATGCACATACATACATAGACACACACACACCTGCACATACATGCACAGAGGCACACACACACTCACACCTGCATATACATATGCAGAGGCACACACATGCACATGCATGCACAGAGGTGCACACACATACACACACACCTGCACATACATACGTAGACATACACATACACACACACACATGCACATACATGCACAGAGGCACACACACACTCACACCTGCATATACATATGCAGAGGCACACACAGGCACACACATGGGCATGCATGCACAGAGGTGCACACACATACACACACACCTGCACATACATACGTAGACATACACATACACACACACATGCACATACATACATAGACACACACACAGCTGCACATACATACGTAGACATGCACATACACACACACATGCACATACATACATAGACACACACACACCTGCACACACATGCACAGAGGCACACACACACTCACCTGCATATACATACGTAGACATACACATACACACACACACATGCACATACATACATAGACACACACACACCTGCACATACATGCACAGAGGCACACACACACTCACACCTGCATATACATATGCAGAGGCACACACAGGCACACACATGGGCATGCATGCACAGAGGTGCACACACATACATACACACCTGCGCATACATACGTAGACATACACATACACACACACATGCACATACATACAGACACACACACACCTGCACATACATGCACAGAGGCACACACACACACATACACATGCACGCACACACAGGCATACACATACATCATGTGATTCTTTTGGATGTAAAAATAGATACAAAGGTCAAAGAGAAACAAAACAAAAACCCTCAGAAGAATGCTTACTGCAGATTAAACAGAAATAAAAATAACTATTATTTACCCATATCAAGGACTTACAGAAAAGCATGTAACATACAGCCTTGGTTAAAACTGTAAAAACCCAGAAACGATCCAGAATGTCCAATGAGAAGGAAAAGTTAATAACCTTTTCTACATGTATAAGGTAGTATGCTGAATTACAAAGGCCTGCTTCTAGGAACCTTTAGTGACATGTTAAGATGATCATAATGCACTGTAAATACAAAGGAGGCAGTCGGGGGGGAAAGAGGTGCTGATAAATGGCCCTCAAATCAAAGAAGAGTGAGAAATGCAACTTGCCATGCGCACTTCCCCATTTCATGGGTGAACACACTCACAGGAGGACCCCGTGCTGGTGTGATGGCATCGGAAGCCACTGCCTGCAGGGACAGCAGAGCCTCGGAAGAGTGATTTGGGACTAGGGTCGAGAGCCTGGGAATTGTTCACCACCTTTCACGGCTGGGAACCTGGAGAAGTGTCCTGAAATTCAAATGCAGTTTATGCACCACAGTGCAGACCCCATGGTCATGGACAGCAGCAGAAGCTTAGGAGTACGCAACACAGTCCAAAACAGTCCACAGATGTTACGCCGTTGTCAGAGTTGTGCTCACGTTCAGCTCTGTGGCGGGGGACGCTCTGGAACCTGGTTAGTTGGATAGGATGGCAGATGTGGCCAAGTTCAAGGGGTTCATCCCCAGAGCCTGTGACTCCCAATGGTCTGAAGTGGGTGGCGAAGACAGGGACGCCTCTGGACACCAGCAGTGGGCACCCTGGGTGTCCCTGGGTGTCAGAATCACAGGCCCTTCACCCCCCTCTCTGTGGCTGTAGTCAGTGTAACCTGAAATTCCTACAATAAACTGTATCGTTTTATAATCAGAGAAGAAAAACCTCCAGCTCCCCCTAAAACCTGTGCTTCAAACAAATAACCGCTGCTTTGGTTTTGTTTTTCCTTCTGAATTTTTCAGATGTGCAGAAAAGTACAGAGAAAAGCCTAACTGTCACCCACTTACAGCCATCTTTAAAAGTCTCTCATCTTTGCCAAAGTAGTTTAAAGTCAGGCCTTGTATTTTACACCTGATCCTTTCACGTGCGTCTTGCAGAGACGCAGCAATGTCTTATACTCCCATTATCTCCTCTAATGAGATCAACAGTATATTATGTGCACTTAACAGTCAAATTATTCTGACTGCATTTCTGTGATTTCAGGTGTGTTTAACCATCACAACGTGATATCATGGGGATTTTCTTTTTTGCTTTTCTTTAATTTTGTAGGCACCAGGCAGAAGCGAGATGGAAGATGGGAGGGGATTTCTTTCTGCTGAGGCTCAGTGTGGGTCAGCTCTTCCATTCCATCTAAATGCTCGCAGTTTGCGAGACACTGAGTCTGAAGGTCACACCTCTGTGGTTGTACCATGTTGGAACCTAGGCACCCTGCTGCTGGGTGCTCGGGTGCCTTCACCTCCACATATAAATACATTTATGTCACATTTTGTGACTTGAAGACTAAGGGGAATGTATTTATTCTTTTTCCATTGCTTTAACAAAATACTCAAGGCCAGGTACTTTGTAAAGTAAAGAGGTTTATCTAGCTCACAGTTCTAGAGGTCCAAGAGTTTGCCATGAACATCTGCTTGGCTCCGGTGAGGGCCCTTGTGGCTACACCTCACGGTGGTGGATGGCGTCATGGCAGGAGCATGTGAGGGACGGAGAGACCATGGGGAGAGACAGGAAGCCAGACAGCACAGAGGGCCAGCCTTGCTCTAGTCATCGCAGGTCCTTCTCTCGACCAGCACTGAGCCCTCCTGAGGACTGAATCCCCGACGACCCCAACCTCCCCTGGGCCTCGCCTCCTGGAGGTTCCATCACCCCCTGATCCTGCCACTAGGGACAGAGCTTCCAGCCTCAGGGGACACTCTGAACCCTGTTCACAGCAGAGCAGGCAGGAATGGGTCCAGGTGACGGGCAGAGTGTCCCTTAGGAGGAGGGCCGGGCTCCTGTTCTGGGTCACATGCTGACATCTTGCCAGAGGGGCCCAGTTCTTCCTGTGGAATAAATCTGTGCTCAGCAGCAGCAGCAGGAAGTAGGGATGCCTGTGACAATACTCTCCGCCCACCAGGACGCGGGAGGAGAGGGGTGTCGGGGGGCGGCCTGAGGGTCCCAGTGATGGTGAGAGCCACGTGGCCTCCCTTGCTCCTCTGGAGTGGGACCAGCAGCCTCCTACTCGCATCTTCTTTCTCTTTCAGCCCCTCCCCCAAAAAACTCTCCAGAAAGACTCTTGAAGAGTGAAGACCAGGAACCACGGTCCCTGTGTCCACAGGGACAGCTGGTAACCACGGCAGGTGTCCAGGTGGGGCCCGTTGGCTTTCCCTGGGATGGCATCTGTCCCCTGAGCTGGCATTTGTCCCCTGGTCTACCCAGGTTGATGCTGACCTCTCCTAGACAGAGCCGTCCTGAAATGGACTCTGACAGCCCTGGAGTGCTAACTTGCTGGACTTGAGGGCACTTCCTGCACTGGACACAGTGAGTCTCACCTGCGTTGGGGGTCTGGAGAGACTGTCCTGTTTTATGGGGTGTGGAGACAGTGCCCTGGGTCCCAGAGAAAGGAAGCAGTTCATGATGATACTCGGGAAAGAGGTCACCCAGGGCTCTGGCAGCACCATCAAGGGGAGCTAATCGGGCTGCTGCGGGAGGTTCTGAAAGTGACCCGCACTCAGTGTCTACCTGTGGCGGCACTGAGGAGTCCAGCTGGCCCCAGTCAGGTGACCAGAGCAGCTCTGCCGTGACAGCAGTTGGGGCTGCACAGCTGCCTGTGCCTAGGGACCCGCGGCACCACCCGAGTTTCCAAAGGACTGAGGCGATCCTGGGCCAAGAACCCACCTGAAATCCACAGAGGAGAAGGCTGCAGGCTGTGGGCAGGCTGTGCCTGGCCCCGGACCACCCACCCAGGGCGAGGTCAGACCCACGACCCACATGGACCTGACAGCTGGAGGGGGTGGCTGGACCCCAGTCCTGAAGGAGTGAGGATGGCTCTTGGGGAGAGTGGATCCTGTCATCTCCAGAGCATCCTGGTTGCTGAGGGCCATTGCCAAGTAGGAATGACGCATCGTGAATGCTCCAAATATATTCACTGATGGGTCAAACAATGGTACAGCAGCCGTAGTTACCCCTGATCAAACTTTTACATTTTTAGTACCCAAACAATCAGCTCAAAAGGTAGAGCTTAATGCAGTTTTACAAGCTTTTGTGATGTTTAAAGATTCTGTATTTAATTTATTTTCTGATAGTCAATATATAGTTAATGCTATTATATCCCTTGAAGATGCTGGTAGGATTTCTCCTTCCTCTACTGTTTTCTCTTTGTTTTCCATTATACAAAGTCTAATCTGGGACAGAAAAGATCCATTCTTTATAGGACATATCAGGGCACATACAGGATTGCCTGGAGCCCTTAGTTTGGGCAATGATTTAGCAGATAAAACTACACATGACATACATATTTTATCTACACTAGAAGAAGCTACAAATTTTCCTAAAAGGTTCCATGTCAATGCTAATAATTTACAAAAGCATTTTAAAATAACTAAGGAACAAGCCAGGCATATAATAAAACAATGTCAAAATTGTGTGACCTTTTTACCACAAGTTAATCTTGGAGTCAATCCTAGAGGACTGATACCTAACCATATTTGGCAGATGGACGTCACACACTTGCCAGAATTTGGAAAATTAAAATATTTACATGTTACAGTTGATACTTCTTCTGGATTTTTGATGGGCTCCCTTCATGCCGGAGAAAAAACAAAGATATTATAGCTCATTGCTTACAAAATTTTGCCACTGTGGGCGTTCCAAAACAGTTAAAAACTGATAACGGTCCTGGTTATACTTCTGCCTCTTTTAAACAATTTTGCTCATGATTTAGTATCACTCATATAACAGGAATCCCATACAATCCACAGGGACAAGGCATAGTTGAAAGAGCTATTAAAACATACCTATTAAAGCAAAAAGAGGGAATTGGTAAGGGGTATATATCCCCCAAAGATAAACTTAAAATAATCCTTTTTACTCTAAACTTTCTAAATTTGGATTCATCAGGACTTAGTGCTGCGGAAAGACATATGTATCCGAAAAATGTACATAAGCCTAAGGTACTTTGGAAAGATATTCTAACAGGACAATGGAAAGGTCCTGATCCAGTTATTGTCTGGAGTCGGGGTTCCGTTTGTGTGTTTCCACAGGGAGAACAGCAGCCGATTTGGATTCCAGAGAGATTAACTAAAGCAATTTCTACAGAAGAAAAAGATGATTTGACTCAAATTCATAACAGCTGATATCCAGAGCTCCAGCTTGGCTATTCTTACATCTGCGACAGTGATTAACCACGGTGCTTTTTTCAATATCTATTTTATTATTGCATTTTTCCCACATCGTAAAGTTCTATTTTATTTTTTGAGCTCATACAAACCTAGGTTAATGTTTTTCTGATCAGTTTTATTTTTTGACTGTGTTTTATTTTTTGACTAGAGTTTTTAAACATTGCAATGGAGATTTCACCTAGGCAAAACTACAAGGCCTTTATTGTCTTATGTGTTGTATGTTATGTGTGCACTGTTTTGTGTTGTATGTCTGTATGTGCGTATGTCCATATTTCACATATGAGGAGCGCTCATGAAAAAATGGATCCGAATTTTTTTTTTTATTCACGTGATTTAAATGGTTTAATTTAAATTAGGTAAACAGCTGTTAAGGATTGTTTTTAAAGGAGGTTAACAGATCTGTTTGTTTACTTTCACCTTTCCTTTTCATTATATTTAATAATTCTGTTCAGGATAATGTCTCTTTAGCATCTTTGCCAGAATTCCCATCTCCATCCCAGTGCCGGTGAAGACTAAGATAAAACCAAACTACAGCTTCTATGATAGCCATCACAGTAAACTGTATAAACTGATGCATCAATGAATATAACTCAACAAGTAATGCTCAATCAAGGACTTGATTTACTTTGGGAGGAAATGGACATATTGATAGACTCCTCTGATTTGAACTGCTTGCAGAACTTGCCTGGACTATATATCAGTTGCATGCATTCTGAAATATCGTCTGGTGCAGCGAATTGTGGTAGTGCTGGCATATCTTTGCTGATGGTGTCACCAGTGACGCAATTTTTCCAAAGGAGCCGTCAATTGGCTTGGTGTCGTGGCATTTCTGTATCCTCCTCCCTTCTACTAGTGATGGTCTAAAATTTGGGGGCCAACAGAGGTGAGGCAAGAACCTCACCCCCCCACTGGTGCATAGGCCTATCCACAAGCATGGCTGAATGCTGGACCGGTAGTCAGTGACGGGTTGATCTGATTGCAGTGGTATCAACCTAAGACAGGAAGCTGACGCCTAAAGGTCAGTTCTCACATGACGGGTAAGAACCATATGTTGAATTGGACAACCTACCAGGCACCGTCCTTAAGCCACATTGCTTGTTGTTTAATTAATCAGAAGGGGGGAGATGCTGAGGGCCATTGCCAAGTAGGAATGACACATCAAAATTTCCTTGCTAGCATACCCCATGTTAAATGGACTTGCCTTAGAATTTCGCTGTTGACATTGCATGTAAGGTGACCTTGCTCAACCAAAGCGGATCCGGGTTTAGAGCTGATCAGGTTTGAGGAAGTATCCCGCTCCTTGAGTTTAAGGCGTTCCTGGTTTAAGACAATAGGGGTTTTAGGGAAGTTGGAGGTTGAGGATTATTGCTGCTGGGATTAGGGCGTTCCTGCTGCCTGAGCTCCCGTTGAGTTCTCCGGAGATTCAGAAGGGATATTGGAAAAAAAGCCTGGTGGAGTAGGTGAATGGGGGGAGGAGAACTGGGATTGCCCCAGAGCGTGTGTAGAGGCCGGTGTGAGTTCGGGAATAAAGATTGCTGTTTGAATCTACAAAGCTGTGTGGTGGCTCGTGATTCTGTGCCAAGCCAAGACATTGGCACCTGGTGCCGCAGCTGCTGAGACCCCTGTGTCTGATCCGGTGTGGGAAACACCCAAGGCTGTGACGCTCCCCCCTGCCACCCACCCCAGCAGCTCTGCCCTCTAGGTAAGGCAGACAGTGGTGTCACTGAATGTACGGCTCCAGAGCCAAAGTTCAGGCCCAACGCCAGTCCATACAGCCCGGGTACACGCTTTAGGAGGCTCCTGTCCTAGCCATCGGTGGGTACAGACCAACACGCCTCCTTGTTGGAAAATTCAAATACTACCAGAGTTGGTCAGAAGTCCCTGAAGTGCAGTTGAGGGCCAGACCACAGTGAGACGCGGGGTTTGTCTCACAGATTCAAAGAATGAGATCTAGGGACCCAGAGGGTGAGAGCAAAGTAACAGGACAGTAGCAGAGCTCCCGCAGGGACACGGGTCCCAGGGAGGGCTGCTGCCAGGTGGCTGCGGTCAGGGGTCTATATGATAAGAGTAGAGGGGAGCAGGGCAGCCTCGAAGACCACAGGCTGCAGACTGTAAAGAAGCTGTGCGGGATCTTGATCCTGTGCCACTCCATCCCAGGGACTGGCTCAGGGCTCCAGTGGAGTCACTGGTCAGCACCGTCTAACCCATTTGTAATCTCCTGAGAGGGTCCTTAGCCCTCTCTGCCCACCTAACACACTCTGTCCGCTGCCCCCAACAGCACTGGTTGTAAAACGCTCTTTGCCTTTGACGCACGCGCGCACACACACACGCACACACACACGCACACACACGCCCCTACTCACTACTGCAGCTTGTCAACCCTTGCTTTTCCCCTCCTCTGAGTGCCTGTGGGCTGCCTGTGTGCTCCTTCCTGTGAGCACCAGCTCACCGACAGCTGAGACCCCCACCCCTCATGGACCCTCATCACTAGGTTACCCCAGCAAGAGGGAACCAGCCATGTGGGTGGCCAGGTCGGCCAATGCGTTGGGTTGGACTCACAGTACTAATGTTCTCCATTATAATTCACTGGGTGTGTTGGTCAGCTCTCAGTCCCTGTAGCCAAAATACCCAACAAGAGCGACGTGGAGGAAGAAAAGCTGATTTTGGCTCATGGTTTCAGAGCTTCAGTCCCTGGTGGGCCCACTCCACTGCTCTGAGCCGAGGTGAAGCAGAGGGCACAGAGGAAGGGCGTGGTGGAGGAGAGCCACCTAGCCCCTGGCAGCAGACAGAGAGGGGGAAGGGGCTGCAAGGAAGATGCCCCTCCTGGCCACGACCCCAGTGACCACCTCCTCCAGCCCCCTGCCTACAGTCACCACCCAGTTGATCCATCCAAAGTAGGATTGATCGATTAGGTCCCATAGGTCTCAGCTCTCATGACCCCGCATTTCACCCCTGCACATCTGCGCGCTCAGACCTCGAGGTCAAGAGCTTTCCCAGAGTGCCCCAGAGAGTCCCCACTGGCTGACCCTTTGCACAAGGAAAGCCTGTGCTAAGGATTTTCTGGGAAGGACCTGGTCTCCACCGTGGGAGCAATGATTCTGGGACAGGAAGCCCTGGTGTCCCCGACTCAGATCCAGTTGTGAGCAGGTGCAGGCAGGGGGTGCTCAGCCAAGGGCTTGTGTTCTTTTGCTGTCAATGGACCTGGACGTCCGGAAGCGCTGCCTAGCCTCCTCTCACTGGGATGCGAAGCGCACTCATGCTCAAGGTAGGTAGCAGGGCCTGTCTGATGTGTTAGTCAGTGAGGGAAGGGCCTCCCGGGGAGCCTGGGCCCCTGGACTTTGTTGTTTAAGGACACACACTGCTGTGGTCATCCAGAAAACGCCAAGAGGATTTTCAGTGTTCTCAGGAATCCACGTTAGAGGAGCTGGGTGTTTTCCACTAAGTCAGGGAGAACTCTTTCCCCCTAAATAGATGACAGAGGTTCGGTGCGTTTTCATATTTCACTGTGGGTCTGGCATCTCCGTCTCTGAGAACTGACTGGTTTGCGCAAGGACAGGCACCATAGGAACTCGACCATTCCCAGGGAGAGGGGCACGTTTGTCCTCCACTCAATCCTGCCGTCTCTTTGCTCCTGGTTGTCCCGACTCTGGCTGAGGCTGCTCCAGCCCACCTCTGTGCTGGGCACCCCGCGTCCCCCCTCTCCCCGTCCCTCAACGCTGGGTGCTCTGCCCCTTCCGTGGGGTGCAGGGAGGCTGCGGCACATGGGAACTGCTCAGCAGATTCTCTGGGTCAGCAGCTGGGGACCTCCTTGACCGCCCACAGACTGAGAAGCCAGGAGGCCAGCCCTGTGACCACAGTGGGCCTCACCCTCAGGAGGTCTGGGGTGTCCCACCCTGTGTCCTTCAAAGCCCAACCTCAAGTATAATTAGTAGGTGGTTCCCAGCGGGAAACACTGGAAGCCCTCCTCTGAAGGCCCCTCCGTAGCAGGCGGGGAGGGTTCTGTCTGCTGCAGAGCTGCACACGGTGTGGCATGAGGTTAGGACACGTGGCCTCCACCAAGGACCAACACCAGCCCAACAGCCCAGCTTGAAAGCGTCGTTTCTAGCGCCACTTCCCTTCCCATGCCACGTGCTACAGCCCACCAGTGACCTCCTAAAGTCAGAGTGTCATGTGGGGTCCAGAGAGTTCTGGTCACAAAATAGCTGAGGCTTGGTTAAAATGCTGCATGGGCCAGTCGCCCTGGGAACCTGATCACAAATGTGTGCCCGGGTCAGAGGGACCCAGGATGGCTGTGAGTGTGTCAGACAACTTCCTTCTTGTGTGGTCACTTGTACAGGAGCAGCACCTGGCTTAGCTGGAGCTGCTCTGTGAGCCAGGCCCTGGGGTCCGTGGTCACCTTTCATCCTCTCAATGGCCCCACATTGGAGGTCCTGGCACCAGCCCCACTTCCAGAGGAGGGTTCAGAAGAGCCAGTCGCTCTCAGGACCAGACGCTGGCGAGGTGTGGAGCAGGACAGACGGTGACCTGACTCTGGAGCCCCTCCCCGGCTGTCTTCCTGGGGGGCTCTCTGGGCACAGGACTTTGAGGGGCTCCCACCTCCCTGCCTAGGGTTTGACGGAGGCGTCCTGTGCTCTCCCAGGGTGTTACAGTTACTCTGCTTCATTTCTCATTGACCCCAAACAGAAAGGCACGCAGGCTCTCTCGAGCTCTGACCCAGGTGTGGATCATCACCAGGGTGCGCTCTAGTCTCCACCCAAGTTTACCAGGCCACAGGGAACTGCGGACCACCAGATAGGCTGGGCAGTCCTGCCAGTGAGTCAGAGGCTGGGGCTCCACAGCAGGCGTCTGTGCCAAGGACAGTGGTCAGGTCAGCGCTGGCTGCTGGGCTGTCTCAGGATCTCTCTTGGAGGCTTCACCTCCTGGTGGACAGGAGTTAGGGACAAGAAACCCCGTAGAGGTCAGGGGCCCAGGCTGTAAAGTCAGGGCAGCCCAGCTCCAACCCGGGTCCACTTCATGGCTCCATGGCTGTGTGGATCTAGGCTGAGGGAAGGGTGGTAATAAAAATTCAACGATTTGATTGGGGGGAGCTGTACTTGAGGTTCCATCACCCAGTGCCAGCCTCAGGGCAAGCACTCCCGAATCTTGCCCTTTGGTGGGAGGCAGAGTTTGAGAACTGGGAAAAAGCAACTCTAGTGTAAAATTTCTTAGAATGAGCTCATAAACAGTGTCTTCCAACAGAAACTAGAAACATCGCAGCACGGTCCCCACAGGCAGTCCTGGAACATGCCAGCCAGGCCACCCGGCCACGGAGGAGGGACGCCGGTGCTCAGATGCGATGGTGGCTCAGGGAAGCCGAAGTGAAGCATCAGGTGGAGGCTGAGGGAGCCTCTCCTCTGGGTACATTGATGGGCGTCCACCGGGAAGTGTGCCCAGGAGACGGCACGTTCACACGTGAAACAATTCACACCTGAAGGCAAACGTTTGGGGGCCGTTTCATTGTTCCAAAAACCACCGTGGTGACTGGTTCCATGACGACAGAATCGCACGTTTATAATTTTAAAATGCAAACAACCCACGGAGACCAGAGCGCCAGCAGGGTTTTCCTGCCATAGTTAATTGTTCTCTCATTTTGTCGTTAACACTCACTGCTTCCGCCTCGGATCTGAGCACACGTGGAACTCACAGTTAGCTTCCACCTGGGGAAACAAGAATTCCATCGAATGTGCAGTGTTGTTGGGAAGGGAGGACACGAATAAGGCTCTCCACGTCACCAAGAGGGCAGAATGGGAGACGCTCCTCAGGACGGTGACCACAGGCAAGAGGTGACCACGATAGTCTCAGACTTCCCTCGTGGTCATGGACCGCCGTGCACTCTCCCTGACTCATCTTCTCCTTGAGTGAGGTATCTGGGTGTGGCAAGGGCAGGGGCAGGGACTGTGTGGCCAAGGAGGCACAGGGGCCACAGGTGCAGCCCGAGGACTTGTTGCCATCCCCAGGGATCCTCAGTATGTTACTCAGAGCACAAGCCTGTTACTCCCCCATGTCCACAGAAATGAGAAATAATTGCATGACTGCCCCCCCCCCCGTCTCTCTGTCTCTGTCACTTCCATCTCCTTCATGTCTGCTATTTCTCTGGAGTTTCAGATTCTCAGACTTGCCCAGCTTCTTTGAGCCACAGGGCCTTTGCATCTCTCTGGGATAAGCCTGCCTCTGAGTTTTCCATCACAGTAGACTTTAGCCCAGAATGTCACCCAAGATCTTGGCAAGTCCCCAAATGTACCAGTGCTGTCACATCCTTTGCACGGGCTTCAGAGTGTCAGCGGCCAAGCAGAAACAACAAAGCTGGGTGGGACTGAGGTCAGCTCCGCTCACTGCCAGCCCCATGACTCAGTCCACACAGCAGCTCACCGGCCTGTGACACCAGTTGTCCCTCCTGGCTGTCCCTCCTCAAGAAGCCTATTCCTTGTTTTCGTTTCCTGTCACCTCCCTGAGTGGCCTTTCCACAGAAGGACTCCTGCTCCCTCAGGACCATCTGACCTTGTCTGCTTGTCTTATCACCTGTCACTCAACACCTCCCCGCGTCTGAAGCCATTTTCACGAAGCCAGTGTGCATAAGGGGCGGGCACCGGCTGGCTTAGGAGTGTCCTGCTCGCTCACCGCGGGCTCAGGGCGAGCAGCTCAACCTCTGCGTCAGTCCCCTCCAGTTCCAAGCAGCACTGATCCCCGGAGCTCCTAGTTTGGGGTCATTGTGAGGATTCATGGGATGAGACAGGACGGCAGCCGTCAGCAGGTAAACACTGAAGAAACAGCGGCTGCTGTTTGGGGGTCCTGGAGAGCGCTGCTCCCTCCGTCCCGCCCGCCCTCATGCTGGGCGCACATAGATTTCTCTCCTTCTCTGTTCCCTTCTTTCTCTTTGTGCGGTGATGTGGGTTGTGGATTAGAAAGAGCACCCTGGGACCTAGTCACTGGGTACTTAGTCCCGTCTGAACCTCAGTGTGCACAGCTCTATGCAAGGAATGTCAGGTGGTTCAGAGAAGAGAGCGAATGACTTGTGTCTTGGGTCCTACCGTGGCTCCTACTACTTCCACCTTCTGACACGTCCAGCCACCACCTTGGTTGGTTTGGTAAAGCTGAGCTATCAGTTAAGTTGCTCAAGAAAAAATACAGCCCCACCTTCAAAGGGAAATTAGGTATAATAGTAGATTCCTATAAACCTTAAAGCACTAAGGGCCCCATTTAATCTCTCCATAAAAGTCTGCTTGCGTTCCATTGCCCTCTGCCGCTGCAGTGTGTCTGTGTCTCATCCCACTGGGATGGATTTTTAAATTGCATTGTTACTGGTGATGACATCAAACTGCTTACTACATTTTTCATAAAAATGGCCTATTATTTGACATTACAAACACTTCTGCCTTCTGGCTTTCAGATGAATCCGTTTTAAAAATACACATTCTGAAAATTTCCCATGAAAGGAACTCTAATTAAATTCATTCCCTGAACCCCTGGGCATCTTTTTAACCACCTGTGCTGGCTCCAGGTGATTTCTCAATGATCAGCCACCCTCTCCCTGAATGCCAAGGTAGATTGCCCAGGGTGGGCAGGATGGTGGCACTGCTGCCCCTTTGAGGGATTTCTGTGAGGCTCCAGGGCTCTGCCCTGATGGGGCAGGGAAATTCTGTGATATTTATGCTGAACATTTAAACAGTAACGGACACAAAGAAAAATTAAGCACTTAACCGGAAATAGGGGAATCCCTGCACAAAAGGAGGAAGTCTGAACACAATACGAAACGAAATGGAGTTTCAGGGAGAGGAAACGGGCCCGCGCTGCATTGACAGCCAAGAAAAGAAACTGCCGTGGATTTACCCCTACGGAGGAGAAAGCCAGCAGCCTCCAGCCAGCGGAGGGTGTGGAGGGCTTATGCCTCACTTCTGGGGAGGCTGGGTGGGGCCATGGCCAATGCTTGGTGGCCCCAAGCCACGTGTGTGCTCCCGGAGACACGCAGCAGGGCAGGTGCCAGGCAGGTCCGAGCCCAGAGCCCAGGCGGCAGCTCCCTTGACACAGGCATGCACGGAATGTGTGACTCTCCTCCCAGCCATCTTGGGCCACCCAGTCACCACTTCTTAGCTGTCACCTGGACCAAGGACTTCCCCTCAAACTCCAGTTACTTCCATCGCAGGTGGGATACTGGAAGTGCCCACTCCACATGAAGCCCATGCGTCATGTGGACGCATGGTGGGCGTGATTGTGGCGGTCCTCCTGCTCCATGTGGTGGTCTGCAGAGGACCAGGGAAGATGGGAGACATCTTAAGGACCTTGCCCACTGTCTGCCCAACCTCAGCCACCTCCTGTGATCGAGTGACGGGGGGTGCCACCCACGTGGAGACACCAAGAAGGGGGCCAGGGGCCTCTTTGTTCACAGGTGAAGACAGCAGGAGGAACAGGTAGAGGACACACCTGATGGCAAAGGAGGTTCTCCAGAGCACCTGGGAGAGGATCATCTTCACCATGAGTCACCAGGACCATGGGATGTTCACGTCAGGCAGGGTGTGAACCCAAGGCGTCATGCAGAGCGTGACAGGTGTTTGGGGCCACGAAGAACCTGAGGTCACTCTACTTATGACCCCCCAGAGCTATTCCACCCTCTGGAACCTACCCAAGCAGATGCTTGCTCATGACTTGCAAGAGATGGACGCAGGCCCTTCCGTGGTCAGTGTCAGCTGTGTTCCTGACTGTCCCCTGGTGGCAGCACAACCATCCATGGACCACATGATGGAGGGATGCACCTCGGTGGGTCCACGTGGGGAAAGCAGTCAGCACAGCTCTGTGGCCCCCAGGACCTGGAGTCTCCAACTCTGTTTTCCTCCAAGATGGACTTAGTCATTCTTGGCCCTTCAATCTCCATAGGAGTTTTAGCATCTGCTTGTCAATTTCCAAAAGAGCTAAGTGAACAACATGAACAAATCATCCTGAGTGTCCACGTTTACATAAAGACCTTCCAAACAAGAAAGAATAAACTGTGGTGGTCAGGGACGCGGGCTCAGAGAAGCCCCTGTAGGGAGAGGCCAGGTGCCCTTGCCTTGAAACCACTGCAGCCTCATCGCAGTCACCCTTGGGAGGAGGGACAAGGCAGTGAGGGGGAGGGGGCCAGGGTCCTTTTCCTAACACAGTGGTGGCTGACCTGCATTCACTTGGTGATAACCTGCTGAAATATATATATATATATGTGTGTGTGTGTGTGTGTGTGTGTGTGTGTATAATATACAATATATAGTACATTTTTGTTTTGTATATTTCCCTCTAAAAGTGTTTCATTTAAAAATGATGTTTTTAATCTATGAACATAGAATTTAAAATTTTATTCCACAGGTGGTACTGTAAGGCAAGGCAAGATATTTGTAAAGCATAACTGATAGATGCTTACCGTGCAGAATAAATAAATGTCTATAAATCCATCAGTGAAATACACACACACACACACACGCGCACACACACATATACACATCAATACACCTACATGCATGGCCATAGGTGGATATGGGTACCCATGTCAGCGTATGTACACATATATGCATACACATATATGCACTTAGATATGTGCCAACTGGATAAAATGAAGGCAAAAGATTACAGAAGGCGAAAGCATTGTTGGTTGTTGGTAAGTAAATACGTGAAGATGTGCACGCTATGAAGAGCTGGACAAGTACAGACTGCAGTCCCAGTGACAGGCTGCTTTACCCTCCCTAGTTTGGAGAAATGTCCAAGTCTGGAAGTCAGGAAGCAAGAGCTGCTTGCAGGAGTGGCTGGCCCAGGCAGGGGCAGTCCATGAGCTGGGCGCATGTCATGCCAAGACACAGGAGGTTACTGAAGGCTGGAGTCCAGCCTCGGTGGCCTGAGCAGACTCCACCTGCCCAGACACCGCCACCTCTGCCATGGACCAGGACTCATGAAACACACTCCATCCTGTGTGTGCCCCAAAGCCAAGGGTCCCATAACAGCTGTAGTGGAGAGCAGGAGACGGGAACATGTTAGGCAGGCAGGGTTGAGGGTCCCCCTTCCTCTCCACCAGTGATTCCATCAGAGCCTGAGGGTCAGCCTGGAGCCCTGAGCCAGTCCAGAGGCCCAGCGGTGCGTGATCGACATCCTGACCGGACAGGGGTTGCGTGAACAGCAGCTCTGTGGCGTGACTGGACTCGGAGACCCACTTCCCTAAAACCTCCAGCTGTGGTCCTCCTGCCCTCTGATGGTAGCCTGTCACCCCAGACAACAGCCACCTGGCGGCAGCGCTCCTTGGGACCCCTCCCCCCCGGGAGTCGGCTTTCTTTGTTTCTATGACTTTAATAAACCCTGCCACTTTGTTCTCACTCTTCGTGTCTGTGGAGCTCACCTTTCAAATTCACAGGACAAGGAACCGACAGATCCTCCTGCCCCATGGTGACCGCTAGGTAAGAGTCCAGGTAAGTAACACATGTGGGATTGATGGGGTGGGAGCGCGTGGCAGGCAGGGGCGGGGAGAGGCAGCAGCCTGCCTGGGAACAGGGTGGCCTGCCCTTCCAGGGTGGAGGGAGCCTGGGGTCAAATTCCTCCTGAGAGGAGGGTTGGAGGCATGGGCCCTGGGCAGGGGGCTCAAGTGTCACAAGCAGGAGGCCCTGTGTGGGGCTGTCACCGGTCCAATTCTCTGGAATGCAGGGCGTTTAGGGGAATCAGCCGGGCGGCAGTGTGAGGTGGTATGTCAAGGGAGTCCACGGGACCCTCCGCTGCAGAGGTGACTGAGGGGCAATGAGGCTGCCCCGGCTGGTCCTTCACCAACACTGTGGTGAGAGAGGCCGCTCCCACCCGCCTGGCCCTCCGCCACAGTGCCCACCCGCCTGGCCCTCTGCCACAGTGCCCACCCGCCTGGTCCTCCGCCACAGTGCTCACCCTAACTGACCAGGAAAACGGGGCCCTGCATTAATTCCCTGGGGAGACTCTGGGCAACAGCTCCTTTGAGGGCCCCTCAATTGCCTTAAGACCTCAGCAGGAAACGATGAAGCCCCCTCCGGGCACACTTGGGGATGTGGGGAAAGTCAGGCAGCCAGGGCGGGCCCTGCTCAGCCACCCACAGGGCCATCCACTCCACCTCTGGGTAGGTCCTTCCTCCTCCGCTTCTTAGGAGTATGAACCCCGGGGACAGAGGACAGAGGACATGCCTTGCCAGGACAGTCCTACCCGAGAGGCCCCCAGCTTCGGGGGCAGCTGTCACCGGGCCCTGGCCCTCGCTCCCGTTTAGCTTCCCTGGTCTCCATCTCGCCTGCCTTCTGCTTTCAGGACTGGATTCCAGGGATGTCTCCTCCTGCCCCTCAGGTCAGGGCCAAGGGGCCAGCACATTCCTCACCTGCTTGTCCGCCTGCTCACATTCCTCCTCCGAGAACCTGCTCTGGAGGCAGCATAAATCATCAGCCGTGGGAGAGCCCAGAGCCGGATCCTTGAAAATCTGACTCCAAGTAACTTTACTGTGGCTGAGGAGTAAATATAACAAAGAAAGAAAAGAAGCACAAATATAAATACCTTCTCCCATGTTCTTTAACATTACTATTATTATTTTTTACTTTCCATCTAAGACTGACGATCTTTTTCATGCTTGTGTCAACACTTGTATTTGCATGTTCTCTGTGTGGCTCATGCTGACTCCATGACGAGTTCAGAATTTAATTTAAACAATGTCAGAAACCCACTCATGAATCATGCTGAAAAATCGTTTTCTCAGAAAATCGAAATGGGGGTTGAGGTTGTAGCTCAGTGAGAGAGCACTGGCCTAGCACGTGTGAGGCCCTGGCTTCCATCCTCGGCACCACATAAAAATAAATACATAACATAAGGGTATTGGGTCCATCTACAACTAAAAATATTTTTTAAAAACTCAAAATGCATTTGAAAACCGATCAAGTATCAACAACTTTCACACAGTCGATTCAATCTCCCAGTATAATAAGACAGAAGTCACACTGTCCCTCCTATTTAAACGGCTTTCCAGCCAGCCTGGCAGCATTCCACAAGTGTCCAATGTGTGCTGAGGGTCTCTCCAGTATTATTGGTTTATCGAGTCATTTCTTCCCTAAGACTCTGTGTTATATTTCAAATAGACACAACTGCCCACCACTCAGTCCTAAGTCAGGCTTCAAAGCTCTGGGACCAAAATGGACCTGTACATATTGAGTTGTAATTTATGGGGACAGTGAGGTAACAGGTTTAAATATCACCCCAGACTTTCAGGGAAGCCGGGTTCCTAGGGACCCAAGGAAGTTTTCCCGGGGAGCTCCATCTTCACAGAGCAGAAGGATCTGCCCCTCAAAATGCAGTCATTAGAAAAGGTGAGCTGTGGTGACACAGATTTTCCTGAGAGGTGATAGCATTGTCCCTATGTCCCTAGAGTGAGCGTCCAGACCTGACTGAGCACAGCCATTGGCCAGCCGCGGGGTCCTGGCTTCCATTCGCCCTTACAACCCTGAACTAGCTAAGGTCTAAGCTCTGACTTCAGACGCCACACTCTGGGGTCCCCCCAGGTGACTGATGACCCATGCTCAGGGCTCTCAGGGAGGTCAGGTTTCCGCTGCCCGGGGCCTCAGGGGTTGGAGTGAGGCTCAGGGTGTCAGGAGGCAGAGGCTTGGGGCATGATCCTTCTGCAGTGGACCACCGGACCATTAATCCTGAACCCACCGTGACTCCGAGTGGATGTTTGGGCTCAACTGAAGTCAAGGAGAAATCTGTGTTCAACGAGGTGGGGTGGGCACCTGCCAGGCACCTGCGGAAATGGACCTCCTCCTGACAGCCTGGTGGGAGACATCCTGTCCCGGAGGGCAGGGGCAGTCCACACTGCTAGACACTGGCCTGAGGAGGGCGGTTGCTGGGTGTGAACACCGACTAGATGACTATCTTCCTGCGTACAGTCAGGTCTCATGCCAAGTCCAAGGATGACCCCCTGCCCGGTTGCCTGCCGTCTTGCGCAGATGTGACCAGTTGGGAGAGAGAAGCACGGGATGAGGCCGCGGCAGGTAACATGGAACCACAGAGGGCCACCCCAATCAGTCCATGGGAAGCCAGAGGCACCGGCAGAGCCACAGGCCAAAAGGGGCATGAGCAGGAGCAGACGGGAAGGGTACTAGTGCCAGCAAAGGAGGCAGATGGGCAGTGGTCAGTGTCCTCCTCAGATTAATTAGCACTGCACCCTGGACGCCAGTCAAATAGCAGGCTGCGGAAACGCCACAGCAATATTGTGCTGCTAATGCGATAAATGATCCGGACGTGGTGCCAAGCGTGGCTGCGAGGAGACCGCGGCCAGTGTGTCCTGTGCCTTTCCACTCTCCCCTGGAGGGGTTTAGTGTGGGATCAGAATAAAATCTGAGGAAGAAGCACAGGAAAGTGTCACCAAGCTCTGGACTTCACCAGAATGGTAAATTCTAAGTCAGGAGAGGATCTGACTTCAGCAGGGGGACTCCTGCCAACTCCTGTCCTCTGCTGGTGGAAACAATCTCAGGTGACAAGGACTCAAATAAGGTGCCTGTGGATGATATATCATCACAGATGACTCAAAAATAAGGACAAGAGGCTGGCAGAGATGCAGTCAGAGAAGGAATATGTTTACACCAGGTGAACACAAACAGTTGTACTAGGGAATGTCTGTGTCATAGATTGTTTATGTTATTCTAAAAAAATCATAAACAAGAAAAAGGCGATTTTAAAGAACAGGCTAGCATCCCAGATCCCATGAACAGGGTGAAGGTGTCATTTTACTTCTTAGAACAACTTGGGAAGGTTGTTTCCTGCTGACAGAACGTAACAGGTGTGTCAATTTCCATGTAACCTTAACTGGAATGAAAACCGCGTGTATAGTGACAGCAGAGACAGGAATCTTAAAGCAGAGGAACAGACCCACGGACCCACACTGGTACGTGTCAAGCCCCCAACAATGCAAGCCCTGATGCCGTGTAGCTCAGAAGTGTGAAAGTTAAGATGTGTTGTAAGCTGGGCGTGGCGGCCCTGGCCTATAATCCTGGCTACTCAGGAGGCCAAGGCAAGAGGATCACAAGTTGGAGCCCAGATTGGATAATTTGGGTAATTTAGTGAGATTCTGTTTCAAAATAAAATAAAAATGGCTTGGGGTGTAGTTCAGTGGTAGAGCACTTGCTTAGCACGGGAGGCCCTGGGTTCTATCCTGTAAAACACACACACACACACACACACACTCACACACACACAGGAGTTGTGAACCGGAGTAGAACAGTGCTCACTCCGTGATAAGATCTCTACCTTTGGGGTACCTCCCGCCTGCTGTGCTGACTGCCCACACCCTGGCCTGCCTTATCTCTGTTAGGCTCACAAGAAGCTGAGATACTGCTGTTCGCAGTCTCGCCCATGGGTGTGACTCTGAGGGAAGAAGCCACAGGCAGCACGTGGTGTGGACGCTCCGTCAGCAGAGAAGCCACACACACTCGCCCAGTCACCCCTCTCGTCCCTGCTGCTGTCTGAGCATCGACTTCGGGTTCCAGGAAAGAACAGGCCACCAAACACTGACAACGCCACTGAAGGAGGAGGGCTGCAGGGTGACGGCTGTGAGGTGCCCATCGGGCGCTGCCCAGCTGGGCGGTGGGCAGACAGCCCCACAGAGGGCAGAATTCTCCAAACTGGTGCCTGCCAGATAAAAGTGCAGGAGCGCTCCAGAGATGGAAGGCCTCACTGAAATCCCTGGGAGGCCAGAGAGGACACAGTGAGAGCCGTAGAGGGGGACGGAAGGAGCCCAGGGGAAGCCACTGCTGGGTCAGGCTGGGCCTGGGCACCAGGCTGGGCCTGGGGCTCTTGACTGTGTTCTGTGAACTCTTTACACAGAGGACTGCCATGATCTCACTCTGGTGTCCTGGACCTGCTAGAATGTGAGCCCACACTCGGGAGGACAGGGGAGGGGGACAGAGACGCAGAGGCCGGTGGGAAGAGGTCTGCTCCAGACCTGGGTGTGCCACGGAGGTGCAGATGGAGGTAGCTGGGGCATGTTTGGGAGGAGAACCTGCTGAGGACACGGGTGTGGGGAGGGAGACGAGAGGAGATCAAACGGAGGGGAGGGAGCAGTCTCGTGGCGTGGGAGCAGGAGCTGGTGGGTCATGCTGAGCTCCAGCCGGCCAGGGATCCCCATGGGAATGTCAAGCACAGAGTCACGTGGGCTGGGCGGTGGCAGGGGTCAGGGCTGAAGATAAGGACAATCGTGGTGGCCGTCATTTGCTGGTGGATGATTTTCAAAAGGCCACCTGGGAGAAGGATGTAGATAGGAGGGGGACTGTAGGGGGTGGCCCAGGGTGGAAAGCAGCAGTCAGGGACAGGGACAAACAGAGGCCAGGACAGGGAGGACTTCCAGGAGATGCAGGACTGCCCTGGGCTGCTCGGGGCCTGGTCATGACCCAGGTAAAAGTCACATCATTGCCACTCTCACTAGGAAGTAAACACTGGGAAGTCTCCTCTTTGTCATTTAACCACAGCGTGGGGTAGATCTGCACTAGCCCCCTTATGGGTTTTATTTCTAAAGTGGGGATTGAAAAACAAAACCAAACAGGAAGTGCTCCAAATGGGGGTGGGGAGCCCTTTGGAAAGTTCACTTTGAATTGTAGGAAAAGCCACATTTCTTCCCATAATTAACACACATGCTCACACAGGCTTGCAGACACACACGCACACACACGATCTCTCAATAGCAGTACTATTGTAAGTACTTCACATCTTGATAAAAGTCTACATAATGTCCCTTACCTGCAAGCACATTTGGAAAGAGTATTTTTTAAAAAACCCATGCAGATGCCTAAGGCCAGGTCCCCATGTGACACACGTGGACATTGTTCCTCACTGTGGCTCTGGGTTGCCTGCAGGAGTGACCCCAGAACTGTGTACCCCCAGCAGGGCACTCTGGGGTCCGCCCTCCTAGGCGCTCAGGGTTTCGCTCTGAGTATTCTTCTGCCAACCTGATCTGCTGTCCATTCGACAACTGGTAAACCCAGGGGGCATTTCTCTTCTTTCCACACCACCCACCAGCACTCACAACGTGAGGCCTAAAGAAGATCAGTGCACGCACTCCCTATCTCCGGAGGGGGGACAACCCTTGGCCTGATCTCCACTGTCCCTTCTAGTTCCCTATAACCATCGTCCTCCCCCCAGCACCACCACGAAAACAAACCCCAGCCCAGCATTGAGTTCGTTTATGTATATGGGATGTACCCAAAAGACAAGTTTGTTTATTCAGATGCAAATGTGATAAGGATTTCTCCTTTCAAGAGAAATGAGTCATGAGGGGTGATGACAGCTCTGAGCCAACTTCAGGCATTCTTCTGTGGACAATGTCAACGTCTTTTGCAAGTGTGTTTTCCCTGTGAGAGCATTTCACATAGTAACTAAGCTCCTAGTCATGCAGAAATCGCTCCTAGGGACCTTTCTCTGGACTTGTGCACGCGGCTCAGGAAACAAGACTCAGGGTCTAAACGTGGAGCAGGCCAGGCTTTCAGGGTGTGTAACCACGAATCTCATCGGGCACAGAAACACATTCTCAGAATTTTACCAAATAGCATTAAGTTCGACCATATTGAAGTTAATACAAATAGAAAAACTTTACCTACAAGAAGGCCCATGGTGATGTCATTTGTAACAACAAAAGATAGAGAAGACGAAAGAATCAAAACAAACAAATGGACACCCGAATCATGTCACAACCATGTACTGGAACTCTATGCACACAGAGGATTTGTCAACTATTTTAAGTTATGGAGAAAATGCTCCTTATATAATTATGTATATATTTTACTTTTAAAAAAATTTTATTTGTTATTTTTAGTTATACATGATAGAGTATTTTGACATATTTATATAAACATTGAAGTATGTCTAATATATTCATTTTTTAAATAGAATAAAACTACAACTGAATTTTAAGAAGTCAGTTTTACAGATGTTATTTCAAAGGTCAGAGACCTTCCACTGTATTAATTATTGCTGTGACATTATATGCATGACCCGTGTAACTCCCCATCATGTTCAACCACAAGAATGGGGTCGAAATTGTAATAGGCTGCACCCCATGTGTGTATAATATGTCAAAACACACCCTACTATCATGGATATCTACAAATAAAATCAACAAATAAAAAGAAGAAAAAACAATACATTGTTAAAACATTGATAAGATTTATTTATTTATTTATTTATTTTAAAAGGCAGATAGAGATCAGGGGCTGGGCTGTGGCTCAGTGCACAGCACTTGCCTAGCACATGTGAGGCACTGGTTTCCATCCTCAGCACCACATAGAAATAAACAAATAAAAATAAAGGCAGGCTGTCCATCCACAACTATAAGAAAAAAAAATTAAAAGGCGGGATGATGCTTTTTCTTTATTCTTTTCTGATTTTCCTCAGATTTCAATAACGAATGTGTAAATCAGATACTGTAACCCTAGGATGGCCTCCGTGCCGGGCAGGCAGGCAGGGAGCCCTCCCAGCTGAAAGGTGTCCGGGCCCCTCCTGCCTGCACCTCTCTCCTCTGTTCTGCTCACTTCCCGCTGGACCCTCCGGCCGCCTTCCAGTTTCCCCACTGAGGCACACTGGGGACCAAAGAGGCCCCACGCACATCTCTTCTCTGCTGGACCAGTGACGTGAGCACCACCCCGCCCCTTTGGCTTCCTGAATCCCTTGGAACCCTAAGTTCCTTGGCGCACCCTTTCTGCACACCTAAGCCACAAGCACACTGCTCTGCGGCTGCAGCCTGAGGCCTGGGTCTAACTGCACCTGCACTGTGTGTGTCCTTGTTTAGTTTCTTGCTGACTGTAAGGTCCCGGAGAGCGGGCCCTTGGTCATCGTCATCTCCACCATTCTCACATGTGACTCCATAGCTGGTCATACATAGAGCAAATCACATGTGTGAAAATCAGAGAAATAAATGTGTTGTAAAACAAGCTTTCTTTGTGTGGCACTGGGGTCTCACACCAGTGAGACTCGGGGTCTCACACATGCTAGGCAAGTGCTCTACCGCTGAGCCACATCTCCAGCCCTACATAGCATTTTATTTTAGAATATTTCAGATTTATAGAAAACTTGCAAAAATAGTACAGAGAGAGAGAGGAAGATGGCTGCGAAGGGAGTGCATCACCCCAGTGCGCCGCATCACTGTGCGGGAGAAAGACGAGGTGAAACAGCTGAAGGCTATCTTGTTGGGAATTTCCAGTGAAATTGAGGTGCTCCAGAATCTAGTGGACGGATTTCCATCTCGCGAGGTTCGGCTGCGGGGGCTCGGACTCGGGCGATTTCTCCGCACGGAGGGTCGCGCCCCGCAGCTGGAGTCTGCAGAGCGCGCTGGGAAGTGGCGAGGTGCCGGAGCGGGGATGCAGCGATGCGGATTCTGGGGGCTCCTGCCAGTGGTGCAATGGCCGTGCTTAGTGCTGAGTTCCAGCTTTGAGACAGAGGAGAGAAGTGGTCCAGTTCGGTTCTCGACACCGGTCGGACCACGGAGGAGGACAGCAGCCGCCATCTTGGAGAGCTGATGTAATCATCCCTGTTTTCTACTGATCTCAGCTCATTCAGCTACAGAACAGGTGATTTCAGGCTGGTATTTGCCTGCGACTCGCAGACAGATCGCTCAGGCTCGGGGCTGGAGAACCAGTGGAGAATACTCCTAGGGGCTCGCTCCTGGCAAGGCGTGCGCCAGGCTCTGAGCAGCCGGATTCTGGTTCCCGGGGCTGCTTTGGCCCAGGGCTGGGGAACCTGCAGAGAATATGTGTTGAGGCCAGCTCCAAGTGGAGCGTGCGCTGAGCTTGGGGCGGCTGTGTTCTGACTTCCGGAACAGTTTTGGCCCGGGGCTGGGGAGCCCGCGGGGACTGCGTCTTTGAGCCTGCTCCCAGCGGAGCGTGCACCAAGCTCGGAGAGATTGGAGCGGCCGGGCTGTGGCTCCCGGAGTTGCTTTGGCCTGGGGCAAGGGAACCCGCGGGGGTCGCTCCTTGGAGCCTGCTCCTAGCGGAGCGTGAGCCGGGATCGGAGAGGCCGGGTTCTGGCTCCTGAAGCTGCTTTGGCCCAGGGTTGGGGAACCTGCGGTGACTGCTTCTCGGTCCGGGTCCTGCTGGGTGCTCTGGGGGCCAGGGGGGCAGAGTGGAGCTGCCGCCTGCAACCAGAGCAGGCCAAGTGACCCGCCGGCGTGGTATCACGACACCCCAACTGCAGCTGGGGCCGAAGAGAGTAGCCGCCCACGCCTAGAACAGGACCAGCGACCCGATGGCGTGGTAGCCAAGTCACCCCATTTGGAGTAGGGGCTGTACAGAGCCGCCGTCTGAGCCTGCAAGGTAGGCAGACCTGCGATCCACTGACAGGACAGGCCTGGTAGCCTGCCAGCGTGGTGGACACGTAGCACGGAGGCAGTCACGTCACACTGGTTGGAATGGGGGTGGAGCAGAGCCGCCGCCCGTGTCCGGAAAAGGCCCAGCGACCCGTTGGAGAGGCAGTCAGGTACCCCCATTGGGAGTGGGGGCTGAGAAGAACTGCCGCCCGAGCCCGCAAGGTAGGCAGACCTGCGACCCACCAGCGGAACAGGCCTAGAGGCCTGCCAGCGTGGTAGACACGTCACACCAATTGGAGTAGGGGCCAAGCAGAGCCGCCGCCCACATCCGGATCAGGACCAATGACCCGAGGGCGTGGTAGTTACGTCACCACAATTGGAGTGCGGGCAGAGCAGAGTTGCCACCCGCGCCCGCAGGGTGGGCAGACCTGCGACCTACCAGAGTGGTAGACAGATCACCCTAATTAGAGGAGGAGCACAGCCACTACCCGCCCTGCAAGGGAGATTTTCCAACTATACAAGAGCAATATAAATAAATAGGGGGAAAATTTCAAAAACACAACAGTTTCACCAAGCAGAAAGAAACGCGAGCAGTATGAAAAGACAAGGAAAGAAGGACCACAAGCAATGCAGGTCAACTCAACTTTAGAAGAAGTAATAGCTGCAACAGATGGAATGTCAGATAAAGAGTTCAGGATATACATGCTTCAGATGATCTGGAGTCTCAAGGAAGACATGAGACAGCAAAATCAGACAATGAAAGATCACATTGACAAGGAACTACACAAACAAATCCAGGAAGTAAAAGATCAACTATACAGGGAGATAGAGGTAATAAAAAACAAACAAATAGAAATCCTAGAAATGCAGGAAGCAATAAACCAACTTAAAAACTCAATTGAGAATACTATCAACAGAGTAGATCACTTAGAAGATAGAACATCAGACAATGAAGACAAAGTATTTCAACTTGAAAAGAACATAGACAGCTCAGCAAGTCTGCTAAGAAACCATGAACAGAACATTCAAGAAATATGGGATAACATTAAAAGACCAAACTTAAGAGTCATTGGGATACAGGAAGGCACAGAGCTCCAAACCAAAGGGATAAACAATCTATTCAATGAAATAATACGAGAAAACTTCCCAGACTTGAAGAATGAGACAGAATCCCAAATCCTAGAAGCCTATAGGACGCCAAATGTGCAAAATCATAAGAGATCCACACCTATACACATTATAATGAAGATGCCCAACATATAGAATAAGGAGAGAATTTTAAAAGCTACAAGAGAAAGGAAGCAGATTACATTTAGGGGTAAACCAATCAGGATAACAGCTGATCTCTCAACACAGACTTTGAAAGCTAGAAGATCCTGGAATAACATATTTCAAACACTGAAAGAAAATGGGTTCCAACCAAGAATCATGTATCTGGCGAAATTAAGCTTCAGGATGGAAGATGAAATTAAAACCTTCCACGATAAACAAAAGTTGAAAGAATTCACAGCTAGAAAACCATCTCTTCAAAAAATCCTTGGCAAAACATTACAGGAAGAGGAAATGGAAAATAACAATGAAAACCAACAGTGGGAGGTAGGACAGTAAAGGGGGGAAAGTAATCAAAGAGGAAAACAAATCAGGTTTAGTAACATTAATAAACAAATATGGCTGGAAGAACAAACCATATCTCAATAATAACCCTAAATGTTAATGGCTTAAACTCACCAATTAAGAGACACAGGCTAGTTGAATGGATCACAAAACAAGACCCAACAATATGCTGCCTACAGGAGACGCATTTGATAGGAAAAGATATACATAGACTAAAGGTGAAAGGTTGGGAAAAATCATACCACTCATATGGACTTCGGAAACAAGCAGGAGTGTCCATACTCATATCTAATAAAATAGATTTCAAGCCAAAGTTAATCAAAAGGGATAAAGAGGGACACTGCATACTGCTCAAGGGAACCATACACCAACAAGACATAACAATCATAAATATATATGCCCCAAACAATGGTGCAGCTATGTTTGTCAAGCAAACTCTTCTCAAGTTCAAGAGTCTAATAGACCACCATACAATAATCATGGGAGACTTCAACACATCTCTCTCACCACTGGACAGATCTTCCAAACAAAAGTTGAATAAGGAAACTATAGAACTCAATAACACAATTAACAACCTAGACTTAATTGACATATATAGAATATACCACCCAACATCAAGCAGTTACACTTTTTTCTCAGCAGCACATGGATCCTTCTCAAAAATAGATCATATATTATGTCACAGGGCAACTCTTAGACAATATAAAGGAGTAGAGATAATACCATGCATCCTATCTGATCATAATGGAATGAAACTGAAAATCAACGATAAAAGAAGAAAGGAAAAATCATGCATCACTTGGAGAATGAACAATAGGTTACTGAATGATCAATGGGTTTTAGAAGACATCAAGGAGGAAATTAAAAACTTCTTAGAGATAATGAAAACACAGACACAACATATCGGAATCTATGGGACACATTGAAAGCAGTTCTAAGAGGAAAATTCATTGCTTGGAGTTCATTCCTTAAAAAAAGAAAAAAACCAACAAATAAATGATCTCATACTTCATCTCAAAATCCTAGAAAAAGAAGAGCAAAACAACAGCAAAAGAAATAGAAGGCAAGAAATAATTAAAATCAGAGCTGAAATTAATGAAATCGAAACAAAAGAAACAATTGAAAAAATTGACAAAACTAAAAGTTGGTTCTTTGAAAAAATAAATAAAATCGACAGACCCTTAGCCATGCTAACGAAGAGAAGAAGAGAGAGAACTCAAATTACTAGCATACAGGATGAAAAAGGCAATATCACAACAGACACTTCAGAAATACAGAAGATAATCAGAAATTATTTTGAAGCCTTATATTCCAATAAAATAGAAGATAGTGAAGCCATAGATAAATTTCATAAGTCATATGATCTGCCCAGATTGAGTCAGGAGGATATAGACAACCTAAACAGACCAATATCAATAGAGGAAACAGAAGAAACCATCAAAAGACTACCAACTAAGAAAAGCCCAGGACCGGATGGGTATACAGCAGAGTTTTACAAAACCTTTAAAGAGGAACTAACACCAATACTTTTCAAGCAATTTCAGGAAATAGAAAAAGAGGGAGAACTTCCAAATACATTCTACGAGGCCAACATCACCCTGATGCCTAAACCAGACAGAGACACTTCAAAGAAAGAAAACTACAGACCAATATCTCTAATGAACCTAGATGCAAAAATCCTCAATAAAATTCTGGCGAATCGGATTCAAAAACATATCAAAAAAATTATACACCATCATCAAGTAGGATTCATCCCTGGGATGCAAGGCTGGTTCAATATACGGAAATCAATGAATGTTATTCACCACATCAATAGACTTAAAAATAAGAACCATATGATCATCTCAATAGATGCAGAAAAAGCATTCGACAAAGCACAGCATCCCTTTATGTTCAAAACTCTAGAAAAACTAGGGATAACAGGATCATACCTCAACATTGTAAAAGCAATCTATGCTAAGCCTCAGGCTAGCATCATTCTGAATGGAGAAAAATTGAAGGCATTCCCTCTAAAATCTGGAACAAGACAGGGATGCCCTCTCTCACCACTTCTGTTCAACATAGTCCTCGAAACACTGGCCAGAGCAATTAGACAGACGAAAGAAATTAAAGGCATAAAAATAGGAAAAGAAGAACTTAAATTATCACTATTTGCAGATGACATGATTCTATACATAGCAGACCCAAAAGGGTCTACAAAGAAACTATTATAGCTAATAAATGAATTCAGCAAAGTGGCAGGATATAAAATCAACACGCATAAATCAAATGCATTCCTGTATATCAGCAACAAATCCTCTGAAACGGAAATGAGGATAACTACTCCATTCACAATATCCCCCCCAAAAATAAAATACTTGGGAATCAACCTAACAAAAGAGGTGAAAGACTTATACAATGAAAACTACAGAACCCTAAAGAGAGATATAGAAGAAGACCTCAGAAGATGGAAAAATATACCCTGTTCATGGATAGGCAGAACTAACATCATCAAAATGGCGATATTACCCAAAGTTCTCTACAGGTTTAATGCGATGCCAATCAAAATCCCAACGGCATTTCTTGTAGAAATAGACAAAGCAATCATGAAATTCATATGGAAAAACAAAAGACCCAGAATAGCAAAAGCAATTCTAAGCAGAAAGTGTGAATCAGGCGGTATAGCGATACCAGACTTCAAACTATACTACAGAGCAATAGTAACAAAAACAGCATGGTACTGGTACCAAAACAGGCGGGTGGACCAATGGTACAGAATAGAGGACACAGTAACCAATCCACAAAACTACAACTATCTTATATTTGATAAAGGGGCTATAAGCATGCAATGGAGGAAGGATAGCACCTTCAACAAATGGTGCTGGGAAAACTGGAAATCCATTTGCATCAAAATGAAACTGAATCCCTTTCTCTCGCCATGCACAAAAGTTAACTCAAAATGGATCAAGGAGCTTGATATTAAATCAGAGACACGGCGTCTGATAGAAGAAAAAGTTGGCTATGATCTACATACTGTGGGGTTGGGCTCCAAATTCCTCAATAGGACACCCATAGCACAAGAGTTAACAAATAGAATCAACAAATGGGACTTACTCAAACTAAAAAGTTTTTTCTCAGCAAAAGAAACAATAAGAGAGGTAAACAGGGAGCCTACATCCTGGGAACAAATCTTTACTCCACACACTTCAGATAGAGCCCTGATATCCAGAGTATACAAAGAACTCAAAAAATTAGACAATAAGATAACAAATAACCCAATCAACAAATGGGCCAAGGACCTGAACAGACACTTCTCAGAGGAGGATATACAATCAATCAACAAGTACATGAAAAAATGCTCACCATCGCTAGCAGTCAGAGAAATGCAAATCAAAACCACCCTAAGATACCATCTCACTCCAGTAAGATTGGCAGCCATTATGAAGTCCAACAACAACAAGTGCTGGAGAGGATGCGGGGAAAAGGGTACACTTGTTCATTGTTGGTGGGACTGCAAATTGGTGCAGCCAATTTGGAAAGCAGTATGGAGATTTCTTGGAAAGCTGGGAATGGAACCACCATTTGACCCAGCTATTCCCCTTCTCCGTCTATTCCCTAAAGACCTAATAAGAGCATGCTACAGGGACACTGCTACATTGATGTTCATAGCAGCACAATTCACGATAGCAAGATTGTGGAACCAACCTAGATGCCCTTCAATTGATGAATGGATAAAAAAAATGTGGCATTTATACACAATGGAGTATTACTCTGCATTAAAAAATGACAAAATCATAGAATTTGGAGGGAAATGGATGGCATTAGAGCAGATTATGCTAAGTGAAGCTAGCCAATCCTTAAAAAATAAATGCCAAATGACTGCTTTGATATAAGGGGAGTAACCAAGGACAGGGTAGGGACAAAGAGCTTGAGAAGAAGATCAACATTAAACAGGGATGAGAGGTGGGAGGGAAAGGGAGAGAGAAGGGAAATTGCATGGAAATGGAAGGTGATCCTCAGGGTTATACAAAATTACATATAAGAGGAAATGAGGGGTAAGAGAAGAATAATACAAGTGGAAGAAATGATTTACAGTAGAGGGGGTAAAGAGAGAAAAGGGGAGGGGAGGGGAGGGGAGGGGAGGGGGGATAGTAGAGAATAGGATAGACAGCAGAATACATCAGTCACTAGAATGGCAATATGTAAATCAATGGAAATGTAACTGATGTGATACAGCAATCTGTATACGGGGTAAAAATGGGAGTTCATAACCCACTTGAATCAAACTGTGAAATATGATATATTAAGAACTATGTAATGTTTTGAACGACCAACAATAAAAAAATGAAAAAAAAATAAAGGTATTGGGGCTGGGGATGTGGCTCAAGTGGTAACATGTGTGCCTGGCATGCGCGAGGTGCTGGTTTTGATCCTCAGCACCACATAAAATAAAATAAAGATGTTGTGTCCACCAAAAACTGAAAAATAAATATTAAAAAAAAAAGATAGTACAGAGAGCTCTCATACCCCACTCCCAATTTTCTCTACTTAGGTCAACATTTTACTTTACTATGATTGATCTATCACAACTGATGAACCAATATCAATACATTATGGTTAACGAAAGAGCGTATTGATTCAGATTTCCTTACTTTTTACCTGACCTCCTTTTCTGTTCCAGAATCCCATCCAGGGTCACATCCCCCTAGGCTCCTCTCAGCTGGACGGTAGCTCTGGTTTTCCTAGGCCTTGACAGTTTTGAGGAGTGTTGGCAGGAGTTGAACAGAACGTCTCTCTCTTGTCCTCTGTCCCTTGATTTTCTCAAGGTCAGACTGGGCTTAATATAATACTAAGGAGGAAAATGACCTTAGGTAGAGTGTTAGAGTTCTCCAGAGAAACCGAAGCACTAGGATATCTTTCTGCTTCTGTCTGTATTTATCGATGCGTCTGTCTACCAGTAGATCAGCCCACTGCTCTTTATTTCTAGGAATGGAATCACAATTGTGGGGACTGGCATGTCGACACTCTTCAGGGCAGCTGGCAGCTGGAGACCTGGGAAGAATGGAGGGGACAGGTCCTGTCGGACAGTCTCCTGGAGTCACGTGTGCCCTCCTGGGGGATCTCAGTCTTCTTCTCATAGGGCCTGGATGAATTGGATAAGGCCCACCACGTTATGGAAAGACACCTGATGTAAATGTTGGTCACATCATAGCAACATCAGAGGCTTTGACGCCTAAGAAACAGCACGATAGAAATCATCAACGGAGCCAGGCAGGGCGGCACACGCCTGTAATCGCAGTGGTTTGGGAGGGTAAAAGAGGGGGATTGCAAGTTCAAGCCAGCCTTAGCACCTTAGAGAGACCCTGTCTCTAAGTAAAATATAAAAAAGAGCTGAGGATGTGGCTCAGTGGTTAAACATGCCTGGGTTCAATTCTGGGTACCAAAAAAAAAAAAAAGAAGAAATCATTAGGGGGCAGGGCTGCCGAACCAGGGCCTCAAACCAGAGAGAAAGAAAGTGAGTGGGGTCCTGGGCTGAAGGGAGGTCCACTCAGACCCACATGCTCATCTCCTCTGGAAACACCTTCAGAGACACACCTGACACATGCTTTAGCCTGTTTCTAGGTATTCCTTAATCCAGTCAAGCTGACTGCTGCAGTGAACACACACAGGTTACAAGAGCCAATTTCAAGCCACATGTCATTCAGCATACCCAAGGTCTGACGGATTGGCACTGGGCAGGGGACATTTACACTGTTTCCTTTTAAGACGCACAAGCTGAATACCATCAGCGATGGCCACCCATGACCCCTGCCTCCAGGCCTCTCTTCCTGGAAACCAGGGACAGCCCAGGCTACACAGGAGCCCGCAGCCTGGATGCTATGGTGTGAACATGCCGGGGGCTTGCTCTGGTGCTTGTGGATGGGGCGGGGCTGGGGGTTGGGGTGCAGCTTACTTCCCGAGCCTTGGCTGGGTCACACATGGCTGCTCCTAGAGTGTAGAGGCCCATGGTTTCAGGGAGGAAAGAGGGAGGCCGCCCACCCTGGACTCTGAGGAGAGTTTCCCAGTTCAGCAGAGCACCCCCTTCATCCGGCCCTGCACCCTCCTGCCAAGGCCGGGCCTACACCTCAGTGTCAACACCGACATCAGCAGAGACATGGCTGTGAACTGTCGGCTGAGAGTTGATGACACCCTTTTAAATATGAGCTGAAGAACTCTACAACAAGTAATTGTGAATATGTCACCAATTTTAAATTTAACATATTTCATAAAAATATTTCTAAGACTTGTAGTTATTTCTGTCCTTTGAAGAGGATCTTTGTTGTTGTTGTGGATTTTTGTTGTTGTTGTGTTTTGCTGCTGGGGATTGAACTGAGACCCTCACACGTGCTCTACCCCGGCCTACACCTCCAGCCTTCATTTAAAGAGTCTGATGCATATTTGAGCATTTACTTTCTTATTCAAAATCGACAAGTTCCAAGATGTGTAAAAATGACAGAAGAGTGGCAAGAATTTGGAAACCATAGAAACCACAGAAACAAGCTGGCGAATCATCAGGAGGAAAGCAAAGAGACCATGAGACAGAAATGAAGTTTGACATCGATGAAACTGGTAGAGGTCCCCGGGGGGAGAGACCAGCTGTGGGTCAGGAAGAGCGGCGACCACCAGCCGCCCTCCAACAGGGACTCGGCTCGAGCGCCAGCCCTGCAGGGCAGAGCGCGGGCTGGGACCCAGGCCACACGCCCAGGAAGCACAGCCGTGTTTTTGTGGTTGACAGGATAACACCCCGTGACACCTGCGTCCTGGTCCCAGGAAGCTGCAGGTGGTGACATTACAGAGCACAGGGCAGTTGGTGCTGCAGGTGGAATCAGGGCCACCTGCAAGGGCCGGGGGAAGGAATCCTGCACGGTCAGGTGTGCCCCGGGCAATCACCAGGACCCTCAAAGGCAGAAGGGGAAGAGGGAGGAGGAGGACAACGCGGAGAGGGGCCTGTGGGGAGGAATGGTCCTGCTGATGCTGGTTCAGATGTCAGAGGCACAGAATGAGCTCTCCCTGGAGTCCAGCAGCCTTGCCAACTCCTTGGCTGTAGACCAGTGACCATGCCAGACCTGTGACCCGCAGAACGGCAAGAGAATACACGTGTTGTGCTGTTTTAAGCCACGTTTGTGGTAATTTGTTACAGCAGCAGTAGAAACCGAATACAGTCCCATGTCACTTGGTGGCAGGCAGACATTCTGAGCAATGCGCCCCTGGGGATGTCCTCACCTCAGAGCCTACTCACATAAGCTAGGGTGGCTGCAATGTCACTGAGCCATGAAGCCCTGTGTGACCACGTGTTGGCCCAAATGCCGTCGTGTGGTACCTGGCTATGCATTACTAGTTGTGGAGACAGTGCGGTTTCCAGGTAGAGCCAGGTGTCATTTTTAGGAAATAAAGGGCATCTAGAGAGCAGTCTTAGGACCTCCTTTCCCTGAAGCCTTTAATCCAGGGAAAAACTCCTCTTAGGAAATCGTTGATTGAAAACCCAAACCGGACTATTCTCCGTGGCCTCGAGGATCTTTCCTGGGCTGGAAATCTGTTGCTCTCCTCCACACTTTGGAGTCAGTGTAACCGGAGGGCCAGGGCTGGGCCCTGAGGGGACAGCGCTGCCATGCTGCACTGGGTGGCCTGGGTGGCCCTGCACTGCACACTCTTGGGGACAGCAAGCACACTGGTCTAACCTTCAGACCAAGCACGACCCCAGGTCAGAATTGAGGCTTGGTGCTTACCTGTTGAATGGGTGCTTCAGGTATCAAAGATGTGACGTAACAAGAAGGGTGACCAAGGCTGGGAGGAGGGAGACGAGTAGAAGGGAACGGAGTCATCCATGTATCTTTTAAGGGAACAAAACTTTGGATACTTTGTTTTGCTTTTTCTCTTCAGATAAAGATTTCTGTGCGCAGCTCAATGACAGCGGCACAGACTGGCATCGCCAACTTATTTCCAAATCATGTTCCCACACATGTTAATAACTGCTCAAAATTTACTACGGCATCTGTTTTAGCCTGAATCAAACCCAATTCTCCACTCATACCAAAGGGACTTAAATAAGAAAATAGAAACATTTCAACCAATCAAGTACTGTTCTGGGAGAAATACGTACCCACCCTGTGCAAAGGAGGACCTTCAAAATTAGGAAAAGGACCCCTCTCAGTATCGACAGGAGCAACACGAGCTGCTGGGAGCTGAGCCCTGTTCCCAAGTCAGCACACACCTGCCCTGCATGTGGAGGCCACCGGCAGGCCGCCCTGGGAGGAAGGACTCTCCTCTCCCAGGAAAGTTGGCCACTAGGGTGGGTGGGAGGTGGTGGGAGGAGGCTTGTGCACAGCCGGGCCCGGGTCTCACTGGGGATGGTGGCTGGGTGGCTGGGAACACTGCAGGAGGTGCCAGTGGGTACAGGGCATGTGGCCAGAGCAAGTGAGGGCAGGGTTGCCTAAGGAGGGTCCCCTGGGCGGCTGAGCACAGCAAGAGGGAGGCCAGCCTGTGGGTGGCAGAGCCTGGCTGGAGATGGGAGAGCTGGGAAGGCAGTTCAGGGACCTTCCCAGCCTGGCTCTGTGACCGAGGACACAGCTCAGGTGTGGCTGGTAGGAGGTCCACCAGCGCAAAGTTCTTTCAGGTGGAGGTCTGGGCCAGCCGCCACTGCCTGGGGTGGGTTTCCTGACTCGGCTCCTCTTCTGCCACCTGCGGGCTTTCCTGTCATCTGGCATTTCCACCTCGAGGAAGGACAACTGTTGACCTGCTGGTGCCAGGGACGGAACACCCCCCACCCCAGCCACGCTCAGCTGGGGCCTATTCACCAGGGCAGGGGGGCTCCCTTCCAGGGAACCTCTGCTGTGCTGAATTACACAGAGGATGTCGGAGCCCAAGTGCCAGGTGGCGTTGAGATGCAGAGGAATGCAGCGCCCCACCCTCTGCATACCCGCCACCCTCACCTTCAGGGACCAGCTCCACCTCCCCCCAGAACCTGCTTCCTGAGGGGCTCAGCTGCAGCCCTGGGCCCCGAGAGGAGGGCAGGGCCAGCAGGGCTGAGAAGGGCATTAGAGCTGAGCACAGGTCAGGCAGGGAGACAGCAGCAGAGCCCAGCTGCCAGGAACCTGCTGTCCCCAGTGGTCCTGAGACTGCTGGGAAGGAGGGGAGGGTGGAGAATCGTACCGTGACAAGGATAAACTGATCAAGTACTACTAGCAAACCTTTGTTACCCCCTGAGGTCATCCTTTCTCTATTTTTAAAAAAATCATAAAGAGTTGAGAGAGGTGACCCCACTTCCCAATGGGGACTGCGGAGCAGTCTGACCGGCTTCAGAGCAGTGTAACACTGGAAATGGGAACTTCTTTCCCACGGACGGGGACCCAGAACCCAGGAAAGGACTCCGGGCCAGGAAGTCACCTTCATCTGTGCCCTGGAGCAAGAGGAATGGGAGCTTCTGCCCCTGTGGGAAGAAACTCTTCTCCACCTGGCCCCAGGAATCCCCAGAACTTTCCAGAAATGGCAAGAGATGGGAGGGGTCAACCTCTCCTACCCTCCAAACTGGCAGGGTTTCTTTTCTGCTTTTCCAGGAAGCAGTGGCCGGGGCTGCTGGGGACAGAGACTCAGCTCCCAGGGGCAGCCCTCCCACTCAGAGCGGAATCCGGCCAGGCAGCCTCTGCCCGCAGCTGAAATCCATCCAGCAGTGAGCGCCTCCCCATCGGAGGCCAGTGAAAGACTGTTGATCAACCCAGCGTCCATAATCAACAGACACCACGAGAGCACAATTATCATGAAGTACCTTTCAGTGACTTAGGACTGGATTGCTTAAGTGGCTGAGCTGGTTCACCTAGGGCAGCTGCCAACCATCGACCCACTGTATGCATGGCTCTCGGGCGTCTGCCCTGAGCCGCTGCTTCTCCTGGGTGCTGGCAAACCCTCCCAGCGCCATCTCCCAGCAGCTCTGCAGGCATCCAAGCACCTGGAGGCACCACCCCCAGATGTGCCTCCTGCACAGCCATCCTGGGTGGGGGGACCTCATCGACCTGCAGTGTTTCTAGCACGTCTGGGGGGCTGGTGGTGGGAACCCACGGTGGCCGAGGTCTGAGAGCCAAGCTAGCTGTGGGAATCTCTGAGCCCCACTCAAGATTCCACATCTCCGTTCCCCTCCCGCCCGCTCTTCCCTTTGGTCTTCTGACTGCCCCTGGGGAGATCACAGGAAGAGCCACTCCCTGTTCCACCAACCCACCCTCCACCTCCTCCCAGGTGGGATTCTTCCAAAGCACAGCTTGGGTCCTTCACACCCCAAAGCCCCTACTGCCTTCAGGGAAAGTCTTCCTTGTTTAACAGGGAAGCCCCTGGCCCTGCTCTGCACCGCTCCTGCCTCACCAGTGACCTTCATCCTTCTCCCTGCACAGCCACATCCTAAACCCGAACACAGAGCTCAGACAAGGGACTATAGAACCTGAAGGCCTCAGCTGTGGTCACAGCCACCCTCACCTGCTGTGGTCAAGGCCACCCTCACCTGCACTCACATCCCCGTACCAGGGATTGAACTCAGGGACCACTGAGCCACACCCCCAGCTCTAGTTTGTATTTTATTTAGAGACAGGGTCTCACTGAGTTGCTTAGGGCCTCATTTTTGCTGAGGCTGACTTTGAACTTGAGCCTCCTGCCTCAGCCTCCTGAGCCACTGGGATTATAGGCATGCACCACCCAAATATTTCTTAAGATGATTAAAAAAAAAATTCCTGCAATTAATGGGTCAATCTTTGACAAACCAAATCACTAAAAACAAAAGAAAAAAGAGAAATAACAATGAGATAACAAACCCAAAGAGATGAAAACTTAAAGACAATGCTGAGGCTTTTTCCAATCAGGGTGTGATTTTTTAATGAAAGATTTTTTTTTTTTTAAATCTAAAAGTGATAAAAAAAAAAAAGTAGAAAACCTAAATAGACTGGTAGTCATGAAAGAAATGCAAAGATTAAAAAAGAATTCTCCCTCTCCAGAGATTCAAGCCAAAGCACTTCTCTTGATGAGTTTTATCATTCTTCAAAGAAGGTTTTCCTGGGGGCTAGTGCTGTAACTTAGTGGTAGGGGGCTTGCTTAGCGTGTGGGAAGCCCTGAGTTCTGTTCCCAGCATTGCAAAAAATAAAAATAGAACCTTTAATACATTTGAAGATAATAAAAAACAATAGAAACTTAGAAGAAATTCTAACTCATGTTTTAAAATAATATATTTGGATATCTACATTTTAAAAATCTGTAATAGAAAACCAGAGTAAGGGATATTGTTCACGCCTTCAGTGACTCTCCGACCAGCACACAGCAAGCACATGACTGTGGCCAAGGCCTCCTGCCATCAGAAGCTGCTAACGTACCGTCTAGAAAACTAGGCCTTTAGCATGGTGTATGTCGAGTGTGATACATCCATTAGAGGCGATATATTTTTAAAAACATTCAAATTTTTTGCCAGGCAGGGTGGCACATACCTGCAAGCCCATCCACTTGGAAGGCTGAGGCAAGAGAATTGTGAGTTCAAAACCAGCCTCAGCAACTTAGTGAACCCCTAAGCAACTCAGTGAGATCCTGTCTCTAAATAAAATTTTAAAAAGGGCTGGGGATGTGATTTAGTGGCTAAGCATCCCTGGGTTTAATCCCCGATATAAAAAAAAAGATATTTAAATTTTTGTGTGAATACTCTTTTAACTAACACAGGCTACAAAGTCATACTGACGGGATTTCAGGTATGAATGGATGCACAGGACAGGGGGGCTGCTGATGCACAGCATGGCCCGTATGTGCAGGCACTGAGCCTGGACCATTGTGGAAAACATTTTTTTTTTGTAGTCCTGGGGATGGAACCGAGGGGTGCTCTACTCCTGACATGCATCTCCAACCCTTTTTATTTTTTATTTTTTTTAAATTTTGGCATAGGATCTTGCTGAATTGCTGAGGTTGGCCTTGGACTTGTGGTCCTCCTGCCTCGGTCTCCCTCCTAGTAAACAGGATAACAGGCATGTGCCTCTGAGCCTGGTAAAACACACAGATGTTTTTCTTCTATTTCATTTCTTTCTACTTCAAAATTTTTCAAAAATAAGAATATACTGCTTTTGTCACCATATAAAAAATTTTAAAATGATTTAAAAATGGAAGAAAATAGAGACAAGGACAGGACAATGGGTGAGAGCTGAAGTGGATTTGTGTGTGTGCGTGCACATGTGTGTGCGTGTGTGCATGTGTGTGTGCATGTGTGTGCGTGTGCGTGTGTGTGCATGTGTGCACATGTGTGTGCGTGTGTGTGCATGTGTGTGTGTGTCAGAGCACTGATGCTCTTAGGATGAGGGGAACCTGAGCATGATCCTTGAGAGTGAGCAGACCCCCTGGAGGTGGGTGTGGAGGAGCGGGGTGGAGGGAAGGACCTGCGGGACATGAGACATGGGATCATGGCTCCAGGGGGATTGGCCTTGCCCGGTGCAGGAGATGTTTCCTCCCTAGAGATGGCAGAAACAGAGAGGAGAGAAATTCACTGGACATTTCGTATTGGGGGCAGGAAATTGAGATTCATGCCTCATGCTTCGGTTTTCTCTCTCGTGAAGGTTCTGGAGCGGGTGCAGTGGTGCACACTGTATTCCAGTGTGTGGTTGGGGCAGGAGGATCACAAGTTCAAGGCCAGACTGGGCAACTTAGAGAGACCCTCAGCAGTTTAGCAAGAATCCATCTCAAAATAAAAAATAAAAAATGCTGGGGAATGTAACCCAGTGGTAAAAGTGCCCTTGGGTTCAATCCCTAGTATTAAAAAAAAAAGGACTCTGGGTTACCTGTAAAAGTGGAGCTGGGCAGGACCAGAAAGGGTGTGAAGCTGGAGTTGAGGGCAGCGTCTACAGAATAAATTGGAGATGAGGGAGGAGCTCAGAGGACATGTAGGAGGTGGCCAAGGAGTGTTGTGTTCCAGGTGAAATAAAGACCATAATGCAGGCTAGCGCCCCTGAGCAAGCTGGAGTGATTTCCAGGGAGCCTGGCATGGCACCTGGGAAGCAGAAGATAGCTGTTGGTGGATTACCCTGGGATCCCCACTCCCTGCCCCGCAGGACGGGCTCTTCCAAGTAGTATTGGGGACGCAGGTTCCAGTGGGCTGGGCTGGTGTCTCCGTGTCTCACCTGCCCACATCTTTCCCTGGCACTGAGCCAGCCGTGCACAGGAGACCTAACTAAAGGTGGGCTGCACTGAGACGAGGCACCTCTCTGCTTAAACGAGATGAGCTGGAACCGAGTGAGTGGTCAGCTCAATCCATAACCACATACATATGGGGATTCAAAAAGAAAAAGAAATTGCCTGGAACCCCAGTGAATGTGTCAGCCACATGCTCCAAATGACCCATCGGTGATGTGAACAACACGGGAGACCTTGGATACCATTCTTCATTCCCCTGCCGAAGCTCCTCTGGTTTGATGACCAGTGCAGGGAGGGGCCATCTCTGTTCATCACCAGGCCTGGGCAATTACTGGAGGATCCCAAATGGTCGGGGAAAATGAAACAAGCATCCAGCCGATGAGGTGGAGTCTCACAGCTGTAATTGCCACCTGTTTTCACGTGCCATCCTGTCTGATTCTCAAGGTCCTCCTTCCTTGGGCATGTCCTCCTCCCTAATCCTCACCTGCCCTTTCACCCTCTGAATGACCTATTATAGACTTCCTGCTCTGCTGCTCTCTGCCCTGGCCCTGGAATGAAACCCCAGAGAGGAGAGAGCTCTCTTTTATTCCCAGCTGTAGAGCACAGCAGGGCTGCATCTGAAGGAGCCCTCAGTTCGTACCATGATACTAGTCGTGGCAGCAGGGCGGTGCTGGGGATGAACCAGGGCCACTTTCCCACAGAGCTACAGCCCCAGCCCTTTTCACTTGTTTATTTTGAGACAGGGTCTTGCTAAGTTGCTGAGGCTGGTCTCAAACTTGTGATTCTCCGGTCTCATCCTCCTGAATCGTTGCTCAGTAACTATTTGTTAAATTAAAATGTTCTAATTCCCCCTCCCCTCTTCCCATCCTTGCTGTTTCTTTTCTCCTGTTGGATTCAAACCAGAGGATTATTTGCAGGCAGGCTTGTGAGAAGTGGATGGAGATGGCGGAGGTGGAGCAGCGCTGCTGCCCAGCAGCCAGAAGGCTGAGCCCAGGGCTCCCCAGGTTCACTCTCCATGCTGTCTGTTGGGTGCGATTGTGGAAGGGCTGCGGGAGGCTCTGACGTCTGTGTGCGGTCTCTCCCTACCTGTGGCAGAGCCGGGGGAGGACGCTTGTTTCAGACTCCTGAGCCCCGTTGTCTCTATCCCAGCAAGCCCGTTTCCGCTCCTGACCCGGGTCTCTCATCTCTCCTCCCTCCGATGCACACCCAGAGTGCAAAATTCCATTTCCTTGGCCAATTATAGCTTTCCAGGTAACACAGTTTTTACCCTACACTCTTGAAAGTCCTGTGGTTCACTACCGATGGGCCTGTTTTCAACTGAATATGGTACCAATGGTTTTAATGTGAAAATTATACTGAGTGCTTCCAGGATGGAAATAAATATGTGACCAGATCCGATGGGATTGTTCAGCTGAAATTGGGGCGTGCAGAGGGGCTTTTTTGTTTTTATTCTGCATTCCGCTCGTTCGTGACCTGCCTGTCTCCTGCATTAACCTGCTTAATGCCAGTGCTGAAGGGTCTCTGTGCTCTCAATGTGAGGCCGGCTGGCCAGTGCCAGCAGAGCCAGCATCTCCCCAGGGAACTCGCTGTGGGGCGCTGTCCCAGGAGGCTGGAGAGTGGGGTTGCTGGGAGGGAACCTGGTTGTCGCTGCTGAGTCTGGGCTTCTAGGCCTGCAGAAGCTCCAGAGGGTGGCTGTGGTCAGGTTCCTTGCAGGCTGGGAGGCCTCCAGAGAGCAGGGTTCTGCTGGCAAAGCTCCCCCCAGCCCCCTGCCGTGCCAGTGTCTCCTCCCTCAGCACAGCAGAGCTCTGCATGAAGGACCGAGTCTTGGCACTCACTTTATGGGCTGTCCCCGAGAACCCCTCACGTTCCACCCAGTGTGTGGGGGGGCCCTGGAGCTGACCTGGGGGTAGGAGGAACGAGCTGGCCCAGCTGAAGACCCAAGGTGGGTAGGGAGTAGAGCGGGCCTGTGCTCCCGTCTCTGAGAGACCACCCTGCAGCAGGTCCACTCTTGCTCTTCCTCCTCCGCCTGTCTTTTCTGAGGCCCTTCAAGGTCTGATTTTCTAACAACCTTACCCTTTCCCTCTATCACCACACAGGAGTCAGGAGGAAGAGAGTTTGCTTTTATTGATGTCCCCAGCTGCTGGTGTCACCCCAGACATGTAGTACATGTTCAATAAACATGTGTGAGTGGCAGGCGGGGAGGAGAGGGGGAGGAAGGGGGATGTTTCATTGTTTCCCTTCCAGTGATACCAGCCACCCTGAGAGAAGCCAAAGACCACCACTCTGTCCCTCTATGGCATCAAGGACCATCCATGCTGTGGCTGCCTGGCCCCAGCCATGTGCCTCTGTGGATGTCCCCCTGTGGACTTCCCCCTGGGTCTCTGAGCTTGGCCCTGGCTCTGTGCTCCCCTGGATGGTGCCCCTGATCCAGGTTGCAGGTAACTAGCAGAAAGTGCATTGAGCAGAAGCAACTTAGGACCTGCTGGCGTGAGCAGACCCGGCACCCTAACGCTGGATCACCTGAGCGAGGGAAAGAAGAGGGGAAAACGGTGGACCCCAAATCCAGTCCTTGTGCATTCTCCTGGTCCGTCCATGCTAACAGGCCAGGGAAGTCCTGGAATGGGCTGCCGAGGCCACTCTTCCTGCCGGGTTCTCCTTGTGCTCTTCAGACCCAGAGAGGGGCCCTCATGAGGACCATGGGGAGCTCAGCTCAGTGTCTCCGGGGCGTACTCTGCACTCCGTCCCTGAGGACACTCTCTCTGGACGGGGGCTCTGGTCCTGAGCCCTTCTCCCTGCCCAGGGGGGGTGCTCAATGGACAAAGGTGGCTCTTTGCAGGCCGCAGCCGACAGGTGAGGAAAACAGCCCTCACTGTGCGTAGCTTTGCACAGTGGCCTCTCCCCGCTCAGAGCGCTGACCTTCCTGGCTGAGGTGCCCAGGGCCCCTCATGCTCTGTCCTTTCAAAACCAAGTGTCAGAAGCCCCCTCCCCTCGACTTCCAACACTGCTGTCCTCTCCCCTCCTGGACTCCCTCTGCCCTGGGGAGGGAGCCCCTTCTGAAGGGCGCCTCGTGTGCCCCTGTGCCCCACATGGCAAGGCCTCTGTCACTGCACGTGCGCAGCCACTCTGATGCAAGGCACCTGCTTTTCTGGGACAGTTGCCATTTGGAACCAGGCGACTTCCTCATTGTGTGCCTATTTCTGGACAGAGAAGAGGGGAACTGAATGAGAAGCAAGCTCATCTCCCACACCCTCCAGCTGCCCGGCAGGCCTGATGGGGGACAGCCTGGCCTTCCCCCGGCTTTCTGCACTGCGGCAGGAGCGGGTCAGACCTCTCTGGTCTGATGAAACGCCCCGCGCGGGTCCTCTTCTGGTGGCTCAGCGGCTGCAGAGGGTCCAGGTACCCCGTCCCCACAGTCTGCTCTGGTGGCCCCCAGGGACCAAAGGGACGAGGAACACCCACTGTTGCCTGGCCACCTGGAGTGGAGAGGTAGCCCCTGGGGTGGGCACAGCCGTGGCCACCAAGACCTTCTCCAGCGTGAACCCATGGGTTCCGCTGTTCATAGCACCATTTATTGTTCCGTTTCATTTTTATTTTTTACTGTGAGTAGGTGACGTTTCTAAAATTGAAAAGTTGCTCCCTAAGGAACAGGAAGCTCAAAATTTAGCTCTGACCAAGCCTTTCCACCTGGGGCCGTGGTAGGGATGGGGGAAAGATGGGCTTCTTCGGTGGAGGAGAAAACGGGGGCAAAGTTCTCCCCAAGGGACTGGCACTGCTCAGAGGTGGGTGGAGGGAGGGAGAGGGTGGTCTGGCTGGTGGGGGTGGGCTGGGACAGAGCTCTGGGAGAAGGCCCGCTCCACGCCCTCGTGGGAGGGTTGACTCATTTGTTTTACAGATAAGACGAGGGGCCAGCATCACATTTCTAAGAAATATTTGGAAAACAGAAAATTTCAGTTCTTCTCCTAATCTTCTTTCTTGTAACACAGCATTTTCACTGAAGATATGGGTTTGCAGTGATTTACTTTGAAAATATCAAATTCTGTTAAGTCTTTGTGAATTGTCTTTACAAGAACGATTGTACAAATGGTGCTGTTTAAATAATTCAAGATCTAAGTCCTAAGAAAAATAAACAAAATTAGAGGAGAGCATACCTGGGAAGAGCTTATTCCCCTCAGCAGGAGATCGCCACGGATGTGGTAGGCGTAGCTATGGTTTATATCTATCACGTGTGCACGTGTTAGACTCAACCCAATCAAAAGAAAAAAGTGAAGGATATTTACAGCACATACATCACACAGCGCGTTAACATGGTGTTATGCAAAGAGACAGCACAAGTGGATGAGAGAGACCTGCTCACATGGAAGGCACGGTCCATGGCAGGCAGGCGCGCTCCGCTGACCACCGTGATCCTAGAGGGCTCCCACCCACGTGAAGGTGCTGTTCTTGGAAGCCTGGGACTCTTATCAGAACCCAGGGAGAGGCCTGGCCTGCTGCCCTGGGGAACCGGCAGGGAGACAGGGAGACCCTTAGAAGCAGCCGGAGCCCGGGCACCAGGTCTTGCCGAGTTCTTTGTCCTGGGGTTGGGTTTGCAGCATGAAAGGTGAACAGTGGTAAAGGAGGGATCGGGCGCGTGTGGAGAGAACACAGCAGAGTACCCTGGGAGGTGAGGAGCCTTGTCCCCTGGCCACAGCAGTCACTGTCTCCTTCCTCTCTTCCCCTGGATTATCCTCCTTTGCAGTCTCTGCTGGTTGGAGACACGGGTCTCCATGACAGCAGCATGCTTCTTCCTTTGGGAGAAGATCACCAGGGAACTGTGGCCGTAGTCAACAAGGATCCCTGTGACCAGGTGACTCGGCAGGGCCACCCCAAGGAAGAGAATGGTACCTGTCTGAACTGATTTCTCACTTGATGAACCAGAAAAATGCCCAGGCCTCTACACCTCAGAGCCGTGGGCTCTACTTCCCAGTGCAGCTGGCCGAGCCACAACCACCTGTAAAATCCTCGCTTTCTCCATGTTCTTGTCTCAGACCAGGGCCCTGCCAGCCTTCCAGTTGTGCGGCCAGTGTCCCCGAGGTCCTTCTCAGCCATGTTCTCCCTCCTGCCCTGCATGTAGAGGGGCCACGCTGTTTATTGGAACAGATGCTTTGGGGCGTACGGGGAGGGTGTCCAAGCCGTCTGGGTGCTGTAACAAGGTGCCCGAGACAGAACAACGGCTCGATGACAAGAGACGCCTGCTTCTCAAAGCTCTGCAGGCCAGGAGGTGCTGATCAAGGAGCAGATGTGGTGTCCAGGGAGGCCTGCCTCCTGGCTCACAGATGACTGTCCCACCCTGGTCTCAAAGGGCTGAGGGGCCGAGGTCTTCCCTGGCCCCTTTTAGGGCACCGTCCCACCCCTGAGGCCCACCCCCATGATCTCATCTCCCCACAGGTGTATCGCCTGATGCCTTCAGAGCAGGGGTGGGCACGAACACCAGGCCAAGTGCAGGGACCCTTGCTGCTTCGTTACACCCAACGGGGAAGCCAGGCTCTCCCAGCAGAGTGAGGGCCCAGCACCTGCTCCTGTGGGCTTCACGGAGGGAATCCTCGGAAACCTTTCCCTCTGCCCTCATCCCACCCGGGGCCTCCCATCCCCGCCTCCCTGCCTGACCACCCGCACTTGTGCTGGCTTCTGACCTCATGAGCGCATCAGATGCAAACTTGACGACGGTCACCACTTCCAGAGCCTTCCTGGAAGAACCTGAGAGGTCCCAAGGTCTGTCTCTCCCCAGGAGGTCTCCCAGCAGAGACAGGGCGCCTGCCTACCCACCACCCTACCTGCAGCACCCAGCTCGTGGAAGAAGCTTATTAAATGTTGGTTAAGAGAATGAGTGAGTCCAGCAGTTTTCCTGCTGTGACGGAGAGGGAGTCCTGCTGTGTACTTACAGCTACCAAGTACCCAGCCAACAACTAGAACGCCTTATCTGAAGCTTCAGTTTGGTGTTCGCGGATGAAGTCCACACCGACAGTGATCTGGTTTCCACTGAACTTCCTGCATGAGTTCGGCATCTCTGTGATATCTTCCCTCCTCACTCTTCAAATCTACTGTATAGCTGGGTGCAGGAGCGCAAGCCTGTAATCCCAGTGGCTGGAGAGGCTGAGACCAGAGGATCGAGAGTTCAAAAGCCAGCCTCAGCAAAAGCGAGGTGTTAAACAACTCAGTTGAGGCCCTATGTCTAAATAAAATACAGTTGCTGTGTATCCCATAGCTTTACAGGAATATACCACTTCTATTTTTGTTTCATGCTTTGACAAACATATTATAAAGGGCCCAGTGAGGCAACCGGAAGAGAGGTCACAGACGCTGCTGTAGGGACCTGCACCAGCACAGCCCACTCCTTCCTGAAGGTTCTGTGCCTAAGTGCACAGGTGGAGCGCAGCTAGGGACTGAAGCAACCCCAGGCTCGTCCTCTCTGCACAGACCTAAGTGCCTGGTGGAGCGCAGCTAGGGACTGAAGCAACCCCAGGCTCGTCCTCTCTGCACAGACCTTTGTCCATTGTACCAACTTGCTTCTTTTTAGAAGTACAAGCGTTATCTGTATAACCCTGATTTTGGAGACAGGGAAAACACTGAGCCAAGATTTCTCGGAATTTTGTAAAGAGTAGTTCTCAGTGTTGAGATGCCTAAAACCATGGAACAGAAGCTCAGGCCTCAGGGTTTAACGCAGCCCGCCTGGTCCAGCTCATGCTTTACCATGGGCCGCTGCCTTTCTGCAGCTCAGGGCTCCCTCAGCATCCTCAGGAAGGTGAGGGAAGTTCCTCTGTAGATTGAGCTTGACCTCTGATCCAGTCTTCCCTAGGATTCCCATCTTCTCTTGTTAACCCTTATAAATACACTTCATTATAGAAAAAAAAAAAAAAAGCTATTAAGGGCTGATTTTGAGAGTTGAGATTCTGATGTACTGGCTTCCTCTTACACCTCTCTACAGTGAAAACTCACAGCAAGTTCGCCAGCTCATGTCCCCTGACCCTGTCCCGTGCAAGTCAGTAGCCCGGGGTGTATGAATCACCCCACAAATGGGTTCTGCCGCTGCACCGCTGCAAGCTAAACACATTCTTTCCATGTTAGCATTCAGGTTAAAAAAAGAAGTTGTGCTCCAAAAGAGAGAGATGCGATTTTGAAAGGAGCGCTAGAAAGAAAACAGAAAGGAAATGAGACCTCGGTGGGCCCTGGGCTGGACGGGCCTGGCCAGACTTCCTTCCTTCACTGCTTCGGGTGTGGCTCCCTCCAAGCAGGGGCTTTCCATGGGAGACTGCAGTCCAGGGCAGGGGCAGGAGGCACAGAACATGCCAGATGTGGCCAAGGACAGAGATTCGTGGAAATGAAGGGAAGCCTTGAACTCTAAGTTCTGGGCTAAAATGTTCCCTTCTGGGGGTGGAGCTGAGAGTGGGGGTAGAGGACAAAGTTATTCTGTCTCTTGGTCAAAACACCGAGCCGAGGTTTCAACCCTCGCTAAGATGGCCCATTGGCTGTATTCAGGACTGTGCGATGGGGTCACAGGTGTCGAGGCTGTGCAATGGGGGAGCCTGGACTTGGAACAAAAGGAGGCCGGGGGCAGGACACAGGCTGGGATTCTTGCTGCACTGGTTCTTGCTGTAACTGGGCCAGGCAGGCCCAGAGCCCACAGGGGCCCAGGGTGGGATTTCTCTGTGCTCCTTTCTGAGGAGCATGCCCAGCGTCCACACCTTGCTCCTCTATTAAAGGGACCGTTTACTGAGGCTCCAATGATCCCTGAGTGGCTGGGAAGCCAGGATGAAAAGTGGGGGTAGCCCAGAGCAGCTAAGGATAGCACAGTCTTGGGCCTGAGGCTTAGGAGTGAGGATGGCAGACTGGCCCTGCCTGGGGACGGTGAAGGGGACAGTGGCTGGAGGCTCTGCTGCTGCCCAGCAGACTCAAGCCCTCCCTCAGCAAAACCAAAGCCCTATGTAGCCTCCCTGGGAGGTGAGATGGGACCTGTCAGTCACACACCCTGCTGACTGGACCATGGTCCACGGATTGAATCTTTGAGGGGCCTTTGGAGACCTCCATCTCCTCGCACTGCAAAGACTGGGCCCAGGCCCACCTGGTCCACTTCTTGCCTAGCCCTGCCCTGACTCACACCTGCCTCCCTCTATCTCCTCCTTCCCCCCCCCCCACCCCAGAGGCCAGAGGACAGCTCTTCCCTGTGTCTCTCCATGCTGTCCTGTTCACAGAGAGCCATGCACCGTCTGCCTCCCCTCCTCTCCTGGGACCACCTCTGAGCCACAGCAACACTTTCTAAATACAGCGAGGGGTGCAGGCACCCTTCCTTCCAACAGGAGGCAAATGTGTAGTGGCTAAAGCAGCAACTGATATCCAGGAAAACTCAGCTTGACACAGGGGAACCCGATGCACTGGCCTAAGTAGTGCCCCCAGTACCTGTCCATCTAGGACCTTAAAATATGACCTTATTTGGAAATAGGGTCTTCATAAATGTAATTAATAAAGATGAGACCATCCTGGATTTAGGGTGGGACATAAACCCAATGACTGGTATCCTTATCAGGGCCTGTGGAGGCATGGAGAGATCAGAGAGATCACCGTGTGACAGCAGGATGGGACTGGAAAGAAGCATCCACAAGCCAAAGAACACCAAGGGTCCCTCAGCAGCAGAGGCCAGGAGAGGAAGCTAAGCTTGTCAGCACCTTGATTAGGGACTCCTGGCCTCCAGGAGGGAATTTCTGTTGTCTTAAGACACCTGGTCCAGGGGTCATCTGCCAAGGCAGCGGTGAGACACTGGTGTACACTGTGATCAGATGCTTGAGCTATGGCCCATGGCGGAGACGCTACAGCACAAAGCCCACACGCAAGGAAGGGCCACTCCAGGACCCTCCATCCAAGCCCCAGGGCACAGACACACTGTCAGTGTTGTTCACCCACAGTGGTGGCCCTGAGCACCCCCAGCTGAAACAAGAATCAGCAAGTGTTCTGGTGGCAGGAATCATGGTGGGGGGAATCCTCTCCCTTAAACCCTTCTGTGGTTGAAAACTCTTCTGCAGCAGAAGACGTAAGTGGCAGACTGAATGCTTGATTTTCCATCATTTGAAAGTCCCCGTCTCCACATATTTGGAGAGTGACAGAAATTCCCATGGGAAGCAGCAAGGGGGTGGCTGCTTAGGGGAGCTTCCTGGCCCCACCCATTTTCTGTCCCCAGTCATAGCTCAGAAGAACCTTTCAGGAACCTGCAAAGACCCCTGTTGAGGACCTGGCAGGTCACAACTAACCACAGCTGTTGGTCAGACCCCTCCCATCTCCAGCCCCCCCCCCCCCCCCCGTCCCCCAGTTCATCTTTCTAGCTCATCTCTGAAGACATGGGCACTGGCACCTGGCTGTCCTTGTCCCTGCTGTGCAAGTGAGAAGGTGGGCATTCAGGGTGCCAAAAATTTTCTTTCAAAAGCCTGATGTGCTTGCCAGTCTTCCAGAAGCTTCTCTGTTCTGTTCTGGGACTCCTCTATTAAGAGCTGATAATGAGCTCTTATTTTGCTTCATTTTTGTTTTATTTTTTCTTTAAATGAGTAAAAGGAGCATTTTGTTTTTCTTTTCTTTTTGACCTCCAGCCGCCAAGTGAGTTACTTTTCAGGCCTTTAAAACTCATCCTTGTTTATCCTCTCGGTTTTCACGTCTGGGGTCTGGTGACCTGACTTCCCTGGCAGTAAAGGGGAACCTTCTCCCCTGGGCCACCGCACCCTGAGGTCAGCCTGACGCAGGTACACACGCACACACTTCTTCATTTCCACGTGTTTGTTCTTTTGCCAACGAAAGTCTCCAAAAGCAAACTCTGTGGCTGCTGAAATTGATCCTGTATCTCTGTGCACCAAGCCAAGCAAGAGGGATTGCTTCTGCATGTCACTGTGGCCACCTCGGAAGGCTCAGAGTGCTGAGTCTGTCTTCCCTGCCGCCCCGCCCCCTAAAAAAAAAAAAAAAACTTTTCAAAATTCCTCTGTGGCAAGTGGGGGTAAACATTTTCACCCTGGCTCACCAAGTAAATCCCTGTTGTTGAAGAGGATTAGTGAGAAGGTCGTGGGGGAGGGTCATCTCGCAGTCCCCTTTGTGTTTCACTAAATGGTCACAAAGCCCGCAGTGTTCCCTCCCTCCCAAGAGACTAAACCTGAGTGGCTTTTTCTCTGAGTCACCCAGCCCTGTGCTGGCAGCCGCTTCCCACTAGGCCCTGATAAGACAGGGCTGCTGTGAGCCCCGGGTTCTGCAAGGAAGGCCGATTCCAGGCTCCATAGATTTTGTACAAATAGGCGAGTTAATTGGCGGGCACTTAGCCGAGGGCCTCCTGACCACTCCTTTATCCTTATTCATTTGTGTCATTACTTGATTTATCCTGCTGGGGTGGAACCAGAGGCCCTGAAAGCACAGCTCCCCAAATCCAACAAGGAATGCAGGGGATTCCTCAGGGAAGAAAAGGAGTTTTGGGATCCCTGGGGATTTGAAAAGACCCCAGCCTGAAAGGGCTCCTGGAGGCCTGCTGTGAAGGGAGGCCTGTAGCTCTGTGGATATTACGGGGCATTTCAGAAATGCCCGCCCCTGGACTGCTTCCTCTTTTAACTTTGGGCGAATACTGATTAACACCTTAAGAAACACAGCTCCCCAACCTCAGCAGGGCTCCAGGAAGAGGAGCTCCGAACCCCAAGTCCAAGGGTCCAAGCCTTTTCAATCTGATGGGTCATAGCAAGAGTACATGGGGGACCCCTGACTGGGGACTGCAATGGCCTTGTCCTCTTAGGGGCTCCCTTCAAAGCAGCTTGAAACCAATGAAATTAGCACAGAACCAGGAAGAGTATGCAGGAAATTTTGAGTTTTGTGTGAAGATCATTTTGTCAGCTCGACATCCTTCTCGACAGTAAGTCAAAAGGGGATCTAAAAGTGGAGATGACAATCTCACTGGTTTCAGAATGAGTCACCTCTGCCGGCCCAGTGGCAGGGCTTTGGAGAATGGGGACATTTTGGTTATCAGTGCAGGGGAGGGAGCAGGATGAGAGAGATCTGAGAAGAAAGGGCCGACACTCATGAGTCCACAGGAGCCCAGGCTGGGAAGAACGACCATAAGCCTCTGGAGGGCCGGGAGCATCCCCAGTACTCCTAGGGAAGACCCGATGACCTCAATGTCCTTTTTCTGCAGAAACTGGCTTTAATAAGGGAGATGAATATGGGGAAAGTAGGTGCAGTTTTGGGTGAAGGAATGGAAAACCCGCAGGCTGGTGGGTTTTCAGAACAACATTTTAAAAAACAAAAGAGGGGCTGGGGATGTGGCTCAAGCGGTAGCGCGCTCGCCTGGCATGCGTGCGGCCCGGGTTCGATCCTCAGCACCACATACAAACAAAGATGTTGTGTCCGCCGAGAACTAAGAAATAAATATTTAAAAAAAAAATTCTCTCTCTCTCTCCTCTCTCACTCTCTCTTAAAAAAAAATTAAAAAAAAAAAAAAGAACTTGGTCTTGCATTTGATAAGCGTGTTACAATAGGCCGAGAACCCTAGCCAGAAGCCCACCTGCTAACGCAATGCACCCAACCCTCTCCAGAGGGCTCTGCGCCGGCCTAGTTCAAATAGAACCAACAGACCAATCAGCACATCGCTCTGTGTGACAAACACCGCCACTGGGCTCTCTGTTCTTTCATGTTGGATCCATCCTGCTGATTGGCTCTGGGGCGCACAGGTCTATGTAGAAGCCCTAGGTAATGCTTGTAATTCTGCTTTTATAACCCTGCTGGCTCTTTTTTGGAGTGTGAAAAAAACAGACAGCACCTTTTCCCTATGTGAAGACCTTGCTCATCCAGGTGTTGAGTTGCAGGGTGCTGCAGCACCACCACAATCCCCAGGACGCTGGTCATTTACACAGGGCTCTGCCTTCACTGCCAACTGCCTTCCGACTTCGTGTGTGTCTAAGACCTGGCACCCTCCGCTCTTTCAACTGACAGCCTTTCTTTCCTCAAAGTTGCCCCAAGTTGCAGCCTCACAGGTGACCCAGTGTTCCCCAGTCTCCTAGGTATGCCCCAGCCTCTTGACTACCCTTTCATTTTTAATTTCAGCCACCCAAGTTCAGGGTCAAGTCACAGAACTCATGGTGGATTGGGCACACTGGCTCCAAGGTCCTTTTCACTTCCGACAGATAATGCCAACTGCAGCCTAAGTTGAATCTAATTAGCTCTACAAGTTGACAGTCAACAGCAAGACAGAGGAGCCCTTGTGACTCCTGTATTAGGTCACCCTGCTAAGAACTTGCAGGGAGCTGGGCTGAAATCCTTGGCCAGGGTCATGCTGTGTCTGGTTTCCTAGTGCTGGATTCTGTTCCTGGCCTAGGTGTGTCCTGGTATCTAGATCATGGCTGGGCCCTGCCTCAAACTCCAGGACCAGAAACCAGAAGGAAGCTCTTTGGCTCCCTCCTTCTCCTAGGCCTGAGTCCTTCCTCCAGGGAATCAGAGCCAGGGCAGAGCAGGGCTGGGACCTCAGGAATAAGCACCTATGTAGTGATGTCCACTTCTGGACTGGGTTTCTCAGATTTCTGGGGCCTTGGGTATTTCTTCCAAAGGCATATGGTGGGAAAGTTAGAGGGTTCAAAAACCAAACCCAAATACAAGGACATTTCAGTCCTAAGAAATCTGGCTCTTAAAATCCTACTTCACAAGACAACTGTTTGCACCAGGATGAGGCTCTTGTGGTTTCAGAATTTGCCTGAGCCAAGGGACCCCTTGGCTGGGGCTCACTTAAAGGCTGAACTGCAGACACTTGGGAGAGGGGGTATCAAGGCTAATAGTGCTTAATGTTCCTATGGGACCCTTCATTTCCTCTAATTGCCCAATTGCTCTTGTCTAATGGAACCAGATGTATCAACCAGATCTATGTTCTTTCCCTTCAACAAAGCTGGCTGCAAAGTCTTAGTATTAATTTTTTCCCCTTTAAACTCAATATCAACTATTGGTTATTTCAGCTTGTGGGTCAACAAATGTGTATGCAGATTTTATTGATGCATAATTTACACAGCATAAAATATTTATATTTTGCATATACACAAGCACACCGTTCCATGGCATTTCTAAATTTTCAGAATTGTACAACTGCCATCATAATCCAGTTTTGGAACCTTTCCTGGACTGGGGGTGCAGCCGTGTAAGAGCTCTTGCCTAGCAGGTGTGGAACCCTGGATTTAAGCTCCAGCACTGCAAAAAACAAAAAACACAATATTTCTATCACTCAGAAAGATTCCTGTATCCCCTGTGAATCAACACCCATCTTCACCACACCAGCAAGCAAACACTGGTCTGCTTTCTGTCCGTATAGGTGTGTCCTTTTTAGATAGGACATAAATGGAATCATTCATCATGTAGGCATTTTGTGTCTTCTTTTACTGAGATTGAGGTTTTTGAGGTTCATGAAGCTGTGGCACTCATATTGTTTCTTCATTGCTAAACAGTACCCCACTGGATGGATGGGCCACATTTTGAAAGTACTTGTCCCACTTAGCACTGGGACACAAGTGTCAGGAACCCAGAGAAAGTGGAGATATGTGCTTACTCTGAAGAGCCTTAAAATGTAATCCGAGAGGTAAAAAGATGACACGTACAGCAATCAGAAATGAAAAATGCTTTGAAAATTTATATTTAAAAGCAGCATGGATGGATTGTGTTTCTTCTGTGAAGTGTCTGTTCAGTTCCTTAGCCCATTAATTTATTAATGGAGTATCTTTTTTTTTTTTTTTTGGTGTTAGTTGTTTGAGTTTTTTAAATATATATCCTGGAGTTTACTGCTGTATCTGCATCAAAAAACCAAAAAAAGTCGAATGCATTCTCTGATAAGCAGATGCTAATTCACAAAGGAATTAGAGAAGAATAGAGTTACTTTAGATTAGGCAGAGAGGACCCCACCTTCCTGAAGGGAGGGGAGAGGGCTCTGGGGGTAGGAAGGACAGTAGAATGAATCAGACATTATTATCCCATGTACACATATAACTATATGACCAGTGGGATTTTACATCATATATAACCAGAAGAATGAGAAATTATACTCCATTATATATGATATATCAAATTGTTTTCTACTGTCATGTATAACTCATTAAAACAAACTTAAAATTGTTTTAAAAGCTGCATTGAAGTGAGGTAGGATAGAAGAGATAAGGAGAGGGAGAAAGGAGAGACGGGAAGGGAACTCAACAGCGGCCTTAATGTCGGCAGCAGGTGACACACTCACCGTCCTCCCCACACCTGCTTCCCCCTGGACAGGGATTCTTAGAGGGCCCCAGGGCCTTGGTTCTGTGAGTTTGGTTAATGAGCACCTCTGGCGCTCGCAGCCTGTGTCTTTGGACTCCATAAAGCAGAGGGAGAGTATTGCCAGAGCCTTGTGATGTGCCTGTGAATATCCCAAACATCATCTAGGGACTGATGACGTCCACCTAGACAAAATCACAGTGATGTGCCCCGTGCTCTGTGTGAAGAAAACCCAGCTCTCCAGCTGCTGTCACCCCCACAGTCTCCCTTAGAGAAGAGCCCAGAACCCCACACCCTACCCCAAGCATGCCCCCCGCTCTGCGGCCTGCCTGTGCCTCTTCTCACACATCCTGACATTCCTTCCTAAGGCGTAAATTAAGAACCTGCCAGGACCGCTGTGAGGCCCCTGTCCCCTCTCTGGGGACCTCCTCAGACCCCTCTCTGGTGACGAAGGAGGATAAATTGGCAGAGTTATGAAAGATGGACTGGAATAAAACCTGAGGTCAGAGACACTTGCTGGGCAATTCTAGAACAGAAGCCTACTCAGGACCAAGCAGAGGTGACTGCCATGGGATAGAACGGCCTGCTGCCTGGACACGCCAGGCCTCCCTCCTTCTTCCAATCTGCAGACACAGGAACCCTTAAATGGCTCCTCATCCCTCAGACCCCACCTTCCTGAGATGTCCCCTAAGTCACTGGCCAACCCCAGCCCTGTCACCCACCCCCATTCCACCCCCTCCGTTTCCGGAAGCACTCGCTTATCCCGAGCCAGGATCACCTGTGAGTCTGCTCCTTCCTCCCTCGGCCGTCGTGAAGTCAGGGCTGCTCTCCTGCAGGGTCATCCCGAGTCCAGCACCACACTGACCACTTAGACTGCCAAAGGCATGGGGCCTGCAGGTGAGGACAGTGCCAGGACTCGGGGGAGGAAGAGCAGGGCCCTGGCGTTCTCAGTGGGCGTGGCAGCCTCCTGGAGCAGGGCGGGGCAGGGGTTTCTGCAGGGGTGTAAGAGTTTCACATGGGTGGACGCATCTCTGCCAGTGAGGGGACAGTCCTCCTGGTGGGAGCTAGGGGTGACGACACAGGAAGACAGATGTGTTTTGTAGGTAGAAAGGAGAAGGAAAAGGAATCAAGAGGGCAGGGAACACCCAGGGAGCCTCAAAGGACAGAGGCAAGGATTGCACCCTGGAGAGCAGCCACCTAGTCCCCATCAGGAACAGGACAAACCAGTCAGAGTTCCCATGTGTCCTACAGGCCACATAGCCTTTGACCCCGCTTCCTGCACCCCGAACCTTTACAAATTCCCTAAGAGCTTGGAGAAGCACACGAGGCTTTCCTGCCGGGGCTCTAATATTGCAAATGGAAACCGCTCGACAGAACAGGTGCCCGGTGAGTGGCAGGGCTGGGTCTCCAGTCCAGCTGTGACTCCTCAGCCCACCTCCTACGCCTCCCTCATTTGTTGAGCTGAGTTAGAACGTCCACATTCTGGACGTGCTGCACATCGTCTGTTGCCTACAGGATTCATTCCTTCCACTTTCATAGGAATCTCCAGGGGAGATAGGGCTGAAAATGGGAAGGTTGCCACGACTTCAATACTGGAGCCATGTTCTGAAGAACACACTAAACCAAGAGGAGCCCTGGGCAGAGGCTCCTTGGCAGGGGTCTTGGTTTCCTTTTGATTGAGGGCACGGGTTTTAAGACCTCAGCTACGTGTAGAGAGCTGGGTCCCGGTTCCAGAAACCAGAGACACCACGCGTGAGGAACAGGACCCGTTCTAGACGGTTGGTACTGAACCCAGCTTGGACAGGAGCTAACCTCGGGAGAGCTGATAACCTGGCTCTTTATATACCACTCGGAAGAGTCAACAGCATGAAGTGCCCAGCTGCAAATATCTAAAACGCTAGTTAAATATCGCAACGTTTTCTTAGTTGACAAACAAGGAAGTGGGACCCTCAAGTACTAGAAAGAAAGAAGCCAAGGACAAAGCAAGATGGGGAAGCCGGGTGGCCGGGGGCCCTGCGGCAGGGCTGTGTCGCCTGTCAACACAAGGCAGGAGGAGGTGGGAAGACTTGGAGTAGAACCGGGACCCAGCTCTCTACATGTAGCCGAGGTCTTCAAAACCCGTGCCCTCAATCAAAAGGAAACCAAGACCCCTGCCAAGGAGCCTCTGCCCAGGGCTCTGGAAAGGAAAGCTGTGCTTCTGAGTCTGTGTCATCTGTGCAGCGTCACTCCTGTCCCCAAGTCACCTTTGTCAGTTACAGATGATCCCCTCTGTAGTAATTCAAGACTAACCAAATCAGCAAAAAGACTAAAAAACAAACAAAACAAAACAAAGCGAGCACTTGTAAAGTTAAGGGAGTGATTTTAAAGAAGGAAGAGGAAATGTAAGGCAGGACCAGCCCGTGGTGGGAACCTAATGGCAGAGGGAGAAAAGAAAACCCCAACAGGACAGGCAGTTTGACTAAGGAGAGAGAGACTCAGCTTTCATGAGTACATCCTCTGTACCACCCCCACCTTCTTTTTGGTTTCATAAAAGTTCTTATTAAAACACACACACACACACACACACATCGCACACACACATATGTGATATAAAATGTTGACCATTGAACTGCGTTGAATAATGTCTCTCCAAAATGCATCTCCACTTGGAACCTAAGGATGTGTGGACCTTTGCAGATGTAATCAAAGTAAGATAAGGTCAAACTGGGTCAGGGTGGGCCCTATCTGATGACTGCTGTCTCCCGAGGGGACCGAGGGAAGACTCGGAGACCTGGAGCCGCAGAGAGCCGGGAAGGGAGTCAGGGAGCCTGGAGCAGAGGCAGGTTCTAGGCCGGGTCGCTTTCAGCAGAGGAAAGCCATGGGCCTCTGGGCCCTGGAAGCTGGGTGCTTTTCTTAGAGACTACAGAGAGAGGATCGTCCTGGAGACACCTTGATTTTAGATCTTTAGCCTTCGTAATTGTTAGAAAATAAATTTCTGTTGATTGAAGCCACTCAGTTTGTGATCTTGTTGAGACCTCAGAAACCAAGAACTCAGCAAGAGGAAACAGGAAGAGTTGAGGTAAGGCGGTATTGGAAGAGTTTATGACAAAACTTCCCAGATTGGATGAAAACCAAGAGTCCTCGAATTTCAGACTGTCAAATTTAAAGGATAAAAGCATAAGATTCTCAGTTTTTACTTTTCTCTCAGAGTTCTCCCCTGTACCGCAAGGTTCAGCTCCCTTCTCCTTTTCTTTTCCTGATTAAAGCTTTGTCTACAAAATAAAATAGAATATTTAAATTTTAGATAAGAAAAAAAACCCTTTTGTGTGTGTGTGTGTATGTGTGTGTAAGTATGTCCCATGCAATACTTGGATCATATTTACCTGAAATTCAAATTAAACTGAGCTTCCTATATTTTGTCTGGCAACTCTACTGAGATCAGACAGTGACAGAGGGTTTTGGATGGAATAAAAATAAAGGTCTGTATAAATACAACACGTGAAACTGCTGTGCAAGAATAATACAGAGAAAAATCCAGAAAGAAACCTTTTGGCCAAAACACTGGGATGACAGCAGATTTCTCACTAACAGTGATAGAAACCCAATAACAATGGAATTAATGGTGAAAGGGCTAAACACATTCCAATTATCATTTAAGAGTAAAAACAAAATAAAATATGACAGTCTTCCATTCCAATCACATCCCTGAAGTATTATTAATTGATAGAAAGTAACGGCAGGGAGAGAAATGGAAGTCATATCTGTAGGCCGTCTCTAAGGTGTCCCCGTGTCACAGGCCTGAGTACAACTTCCTTTCTCTGAGTGGTAGGGCCTGGTGATTTGCATCTGACAAACAGAATGTTCTGGAAGTAATGTGACATTGTCGTGGTCAGCTTTTTGTTGCTGTGACCAGAATACCCAACACCAACATTTAAAAGAGGAGAGATTTGTTTGGGCTCATCGTGCAGAGGTTGTTGTGTCTGGTTGGCTGTCTCCATTGCTGTGAGCCTGAGGTGTGGCCATACATCCTGGGAGAAAGGACACAGCACAGGACAGCTGCGTAACTCCCATTGGAGGAAAGCAAAGAGAGAGAGAGGGGAAGAGGCCAGGGACAAGATATAGTCCCAAAGGGCACATCCCAAGTGACCTACTTCCTCCAGCCATGCCCCACATTCCTACAGTTCCCACCTCCTCCTGGTTATCTAGTCATATTATTAACCCATCTGTTATGGTTTGGATGCAAGGTAACCCCCAAAAGCTCACATATGAGATCACGCAAGAAGGTTCAGAGGAGAAATGACCAAGCCATGAAAGCCTAATCCAATCAATGAACCATCCACTTGATGGGACTAATTGGGTGGTGGCTGAAGGCAGGTTGGGTGTGGCTGGAGGAGGAGAGGTATTGGGGGCACAGCTTTGGGGTACACATTCATATCTGGTGAGTAGAGTCTCTCTTTGCTTCTGATCATCATGTGGGCTGCTTCCCCCGTCACACTCTTCCTCCCTGACGTTCAGCCTCACTGTGAGCTCCAGGGAATGCAGCCTGCTGTCTGTGAACTGAGACCTCCGAAACTGGGACCCCCCCATGAACTCTTCCTCCTCTACAGTTGTGCTGGCCAAGTCTGTTAGTCACCGTGGTGAAAAAGCTGACCCAAGCACCAACTGATGGCTCATCCGCTGATCAAATCAGAGCCCTCGTGATCAATCACTTCCCCAAAGCCCCACCCCTGGGCATTGCTGCACTGGGCACCCTGAATCAGAGCCACCCAGAACACGGGTGCCAGATTCCTGATCCACAGAGACTGAGATAAATGCTTACTGTTTTAAGTTGCCCAGGTTTGGAGTAGTTTGTTTGCAGTAATAAATAACCAATACGAATATCATCTGTAAATAACAAGAATAGCAATGACTATGGAACACCTGGAGTAAGACACACTGAGTGTGAGCCAGCACAACAGGGGAGTCACCAGCAAGTGACAAGAGTTGGTGTGTTCCAGGTCCCCTGTGCCACTAATGAGTGTAGAGATGCTGATCCTTTTTCCAATGTGCTAAGATGTATACTTAAAATTTAAGGAAAAAAAAAACAGCAAAGGAATAAAAATATTATTTACAAACCAATGAAGAAGAGGAAACAGAAAATACAGAAGGCACCAGGGGTAGAAACAGAAGAAAAGAAAGAGCACCATAAAAAGACGAAGTGAAGTGTTAGGGTGTAATAAGTGGAGCAGTTACCACAATAAACGTGAAGGAAGTCATTGCGATGGCTAAAATGCGTCTTATCTCATATTAAAAAAGTAGATCACAGTGCCTGCTGTTTCCTCCTTCAGTGCTCACAGGAACTTCTAAAATACTGTCTACTCACTAACTCTATTGTTTTGAGGAGACGGCACACTGCTGAGAATCAAGAAATTAAGTTTGCTCCAGCCAATATGAAGCCAGGAGTGGAGGAAGTGAACCCTACCCAGCACCACGCCCTGATTGTGGACTTAAACGAGGGTCTTTGTTTCTCTTCTGTAAACCAAGGGCGATTCTTGGTCTTAACCTTTTCACTTGATATTTGTGGCTCTCCCAAAAGGACACACGGGAAAGCACATGGTAAATAAATTTCCATGCGAGAGATCTGATTGTGCAATCTGGAATACAGTTATACAATTTAGTTGTTCATTGCTGGAAGCTGAAGGTTTTGATTTTTCAGTCTGTTTTATTGCTATAAAATATCATCCTGACCTATTAGGTATCTTAGAATCACTTTTAATTTATATGCTATTTTCATTTTGTATCAATAGGAATGTGCAGGTCAAGACACCAGTCGGCTAATTCTTGGACAATTCACTCACCCATCATTTTATTCCTCCATGCAGATAAAATCCTTGGGGGTCAGAAGGTAAGAGTGGGAACGTGCATTCTCTGCACCCATAGACCACATAACCTGGACCGCGTGCTGACCCTGGGGACGGTTGGCGGTGGGGATGTGGGGATCTTCTTCCCGTGGACCCCCATGTGACCTCTGCTGATCTGAACATTCCAGGCCGTGCAGAAGATCATCCATGACGTGGGAAACCTGACTTTGTTGTTTATCTGCAGGTGTGAGCCCCAGAACATCTGAAATCCTCCCAGGCTTCCTTCTTCCCTTGGTTGGCTGAGTTCCTCTCGGAGTTCAAGGCTAACCTGTTTTTCAGCTCCTTCTGCCTGCAGTCAGCCTGGCAGCGGTCCAGCTCCACAAGCTCACCAGGCTTCATCATAAATGAGCCCAGCCGGCTCCTGCATGGCCCGGTGGGTACCATCTGCGTGGGCACTGTCGGCCTGTGCCACTGGGTGGGAAGACCTCCTGTGACTGGACTGGCCTCCTGAAGGACCTGGGGGCCGGGGATGGGGTGGGTGAAGAGCTCAGACATTCATGGGGTTGACGTGCCCAGGGCTCAGATCCCATCTCACCCTTAATCAAAGTTTTTTAAAGGGAAAACTTGTCTGGAGCTACCATTTTCATGAGGACTGGATGGTCCAGGAGCCCTTTCATATATATGAAGGGAAAAAAAATCAACATCAAAACAGCCCACTCTTATGAGGGAGGGGTTAGTTCCTAAGATGATACAGTTCCTCTGTGTGAAACACCATCAGACGGGCCTCCAGGGGGCCCACACAGTGCTGGCTGTCAGGATCCTCAGGTGGCACGTAGTGGCATGTTCCAGGTCTACTGCAAATGCATGCATTCCTAAGACTTTTTTTTTAAATCAAATTTGCAAGTTATTTTTAAACCCTGAATTTCTATCAGATTTGAAAGTTCTTTTAAAGAACTTAAATCTTAAGATCTAAGATTTCTGTTTCTTAATAAATAGATTTAAACTAGTTATTTATGGGGCATAATCATCAATGTGCTTTTAAGGTTATAATAACAGAAACTGTAGAAACAGAGCCCCCTAAATTCACGCAGAAGGCTGTATGTCAGAGTTCGTAACCACAGGTTGAATTCCTCATGGGCCTCCTCCAGAACCTAGAAATGTAATTTTCCAGTCATGGAGTTAAACTTGAAATCCCCCGGATGGGTCAGAGCAGAGACACAGTCGCCTTGGGGGCCAAACCCACGTAAAGTCAGTGTAACTCCAGAAGGGGGTTAAAATGGGCAAAGAAAGCCTCCATCAGGCCCTTGATTGCCTCACTCACTCTCTAACTCTATAGGAGGGAATTTAGGGGTTAATCCAGTGCATGGCCCAGGGCCCTGAGGGCAGAGCTCCTGAGCCCGCAGGACTCCAGCAGCTTCGTGGTGTGGGCCGATCTCAGCTACCAGCACCTTCTCCAGGGACCACTGCACCCTCCAGGAATTTGGAAGATGGGTGGGTGACTCCCAGATTCACCTGTCACCTGAATGGCTACACTGTCACCTGTCACCTGAATGGCTACACCACTGGCCACAAACTATGCTCCCCTCTTCTCTGGAAAATTCTAGTGCGGAGGGTGCTGGGGCTTCCAGCCAGTCACTCACCTCTAGCCCTTAGTCACGCATCCTGCAGCCACAGCAGGCACAAACCTCCGCAGCTGGCTTGTCCCAGCCCCTAGGAGCCTGTTCTCCTGCTGCAGCACCCGCCCCCAATCCCACCATCACCAACCCTCAGGCACCCACCACTGCCTGCCCCCTTTCTAGGGCCGCCCATACCCCCTGGCTCTGCCTGACCTTCCAACCTGCCACGCTGTGCGGATCTCATGCTTGTGGCCTGAGGTGGGCACCACGTCTGTATTGCCAGGTGTCCTGGGAGCGACCTGGAGAAGATGAATGGCGGACTGTCACCTCAGGTAGAAGTGAGATAAGTGGTGTAGAAGAGGAAACAGTGAATAAAGCCATAGAGAGGGAAGGGGTGACGAGGGGGAGATGGAGACGCAGCCAGATGCCCGGCCATGTGACTTCTGCTGGCCAGCATCTCAACAGTACCTGCCCCAGCGAGCTTTCCAGGTACTGGGCTCTGTCACGCCCCCTCTGACATCCTTCCCCATCCTCTTTTCAGAGGCACACACAGCACATTGCTCTGAAATTTATTTGCTGCTCTGTCTGCGGCCTCCTCCAGGCGACAGGGCCTGGCGCATCCTTCTGTCCTGAGTGCCAGGGACAGTGCTCAGTACAACTGTGGCCAATCATTCAAACTTAAGTGGACAGACGGTTTCTGAGAGCCGCTTCCCAGACATTCTTTCCCCCAGGCTCTCCCACCTGACCCTGTGACATTTGCTGGCCACCTCTGCCCCTGCTTGCTGGAGGGGCCCTCCTCATTCAGACATTCCTCAGCATCCTGCACAGGCCCCCGCGTCTCCCCGGGCAGCACTCCTGGACTCAACCTCTCTGCTCCAATTTTTAAAGTCCTTAGGTCTCATCTCAGTGCTCCGAAGGTGTTCTCTGGATCAACTTTCTAGCTTTTTATTCAAAAGTACCACTTTCCAGGTCCCCAAAGAGTCAGGCAAGCACGTGCTCACGTCAGCTACCTTCTGCCAGGAAAAAATTTCCAAAGTATTATTAACAAACTGCTCCTGGGTGAATAATCCCTTGCTTTTTTCTTTCCACTTCCCAGTTGTTTTCTTCACTCCTCGTGTTTGCCAGCATGACCCTGGGCCAGTGGCTGCTCTTCTCTCTGGTGTGAGTTTGGGTCCCCAGGGTTGTGTGCAAGCAGTTTATTTTGGAGGGAACTCCAGGAAGTGGTGCAAGGAAGGGGGGCATTCAGCAGGGCAGAACATGTAAGGGACGTGCCCTGAGGGCCTCCGCTGTGGGCAGCAGGGGCTCAATCTGTAGGCAACCTGAAAGCCCTCAGAATCGACCTGCTGCAGGGCCGGGCAGCCCTCTCACCGGGCAGCTCAGGTGAATCTCTGGCTCAGTGGCTGAGGCCTGCCCCCCACACTGGCTCCCGCCTCCGTCCTGTCCTAACTGGGCGGAGAACACCTGAGCCAGACACTCAGGAAGCCATCCCCTATCAGCAGGCCCCTCAGCAGGCTCAGCCACATAGGTGGGGCCCTGCCAGCAACCGTCACCTTCTCTGAGCCTGCTTTCTTCCACTGATAATGACAGTACAGGTTGAGCATCGCTGGTCCAAAACCCAAAGATCCAAAATGCTCTGAGATCTAAAACTTGGAGAGATCCCATATGACACCTCAAATGGGAAACCCTGGCCCTGGCCTCATGTGGTATCACAGTAGGACACAGGCACACTAAAAATACCCTACGGAGTTATCTCCAGGCTGTGTGCATGAAGTATACATGAAGCATAACTGGATGTAGTATTTAGGTGTGGGTCCCCTCCCCGAGATATTGATGTATATGCCAATATCCCAGAATCCTAAGGAAGATGAAATCCATTCCGGCCCCGGGTGATTTGGATGAAGCTGACTTAACCTGTACGCACCTACATCTGGGCTGCAAGGACTGCCAAATGGGGCGGGGTGCATTAACGGCACAGCATCAGGCACACCCTGGGCACCCCAGAATGCAGGTGTGGTATTCCTCCTGCCCCCTTGCTGCGAGGTCAAGATGGGTCACTCTGCCCCTTACGCTGCTTTCTCGCCTGCGACTGGGGGAGTCCACTGATGGATGCCATGTGAGAGTCAGGTGCAACAGGAGATGCCAAGGCTCAGGTGAACCTCCAGGTCTGGTAGGAGGGACAGACAGCAGCAGATGGTCCCCAGTCACAGGAAGTCGCAGCTGAGATGGTGCTGAGAGGGGAGAACACCATGAGAGGAGGGCAGGCCAGGACTTCTACCAGCACAGAAGGCAGCTGGAGAACTGGAGGGAGAGAGCGCCGCGAGGACACGGGAGCCAGGAGCTTCCCGAGCAGAGGCCCCGGGGCAGGACCAGGCAGGTGAGATCAAGAAGCTGCACAGGAAAGAGTGTGTGGCTTGAACATGGAGAGCAGGGAGGGGTGGACATGGGTGGGCCCCAGCAGTGAAGGGCCAGGCTCTCAGGTCAAGTTCAGTCTTTACCCAGGGATGGGAATCGCTGTTTCTTTCAGCTCCAAGCTTCAGCAGGCACACAACTTGTAAACCTCTGCTTGCCACACAGGTGGAAGGAAGGTATCCTTGCTCGGTTTTGTGTTGGCCTGAGATTATTGCAGCAAGTGTCCTAATTATTCCTTACCTAGATGGAAGCCCTGAGGGCCATCTCAAATGGGCCAATCGACCCACCAGTTAAATAACTAATGCAAGAGCTGGGTAAGAGGTGCATACCTGCTGTCCTAGCCCTTGGGAGGCTGAGGTAGGAGGATCGCAAGTTGGAAGACAGCGTCAGCAGCTTAGCAAGATCCTGTCTTAAAATGAAAAGTGGTGGGGGGTGTAGCTCAAAGGCAGGGCACTCCTGTGTTCAATCCCAGTACTGCAGAAAAAGAGGGAACAAGAAAGAAAACGAAGAGGCCCCTCTTCTCTTTGACTTTTGGCTCACCGTCTGATGGGCAGCAACTCAAGTGTGGACACTACAGGCTGGCCATGGGCTGGGGGCTGCTCTTGAAGGGGTAGCCTCCAGGGCACTACCATTGTGTCCAGGGGCTGTCTCATTTCTGACTTGGACTGCAGCTCAGCTGCCTGTGTGTTGTGTTCTTTGAGGCAGGTTGCTCGTCTCTGCCCCAGTTCAGTCCAACTCCAGTCAAGTCTGTGACCTTGAACCGAGAGTCCTAGTGTGGTTGGGCCCTGACCTCTTTCCCCGAGGCCTGCAAGGCTACAGCAGTACTCTGACCTAGATCCTAGTGCACTGTCAGGAGCTTTCTGGCCAGATGGTAAGTAGTGACTTGTGGACCCACTATAATTCTCCTTGTTCATCGGATAAACCATTTGGAAAATAGCACAGACTACAAATGAAATCCTGGGTCCTCTGATGTGCTCTGTGGACATACCAGGAAGGCTCTGGCCGACATCTGTGGGTGGCGTGGATGGTGGGATGCGTGCTCCGAGGGCTCATGTTCCCCATCATTCTCCTTAGCCCTCAGGGATAGCACTTGGGGGCAGAGCCTGGGGCTGGTCATGAGGCTTTGAGACCCTCATGACAGTGAGGTCCCCAAGGGAGAGGCAGTGTCCCTCTCTCCTCCACATCAGGACACAGAGAGGCCAGGGAGAGAGCCCTCACCAAGAGAACCTGCCAGCACCTTGATCTTGGCCTCCAGAGAAGTGAGAGGTGGGTTTTGGTGGTGGAGACACGTGGGATTCTCCTGGCAGGTTTCTGTCAGCCTTTTCCCTGCTGTGACCAAAAGACCTGAGAGAACCATGGGAGGAGGAAAAGTTTATTTGGGGCTCACAGTTTCAGGGGTCTCCGTCCACAGATGCTGACTCAGTTGCTCTGGGCTGGAGAGGAGGCAGAGCCTCATGGTGGAAGGGTGTGGTGGAGGGAAGCAGCTCGGGACATGGCCACCAGGAAGTAGAGAGAACTCTGCTCAACAGGGACAAAACATACACCCCAAAGGCATGCCCCAGAGACTTATGTCCTCCAGCCACACCTGCCCGCCTGCAGTCACCACCCAGTCATTACCCATCAGAGGGTGAGTGCACTGACTGGGTGAAGGCTCACTCAACGACTCAATCATTTCACCTCTGAACCTTCTTGTATTATCTCACCATGAGCTTTGGGGGGATACCTCACATCTGAACCATGACAGCAGGTGACACTGTGCTAGACAGGCCATTTCTGAGATGGTTCCACTCAGCAACTTTTGTTCTGTCCAGGGGCCTCGTTGACCCCCGTGGTGCTGGAGGTCACAGACCAAGGGTGAGCTCCCCAGAGAGGGTCAGCATCCCCAGCCCCATGGCCCCAGGGCTTGCTTTCTGTCAACACTTTCAAAAGAATATGCACACGAGGCCCTCGGCCTCCAATCCCACCCTTCAGAGATGCTTCTCCGAGGAGAGCAAGGGCTGAAGTTGGCCATGAAGGAGACACCATGTGACTCCACAGCTGCAGGACCGTGGGGGTCCAGGGGTCTTGCCGGAGTCCTGCAGAAGGCCTCCCCATACCACAGGGTCCGTGGGGTGGCCACTGCAGCCAGGAGAGGACTGAGCATGATGAGGGCCAGGGCTTCCCTGTGGACCAGAATGTTCCTCTGGTTCTGAGGACAAGCCTCTGGGAAGACCCTTTGAAACCTGATCTGTCAGCACATCCCCTGTCTCCTGGTGCCATAGACCCACCGTAAGGGCCCCAGGAGCTGCATGTTTAGCAAGCACCTGGGAGACCCCCTTCAGCGGGGGCTGGGGAGCACTGGCCTGAGGACCCCCACCCCAGCATGTCCAGGCTCACATTTGCCTGGCTTTCACAGACTCCTTTATTTTCATCCAAAGCAGAGGCCAGAGGCCTGAAGTTGGCCCGGACCTCCCAGCTGTGGCCTTCACAGGCTTCTCCCAGGCCTGGCTGGAGAGGCCAGTGGTCTTTCTCCCTGAGGAAATCATCTGCTGATGGCTACTCTCCCAGGAGCATGGGGAACCCCACTGTGCATGTGGCTCCTGAGGACTCCTCCATCCTGCCAGCACTCTGCAAACCATCAATTATGGGTCCCGATTCTAGACCAGAATTTAATCAATCCTTGCTTATTAGGGCAAGGAAGCACATGGCAGAGCCTCCCACCCACTTCCCTGCCATGTGCCTCCTCTTAATAAATTCCCTACCACCAGTGTCGGCACGTGGTGGCCAACACTGAAGCCAGTGAGTGTCCTGGGCCAGCCAGAGCGCGATCAGCTCCAGGGTCGGGAGGCAATGAGCAGGGGGCTCTTTCCAGACCCAACGGACTCCACTGTCACTGGGAAGAGACAGGCCCGCGCACACACGGGGGCTCCCCGTCCCATTGAGGAAGGCAGGATGAGGAGGACCCAGGGGCTGATGTCAGATTTCTCTGGGGGACATCATCACTGGTGTTATTCAATGGTTCTGCATTTTGAGTGCCACCAAATGCAGCAAGAGCCTTGTCTCTGCCATGCCTGAGCCAAGAAACAGTGACCAAAGAGACACTGTCCTTGATCCACTTCCAAGCTCGAGAGGAGACAGGCACAGATAGCATGTGGTCAGACATGATCAGGGCCCGAGAGGAGAGAGGCACAGATAGCATGTGGTCAGACATGATCAGGGCCCGAGAGGAGAGAGGCACAGATAGCATGTGGTCAGACATGATCAGGGCCCGAGAGGAGAGAGGCACAGATAGCATGTGGTCAGACATGATCAGGGCCCGAGAGGAGAGAGGCACAGATAGCATGTGGTCAGACATGATCAGGGCTCGAGAGGAGAGAGGCACAGATAGCATGTGGTCGGACATGATCAGGGCTCGAGAGGAGAGAGGCACAGATAGCATGTGGTCAGACATGATCAGGGCCCGAGTGGGGGTGTGAGCAGGGCTCGGGGCGCCCTGGGGGGCTGTGTTGAGGATGGGTCTTGGGCCCTCCCCAAGCCCGCATTCTTTCAGAGTATCAGTCCTCCATCGTCCTGGCTCTGCCTCAGTATTTGCCAATTGCTCTGCCCAAACTCAACACTAATAAACTCATACAATCTGACACTCACCTGAGTTAGATAAATGCGCACATTTGGGAAGGAATGCACTCCTTTTGATGTGGATTTTTGATTCCTAGTTGTAAGGATCCTCAGAAGGATTAGGACATGGATTCTGAAAGCTGTGCTCAAGGTGAGTCAGTGTAGACCTGAACCTGGATGGCAGCTGGCACAGAGCAGTGAAGAGGAACAGGGGAAACAGGTTTGTCTGGTCATAAATATTGGACCTGCTGGGCTCAGCAAGCTGCGCGTAGACACTTGCCCTAATAAGCAAGTATTGATTAAATTCCAGTCTAGAATCAGGATACATAATTGATGGTTTGAAGATTTAGAGACCCATGCTCTGTAAATGGAGACAAGGTTCTGGATAGATTGGAGGATGCACTTACTTTATATCAAACTCCAGGGTGAGCAGACTGCCACGTCAGTCAGAACCAAAGGTCGCGTCTGAGAATCAGGCTCAGGGGGTCTCCACAATTGTGCAGAAGCAAGGAATTTGAGAGCCGGCAGGCTTCTAGGGCTAGCCCAAGACATGCATCGTTCTTTGATGCCCAGTGAGGCTCAGACTTCTGCTTCTGAGTGGGACAAGGAAGGCAAACTCTGAAAATGCCCACGTCAAAACCCGTCTAGTTCATTCCATCGGATATTCATCTCACAAAGAAAGACATTTATGTTCTCCTCACATCAGTGGTACCAGGAGGTGTCCCCTGAGGCATGGTAAGCTCTCTGAAGGATGTGGCTACCATCCTGCCGTGACCACATGTGACTGAGTTGGGAAAAGGCCGAGATGCTGATTCTGCAGGAATGGGGGCTGATGGTCACGGCAAAGTCCTGGGCAGAACTCAGAAATGCCACCCCAGTCAGGAACAAGGCCAAGTGGACAGACTAGTCATTTCCAAAAGTGGCTCTTACACAAAGATGTCCTTGTGCTCTTAGAACAAAGAGGGAGAATTGGCATCCTTTATACGATAACAATACTACTAATAATAACAGCAACAAACACTACAAAAGTGCTTAGTGGGCTCCTGGGAGGGGAACCAGCTGTCCACGAGACCCTAGATGACTCAGCATACAGGAGTGGGCAGGGAGACTCTGGCTCCTTCCCCAGCCTGGGCACAGGGTCTTGAGCAGTGGATAGAGAGAGGCCCAGGTCCCAACAGGTCCTGGCCAGTACGCAGCATGGCCTTCATCACCTCCAGGTGAACACCAGACACTTGTTCCTCGGCTGTTTGAAAGAAATGCAAGCAAATGTGCCTTCGCAGTGTCCCAGACCCACTGGGAAGAATGCAAAGGGGCCATCCCAGGGTGAAGACCAGGCGCCAGGGCAGGAGGGTGTTTTAGTTCCTGTGGAAACCTAAGCCAGGGGCCAGCTATGTCATTGGTGGGGCCCAGGAACCAGGCTGGTGTCTGACAGCTACTAAGGGCTTCCTTTCAACAGCGGAGCCCTGAGTCCCACCGGGAGCTGGACCAGCTTCCCAGGCTGGGCAGCCAATCACCGCGGGCGGGTTTGAAACAGCAGAACTGTAGCACCCCGAGGGCTGGGGCCCCGAGTCCAAAGCCGAGGTGTGGGCAGCGCTGGTTCCTTCTGCAGCCCCCACGGAGGAGTCCTTTCCATGCCACCCTCAGCGTCTGGTGGCCACTGGCGGTCCTTGGTAGCCCGTGGCTCATGGCCATGCCACTCCAGTTCCTGTCTGTGGCTCAGGTCTCCCTCCCTGTGTCCCCAGTCATTGGATGCAGAGCCTACAACACATCCACGATGACCTTACCTCAAGATCCTTCATTTTATTGCACCTGCAAAGACCTTATTTCCAAATAAGGCCACACTCGCAGGTGTCATAACAGGGACCTATCTTTTGGGGACCATCATGCAGTCTACTGCAGGTCTCTTCCAGCATGGTGGCCTGCACCCTAAAGCTACAACTGATTCCCTGAGTCCCTCACCCCAAGTCTAGGGCACACCTACCACCTGGCCATAGCAGGGGCAGCAGCAGGAAGCTTGCCCGCCTTCCCACAGGGTACCTCTGTGCCTTCGCAGCACCTTCGCCTTCCTGCCCTCCACAGATGTCCTGGCAAGCCCTCAGCTGGGACGCCACTCAGCTCTGCAGAGCCCTGCCCTGCCTGAGCCCTCCCATAAGCCCCTGCCCTCCACCCCAAGACCTCCCCGGGTCTGGCAACTACAGGGTACAGAGGTTTAGATGTGGTTTGTCCCCACCAGAACTCAAGCTGAAATCCGATTCCTGCTGTGCGGTGTTGGGTGGTGGTAAGACTTCAGACAATTAGGTGAGGAGGTCTCCAGCCTCATGAACTCTCCATGGGGTTGGGTCTCCTGAGACTGAGTTGGGTCTCTCGGGATGGGCTTAGTGATCTGGTGTTCTGTCTTCTCCTGCATGTGCTCCTGCCATGAGCCACCTGCTGTGAGTCACCACCATGAAACCTTTACCAGAAGCTGGGCAGATGCCAGCATTATGTCCTCAGTCCTCCAGAACTGTTAGCTAAATGAACCTTATTTCTTTATGAAGTACCCAGCATAAGGCCTTTTGTAATAGCAATAGAAAACAAGCTAAGACAAGGGGTCACACTTGGCCACACAGACAGCCTCCAGGGTTCCATCCAATAGCACAGATGACAAATGCCTGTGGTGGGCAGTATAATGGCCCCTAAAGATGTCCACACCCTAGTCCCCAGGACCAATACATACGGGACCTTGCATGGCAACACACTAGCCTTGAGATGATCCTGGAGTATGTGACTAATTTAGTCACCAAGGTCCTTCTAAGAGAGGCACAAGGGCCACAGTCAGAGCAGATCTGGTCATGGAGGCAGATGCTGAGGTGGTGCAGGGAAGGAGCCAGGACCAGGAATACAGTGGCCCTGAGTGGCAGGAAATGGCATCAAATGGGCTCTGCCTTGGAGCCTCCAGAAGGGATGCAGCCCTACGGACACTTTGATCTTAGCCCAGTGATTTGGGGACATCCAACCTCCAGAACGGCTAGTTAATAAATTTGGGCTGTGTCAAGTCAATATGTTTGTGGTGACTTGTTACAGCAGCAATAGGAAACTAATACATGTCCATGTCCAGTTTTGCCCCTATACTCTCTCTTTTTCTTTTCCTCGCCCCCTCCCCTTTAGATATGGTCTTGCTAAATTGATCAAGTGAGCCTTCAACCCAACCAGTGTCCTCCCTGCTCAGCCTCTTGAGTAGCTGGGGCCGCAGGCATGATCCATGGTACCGGGCTTCACTCCATTCTCATCCATTCAAACAGGACCCAGCATGGATATGTTGAGCTGTGCCTGGAAGACCATCGTGGGTAGTGGCCAGAGCAGCCCCACAGCAAAGCGAACAGCCCAGAGGCAGCTTGGAGAGAACTTAGACCAACCCCTGGGGAAGCCAGGCCACCTCTCCAAGCCTTGGCACCTCATCGGTCAAAAAGGATCAGCCCTACCTGGACCAGGTATGTTCTCTCTCTTTTTTTTTTTTTAAAGAGAGAGAGAGAGAGAGACAGTTTTAATATTTATTTTTCAGTTCTCGGCGGACACAACATCTTTGTTGGTATGTGGTGCTGAGGATTGAACCCGGGCCGCATGCATGCCAGGTGAGCGCGCTACCGCTTGAGCCACATCCCCAGCCCCCAGGTATGTTCTCACACCTGCCCTTCTTGCTTGAATAGGCCCAGCATTCACAGGGTGGGCACACGTCCCAGATCGGTGCCCTCCTGGTCTCAGGGGTTGGCCAGATGGGGCCCTGCACACAAGTGAGGCAAGAAGACTCTCCCAGGGTTTGCCTGAGAGGCTCACAGTGGAGTCCGTGCTGCTTGCCTTTTGGTTGAACAAAGGCCTTTCCGTGGTAACAGGAGAAGAGCTTGCATATAGATGGAGGCGGAGAAGGGGCATGTGCTGATGGTGACCCCCTCCAATGTCCGGTGCCCAGGCCCTGGGGATGGCCTGGATTCTGTGTCTCTTCTTCCCACACTCTAAGCAGCCCCCGCACAGTTCCAGTTGCCCCATTTTGAATGTGGCCAAGTTTTTCCTCGTAGCTGCATGAGCTCTGAGTCACGTGCTACCTCCTGGGGGTGCTGTGAAGATCAAACAAAATCAAGATCCTAAGCGTCTAGCGAGTTCCCCAGTGTAGTGTGACCTCAATAAATGGGGCCTGCAGATGTTCCTCTGTGAGACTTCCTGGGGTGGCCCGGGACCTTGAGCCTCGGGAGTCAGGTCCCAGCAGATTTTAGAGGTGTCTTGATATCTGTCCTGTTCAGTTTGCCTCCGAAAGGACAGGCACTCAGGCTGTGTCTCTGTGACCCGCTCCCCCGGCCAGCTTCACGCCACCCCAGAAGCTTTCTGCCACACTCCTGTGGCCACTGCTTTCCTGTGAGTGGCTCTCTTGCTGTCCTCCATCAGAAATGCATGGTCCCCAGGAGGACCTCAGCCCAGAGGCAGAGGTAGCGGCAGGTTCTCCTCGGCCCATCAAGATGCCCTAAAAGACATGCTGTGAGGATGTCCACCATTTGGGGACTGGATGAGAGACCGCTGCTGGCACCCTACCAGGCAGGGCCGAGCTCTCCTGGTGAAGGCTCCCTTGGTCAGGGATCCACGGCTGCCCAGACTGCTGGCACCCTACCAGGCAGGGCTGAGCTCTCCTGGTGAAGGCTCCCTTGGTCAGGGATCCACGGCTGCCCAGACAGAGAGCCGTGTGCTGATTAGGAAGTGGAAACACTGGAGCAAGCCAAGTCCCACTCACAGAGTTGGCTTTGGTGGACAGTCCTCCATAACGCCCCTGTGTCATGGTGTAACCTAAGAGGGATTCAGTTTAATCTCTCCATGATACAATCAAGTCCATCCTGTTCTGATTTCAATGCGGAACGGAGACCTGGCTGTAGCTGGGTCCCAAGCATCATCGGGGTGGGCTGCTCTCACCTCCTCCTCCTGAGTTAGGTGCTGTGACAGACGGTGCTGGTGGGCCACGTGTTTGACAAGCCCCCCTGGGAACGAGTCCCCACCTTTCCATAAGATGTCCATGCTCTGAACGAGGTTCCTGTGAGCACAAGCAGACAGCCACCAGCAGCTGAAAGGAAGGCCAGCCTGTGGGCAGCGTCTGGCTTCTTAGGCAGAGACCCTCTGGGTGGAGAAGCCCTGCGGGGGCGGGGGGGAGCACGGTGGCCATGCCGTGCAGTGAAACTCCCTGGACCACGAAGCTCTGGTCAGATGGCATTTCAGTTATTCCCTCTGGATTGAGCCGATTCTCATTGCTTCCTGGAGTATTAGAAATGGTGACCCCGCAAAGACATGTTCACCCAGAAATTGAGAGTCTGACTTTAGTTGGAGAAAGGATCATTGCAGATGGAGGGACCTTAAGTTAGGGACCTTGAGATGAGTGGCCCCTAGGTGTCGAAGAGTTCTTTGTAAGAGGAGGCTGAAGACACCCAGAGGAGAAGGCCAGGTAGAGACAGGCAAAGCCTGGGGTGCTGTGCCTCTGGCCAAGGCCCAGCAGCCCCAGCAGCCCCAGCAGCGGCCAGAAGAGCTGGAGGGAGGCCTGGAGGAATCCCCCCTCGCTGCCGCACCTCAACGTCAGCCCTCCAGCCCCCAGAGCGCAAAGGAAGCGCATTCTGTTGTTTTAAGCCACCTGGTTTGTGGTCATTTGTTGTGGTGGCCACAGGAAATGCATACACCTCCCTGGGGAAGCTCCTGCTGCCCACGCACAGCCAGCACCCCTCAATCTGAGTCTTGTTTTGTGCTGGGTGTAATTATACACCTGCCATGAACACCAAGATCTAAATGTACCCGACGTTTGCCTGAAGCTGGGCTGCGAGAGGCATGTCCCTCGGTGCCAAAAGGTGAGGGATCCTGGGAGGACCTGACAGTGTGCCCTGCTATAAGGGGGATGGCCTGAACAAGACCTCTGACCACCCTGAACACTGGGGGACTTTTGCATGGGCAGGCTCATTGCCACCAGCTCCCCGGTGACTAGAGTCCTGCCCTGCTTTGTGGGGTCTGTGGTGGTGGGCAGGTGCAGGGCTGGCCATGCTCGCCTTGCTTGGCCAATGGTGGCCTCTGAAGTCTCACTGTTGGAGCACAAGAGAGGGGTCATCTACCAGGTGGGCCCTGCTCAAGCAGCCCAACTCTCCTGGAAGAGGTGACTCAGACTTCCAAGTTGTGTGTATGTTGCACCTCAATCTCCTGGGAACCCACTGCTCTTGGTCCTGCAGAGGAAGAAAAAATGTGGCAAAGGGTCATCCTTTCGGAAGTCCCTGTTGTCACTCAGGTTACCTTGGTTGGAATCAGTGGCAGGACCCGGGCTCAATCCATGGCAGGAGAAAGGGGAGGAGCACAGGAGTGTGCAGGGGGCCTGAAGAGCTCCTGTCTCCTGGGGATAGAAGGGAGGGGGCACCGCTGCCAGCCTGTCCTGAGACTTTGCTTTGCCTGCCCTGGCGGGAGGCCATCCCAAGGCCAGGTGAGAGCCCTAAGATTCTGTAAAGGACAAACAAGCAAACATACAACCCAGGAGGTCAGTGCTACTGAGGGGTGTCCTGGAAATCGGAGAAGCTAATGCTCATGAGTGCTTGGGTCGCACTAGCTGCTCCCTTCTGATGCTATGTGCCAGCCCAGGCCATTGTCACGTTCATGTCCAAGGAGGAGCTGGGCACTTGTCAGGCCCTTGCGGCAGGTACGCATCCTGAGGCTCACCATCGCCCCGCAGGGGTCGCTTATCAGGCAGTGCATCTGCCTCCTGCAACACGGAAGCTGTGGCTTCTTCTCTTGCTTCTTAAAGTGTGGTCCGCAGTCCAGCAGCATTAGTGACGCAGGTAGCTTGTTAAACTGCAGAAGTCTGGGCCTCACCTAGAGCTGATAAATGAGACCTTGTGTTTTTGCAAGTCCCCCAGGATTGCTATGCTCACTGCAGTTTGAAAAGCGATGATCCATAGAATCTGTTAATTCCAGAGCAAATTGATGAGAATTCTAGATTAATGTCTGCGTGAATGGTATTGATCATAATCTTAAAAGAGAAGCAGAGAGGTAAGAGTAAAGAGGACTTTAAGAAAATCAAGACACAAAGACCCATGTGCATAGCAAGAAAGAATTACTCAAAAACTCAAGGGTTGGAATCCTCTTTACAGCTAAGAGTCCCTCCCAGGGGTATGAGAGCATGACCCTTTCATTTGGCAAAGAGCCTGAAATTAGGATCTGGACCCTGAGCCAAGGCCTTGGAGGGACCCGAATAATTTGGCTCAGGCAGGAGGCTCTCAGAGCAGAAGTCCTTGTTTTTAAGATTACCTGTCTTTCTGTCTGTCTGTCTGGTCAAGAGAGGCAGCTGATTTAGGAGGGGTGATCATACCTACCACATAGCATTTCAAAGAGGAAACAGTGAGACGATGCTGAAGGAGCTTTAATTCAGCATCTAGTGTAAATCCACAGCCGCACTTGATGTCAATTATTTCTTTAGAGAAAGTGATCGGGGCACAAGGCTTAGCACGGAACAGCACTCTGCACCCTGCACCCTGCACCCTGGGTTACACTCTTCTGGCTGGAGTTTCCTGGATTCTCTCAGGTAATTGCCAAACCAGGATTAGGGTGGTCAGCCTTCCACTTCCGGGGCCTGAGCCATGCCGGGCAGGTCTCCGTCTGCTTGTTGGCACAGGGCTGGTGAGGAGTTTCCCTCGCTCAGCAGTTCTGCGGGCAGATCTCAGTGTTTGGCAACATGAAGGGTTGCTGTGGTGTCTGAGGGACCTTATCAGTTGAGAACGTTCAGCTGTGAGCTCATCAAACTCCACCCGTCCTGGGGTCAGGCAGCCGGGGCTCCTTATTCCTGTAGATCAATGGTATCACCGAAGACCCAGGTTCCCGCGGTATTTTCTTTCTGCTGCCCTGATGTGCTCTTCTTGTAGTGTCAGAGTGGCGTCAGGCTCTCCAGGGACCATGTCTTGATGCACTAAAACTCAAAAGCAATGAAGGAGAGCTCTCTGGTCCCCACGTCTCATTTTCCTACATAGAGAAAAAGCTGGGAAGCCCAGATACTCACTGCTCTCCAAAGTCCCTTCAGCCCATTGGTCAGAATTGTTGACCAACTGGCCATTGTCCACATTGTTAACAGGTCACAGGCCACAGTACTTATTAACTTCATGGCTCAGAATAGTCTCGGCTGGAGCTGGGGAAGGGTCAGCCTCCCTGAGCCCACAGCCAGGAAGCAGCAGGGGCCTTCCAAGAAAACTCCAGACTCTCCCAGCAAGAATGATGAAGAGCACTGATTTGTGTGGGTTCCCCACAGGGCCTCCTTCTGTGGCCTTTGCCCCAAATCTAACTAGATTGACCCTGATAACAGTTTCCCAATTATCTGCACAAATAGATGCAGAAAGAGCAGAACAAAGACGGTGGGTGCTGGGGAGTGCTTATGCCCAGTGTTCCTCAGGGATTTCTAACTTTACCAGAACCAGTTGATTCTAACAGATCTCTCATCTCCTTTAGGTGGATGGGGTCCTGGTGGGACATCTGAGTTGGGCCCACACTAGGATTCATATCCATTCATATTCATTTCTCACCAGTTAGGCACCTCCTAGGAAGAATACTCAGGGCTGAGACTCCCAGGCAGCCCCAGGAGCCAGAGCCAGGGTCAGATACACAAGGGCTTTCTGGGACATTCAGGTTCCTTTTGTATCATGGCAAACAGGAAGGAGCCATGCCACTGAAATAGCTTTTAACATGGAGAATGGGGTAGACACAGGTGGGACCGGCAGTTAGAGCCGCCATGCCTATCGCAGCTTCTGTGAATCTTATAATAGAGCCACCTCTGTGGCAGGCAGCAAAGGACTGGAGAGAGGAAGGGGCGGAGGACATTTGCCCAGGAACCAGGGCAGGATCCTGAGGGCTGCAGACATTCCCCACCCTGCAGGCCAGGACCACAGAGCAATGCATCTTGGGGAGCGCATGGTTCCTACTTTTATGCTGAGGCTGGTGTGGCTCACAGCCCTGCACTGATTGGCTGACTTTGCTTTTGATAAAATTAGGGATACTTCACACTGGAGTCAAGCACCACACTTGGTAGTTTAGCTCTGATTCACCAGCAAAAATAACAGCTCTTCTAGGGCAAGAATGGGGGCGGGTAAGTCATCCTGGCACCTCTGCCTAGTGGTGTGTCCCCTATATAATGGGTGTCACAATTGTTTGTATGTGTTATTTTTAGCAGCATTTTGACCATCATGACTACACCGCAGCACACTTCAAATTACATAGCAGAGCCAGATTCGTCAAGGTAATAATGGACACAGACACATCTGAGTGAAATAGGCCCTTGCAATTGTCATTACTTACCATGGCGACTCTGAAATTAAACATGTAAATTTGAGTTTTCAAGAGACATGGGCAGTTGAAATTAATTGAATGAGAAGTTAATGTTTAAGGGAATGAGGACAGTCATGAGGAGTCGCCAGAAGAATGAGAATCTTGTAAACAGCTGACAGAAAGAGGCTTGTCTCCCGAACAGTCTCTTGCTGGAAGCGTCCACTACAGCGTCTACAGGGTCAGAACTCTCACAGGGAGGGGTGTCCACCTGTGGGAAGCCTTTGGCCGCCCTCCCCCAGAACTGGAAGTTTTCATATCAGTGAAAATGAAGAGGGACCTCAGGAGCTGTTGGGCCAGTCCCCGAGAGACAGGGTGAGCAGGATGTGGCTGCAGGTGCGGCAGGAGGCGGCACTGGAGACCAGGGTCAGGGGAGGCAGAGTGGCATCCTCCACAGGTTGGCGACTTGCCCTTCAGGTCGGCAGCCACGGGCTTCTCCATCTATTAGCTCCTGTTGTGCAGAACACCCCTGAGGGGTGGGCAGGCAGGGACTCTCAGCCTCATGGAGTACTGGACGGATCCGAGGCCGAGTGGAGCCTCCCTGACACCCGCCCGGGCTTTTCTGCTGTGCATAATGCCCCTGGATCAGACAGAGAGGTAGTGTCCCTGACACAGCCTGTCCTGAAAGAAATACCAGAGACAGTTATGCAAGGTCAGGCCCTGATGCAAGAGGGGTCATCTTGTCCTAGCCCCTGGGGTGGGTTCTTTACAGTGGAAAATCCCGGGATGAGCAAGGGGTCAGGCATGATGGCCGAGGGGCCCTCCGGGTGATGCAGGTCAGCAACACCAGTCCTGACTCCTCTCCTTCCTAGACTGGGAGTCCCTCCGCAGAGTTCCCTGGAGCTGCGGACCTCCCCAGACCAGGAGCAGCAGGCTAGGTGGGCAGAAGGGACCTGAACACCCTCAATAGTGGCTAATCTTGGGAGGAGAGAAACTAACCTCTACCTTGGTTTTCTCCTTTGTAAGCAGATAGAACCAGTTGGCCTGTTGGGGCCTTGGGAGGAAGAAATAAGATGAGGCATATATGAAGCCCCTGGCAGGTGGCTGGCACACACTGGGCCTGTCGAAATGGCCTTGGCACCATTACACAAGACAACAGGCGACAAGGACGGGGCTGCCCCAAGTGTCACGATGCTCGCTCTTGATTAATAAATGCAAATGGGATACTCATGCCAAGTATGACTCAAAACTCGTGGTTCTACCTTCATGCCATGCTATCACCCTCACCGACTCAGTGTTCTCACTAGGAGCAGTCCAGGTGAGCAGTTACAGGTAAGGCTGGACACTCAAAGAGAATCCCTACTCTGAGAACTGAGCAGGGCTAAGCCACCAGCCGGTCGATTCTCACTTCTGAGCTGGAGAACAACTGGCCACTTTCTCAGAAACCCTCAAGTTGCAAATTCCTCTTGTGAACGCGCGGAGGCTGAGCCTGGGGCTTGCAATTGCATCGGGTGCTCCACCCACTTGTGCACACTCTATTTTAAACAGGTGCCAATGGAGCCTGGGAGAGCCCGAAGGAGGGAGATGTTTTAAGGGTAAATGAACATGCAGAGACGGCCAAGGGAGGAGAGGAAAGAAATGCTTTCTGTGGTCGGAGACAGCAGGCAAATCCCAGGTTGTGGGCACCAAACCTGGGTAGGCTCAAGGCAGAAGGGAGAGAGGTGACTTGTAGCCTGGAAGAAACTGTTAAGTCCAGGGTTGTCAGGTGCTGGGTTTTGCTCCACCATGTGACCATGATGTCCAATCCGTCTGAAACATTGGCAACGGAGCATTTCAAGAACCCAAGCTCTGGAGACAAGTGCCAAGGCCCAGAAGAATAGGACGGTTGGTCATCCGTGTCCATCCACAACCTTATACGTGAACAATCAGAACCTCGAGGGAAAGGTTCGGGGAAATGCAGCAGTTATGACTAAAATCAGCCCCTCAGTGCCTGGAGGTCACAGTGAGGGGCCATCTGCCTCACTGTTCTGGAAAATATAGGATGAAAAATTACCACCCTTGGATCCCCAGAAATCTGTTACATTGAGGTTAGATTAAGATTGCATAAATTAAGGGTTTCAATCTTTGCTTATTATTATTTCCAATATTTTTTAAATACTTTTTTAGTTGTGGATAGACACAATATCTTTATTTTATTTATTTATTTTTATGTGCTGCTCAGGATAGAACGGTGCCTCACACATGCTAGGTAAGCGCTCTAGCGCTGAGCCACAACTCCGGCCCCATGATTCCCAATATATTTTTTTACCCATGTGATGTCATGATGGTCTCTAAATAGCTTTCTCACCAGTTTCGGGGGTTTTTAGTACTTAAAAATGGCATTTGTGCTCTTTTGATGTGATGTGCTCCTAATAACTAGCTTCAATGTAACATGAAGGATCAAGTCAAGTCTTGCTCATTTTTTTTGCAAGACTTGTTATTCCAGACTCACACACACACACAAAAAAGCTTCTAACCCACATACATATTTATCATAATGTAATATAATTCTTGTGCAGGGGTTCACCTTACAATAGTGACCTGGAAGAATGATACTCATATTTTTCTATTTTCATTTTAATTTAAATCTTTAACGGGAAATAACAATCTACATAGCGCACATGTTAAGAGTTTACAAGGAAAACCAATCCACATTAAGCCACTTGACTAATGTTTAGAGAGCAACCACTCTGTGCTTAACCTTATGCTCTGCACAGTAGCAGAAGGGGACCAACTCACTCCTGGCCTTGAGTGTCACAGTCTAGCGACTTGGGGAGTAGGAAAAGCAATGGCTTCAAGAGTCTAGAGAGCTGTCTGCACCTGGCGTAGCCTTTCACTTGCTGAGACCACAGGGATGGCCAGAGATTCTGTTGGGACTGCAGCCTTGCTTCTGGCAGGTAGAGGGTACCAAAAGGGAGACCGTGACCACCTAACTTGATGGCCAGGGCCAGGTGAAATCACCATGTCTCCATACAACATATTGCTCGCGACCAGGAGCATGAACAGCTAAAGCTTCCAAGCCCTGGCTCTGGGCAGGACCTGGGCTCAGCCCGTCGCCCGTCTGACCGTGCTTCAACCCCCAACATTCTCCTAGGTACCATTATGATACTGCTTTACATATGGGGAAAGGGAGGCTGGGTGGTTAAGGAACTTGAGCAAAGTCATGGGGAGCCAAGCTCTGGAGCCAGTATTTGGAGTTGGTCATTTTGATTCCAGATGTAAGAGGACACCTGGGGTCTTCACTGTCACCTAGTAACCATTGAGTGTGTGGCTTAATCCCTGCAAGTGCCCCGAGAACTCCCCATTGCACCTGCTACCCACACTGGCCCACCACTCTTTTCCTTAGAAAGTGTGCCGGTTCCCAACAGCATCTACAGAGCACCAGGGTCTCACCACACCTACTACTAAAGAGGTCTCAAGTCTTGGAGTGCTGCTGACGGGTGCCTGATACTGAGCCAAGACATAGTTTAGATACTCAGAAGCTTTGTCCTCACTAGTACCCTTAGATTTATGCAATGCTATTTTGAGTTTTATGCAATCAGATAATGTTTTTGAAGGAATTAACAATTCAGGATTTTGTTATGAATGAGAGTGGGCCAGGAACTGGTCATCTCTTAAAGGAGGTAAGACGGGCCAGGCTCTGAGATGCCAGAGATGCTCCAACAGGTGGGCTCTCCAGAGGGAGTGGAGGATACGTGGGCTCCTGCATGAGCCTCTACAACCACCATTCAGGTGGACCCAGACACTGACACCAACAGAGCAGGTGACGGACCCGGCCCTGCACCCTGCTGGAACCCCAGACACCATCTCGCAACCCATATCCTTGCCTGGCAGAGGCCTGGAGAATGAACACAGCAATTTGAAAAACCATCCACAGAAAATGTCCCCAGTTGTTTGATTGTATAAATAATTTATTTCTGTTCACAGCATCATATATGCATTATAAAAAGGGATGGAAACAAAGAAAGATCAAGACAGAGAATTACAGCAGAGAAATGAAAACTGAAACCAGGGGACACAGTCCCAACACCATAACAGAGAATTTGTGAAGAGCATTGTTCTGAAATAAAAGTGGCCTCCCTGTGTCTACCAGGAAACATTTCAAAGCTCACTTGGGGAGACCAGCTTCCTCTACGAGAAGCCCATTCCATCTCTAAAGGGCAAAAGGCATAATGGACCGCTGACTGATACGTGGAGGGGACTCCCCCTGGGTGACCACTCCTAGGTGACTTCATCTGTGCTTCCTCCGTTGGGTCAGAGATGAAAAGGGCTACTAATAGGTCAAACGTTACAGAAATCAACTGAGACTCTTACCTATTAGTTGATACAGCACAGGGCTTGACTTTACTGCACAATTACTAACAGCTGACGGCACCCTTAAGTATTGATAATGCAAAAAACAAAACCATCTCGCAAGATTGTTAAAGCATTACAGGATTTGAACAGTGACCTGGAACCTAGGTATGGTCAGCACGAGAAGGTGACAGTATTTGGCATCTGCAAAGTTGCAAAATAAATATATTATTCTCTCAATAGTGTGGAACTACTAAAAAGTGCTTAAGAAATTGTTACAAGTGAAGAAAATAAAGGAAGATGGATTTGATTTTAATAATTCTATACAGAATCTTCAGATGATGGGACCAGCCCATTCAGAAGTCAGTGAATATGCTATCGATATGTAAACTGAAATCTCGCAGGCTTTCATCACTGCTTAGCTCTATTTTCTCTACTGAGTTTCTACAAAAGACCAGCATTAGAAGGGTACCAAATACACTGACCAAAGAGGAAGGGAAGATGGGCTGCTAGATTTCTGTCTTTAAAAAATCTCCTGTAAGAACTGGGTTTGAAGCAGGAAGCCAGACATCTGCCTCTGGTTCTCACATCGCCACTCGGAGGGTAATGGACAATGGGCAAGGGCTAACCCACATGCTCACGCATGGCCACATCCAATTTCTACAGGCCTCCTTTGCAAAGAAACATGTCACTGGGGGGAGGGGGATGTCAAAATTCTACCTGAAAACATGGATTCAGGGAGGAAATAAAAATCAAACAGTCAATTGTTAAGTTTCCCTTTTGATACTGTGTTTCAGGATACGACAGGTTGTGCAAACCAAGACTCAGTCCTGATTATAAAGGATTTTTAAAATTACGTTATTAAAAATATGCATTTCTTCTTCTTTCACTTTATTTTCCAAAGCTTCTTTCAAGTAAACTGTGAAGTGCCTGAGCAGCAGTGACCATTACGTCACAGGCTTTCTTTTATCTCAAGCACCCCTTGTTTGCATTTGCCCAAAGTGCCTGCTGGCTACAAGGCCAGTTAGAGAATGAATGGAGAAGGACTACATCCTTAGCTTTTCCTCCGCTTTTAAATCCATGCAACGAGGTCGTTTTTGCAAAAAGGTGGGGTTTTATTTTTGGTACATGACATCAAATACTCTAATGAGATGTTCTGAATGAAATACTTAAACCAGATAGGCCACAATGAACCAAATTAGAAATCTGAACATGTCGCCACTTGCAGCGTCAAGGGATATAAAAGGGCAGAGCAAAGTCTTTTTTCCTAAGGTGAATATTTCTAAGGTGAGTATTCATTTGTAAGTTATTTTTAAAAACATGTCTGAAAACCCATTACCACACGGTTAGTATTACAAGAGACATCCCTTGCAGAAAAACCATCTTGCAACTCAGCACACATCTGTAGCTGGTATGCTCATCCAAACCAATCGGTAGATTCAGAGAATTTAAAATTCCACACAGAATGGATCTAGATATTTATGCTGATTACACAATACAGAGGGAGGTCCCTGTATACTCTCTCACACACGCACACCATCCAGATTTATGCCAAGAGCATTGCCCTTTGAACACCTTTAACTAACCTGCAAACAGTAAATGCATCATTTGCCACCACCTCGAACAGTTTCTTATTTTTTTAAAATTTTTATTGGTCTCTTTGTGTGATAATGACCTACACATGGACAGGGTCCAAGCCATCTGGAAGAGGTCTCATTCCAGGCTGAAAAGCAGTTCTCAACAAAACTGGTCTCCTGTAGCCACCACAAAGCCCCATGAAGGGGGCATCTTCTCGGCCATTCCCAGCCAAGGCCAGCAGCACAGCGCCCCGTGCCCTGCAGCTGCCGCATTGTCCCAGGCAGTCCTGATGGCCCAGACCACCACCTCCTCTGGGCCCAGAGCAGGACCTATGAAATTTCAACAGGGGCCTGCCCTGTGACATAAAATTATTCAGCTTCCAAGCCCCTGAATGCAAGGGGCATTTCATCTCCCCAGCACCGCCACCCCCAATGCCACCCTGCCTCCAGATGGGTGCCCCCCAGGGTTCTGGGAACTGCATACCTCAGGTAACTCACAGGTGATCCCCAATGGGGGCGGGGCAGCCTGAACTCCGGCCCAGTGTAGTAAGAAGAAATCAAGAAATCGCCTTGTCTCTGACATCTGATTCGTCTCCTGGGGCCGGAGGGCGCACAAGCCTGAACGGAAGGTCCACACCCCACCGGTCCCCCACCCACTAGGTATCTCCGGTGCTCAGACAAAAGGTCCCCAGAGCTGGCGTGGGGGTGGGGCAGATGGCGAGCTGGCTGATAAATCAGCTCCAGGACAGGTTAAGTCACCAGTTCTGCATTTGGGTACAGAGATAGAGTTTTAAAAAATCGAAGCATCGCTTTGGTTCGCTGTCTTTGTTCGCGGGCGCGGGTTCTCGCTCACCCATCTATCCATTCATTCACTCCTGACTCTTTCGCTCCCTGGCTTGCTCCCCCTAGCTCCCGAACCCTGCCAGGCGTATTACCGCTTCTTCTTCTGCTTGAGGGACTTCCTGCGTTTCAAGATCATTTCATAGAGCTTGTCCATGCCCTCGGTGAGGCCCTCGCCGATGATGGCGCACGCCGGCTGGACGTGGTAGGTGGTGGCCGGGATGAGCTCGTGCAGCGCCAGCTGCTTCTCGATCTCGGCCACCGGCAGCGACTTGGGCAGGTCCTGCTTGTTGGCGATGACCAGCAGCGGCGTGCCCTGGTTCTCGGCGAACTTGGTCACCTTGTGCAGCTCCGTCTTGGCCTCCTCCAGCCGGTCCACGTCCACCGAGTCCACCACGTAGATGATGCCGTCCGTGCAGCGGCTGTAGGACTTCCACAGCGGCCTCAGCTTCTCCTGGCCTCCTACGTCCCAGAAGTGGCAGCTGATGCCCTTGGCCGTGCCGTTGCTCAGCTTGATCTTCTCCGTATTGAAGCCGATGGTGGGCACCGTGTTCACGAACTCGTTGAACTTGAGCCGGTAGAGCACCGTGGTCTTGCCGGCCGAGTCCAAGCCCAGCATGACGATGTGCAGGGACTGGAAGGCCGAGATGTTGGAGGAGATGTTGCCCATGGCTCCTCGCTGCGGCGCCGGCCACTGCGGCTGCGGCGGGAGGGCGCCGCCCCCCGACCAGTCACGGGCCCGATGCGGCCGGTCGCACCTGGGCCCCGCCCGCCGCCCTCGGTCGCCCGCACCAGCCTGAGCCTCGGCGTCCCCGGGACGCGCGATTCCGCGCGCTCAGACTCCGCGGCGCCCGCTTCCTAGCCGGCCAGGCTCCCTATCCGCGGTCATCGCGTCTCTGCCGGCGGTATTAGTCTCCCGCGAAGCTGCCTCCAACGCCGCTGTGTAGGGCGCTCGCGCCCGGCGCTCTTCCCCCGGCCCGGGCTCGCTCTGCGGCTTCCCAGGGCCGCGCCCCCGCGCTCCGGCCGCTGCCTGGGCTCTGGGCGCCGGGCCGACTCAGGGCTCTCAGCGCCCTGCGCTCGACTCTGGCCCTGGGCGGCGCCTAGGGGTCGCTCCCGCTCCCGGGGCGCGCCTCGGAGGTGCAGGCGGGATGCGGGCTTCCCCGGGCGTCGCTGCTGCACGGCTGCCTCCTGTCCCCGCAGTCCCCGCGCTGCCCGCGCTGCAGCCGCCGCCGCCAGCCTGCAGCGGCCGCAGGGCGCCGGACCCCGCCCCTGGCCCCGCCCCTTGCAGGCCCCGCCCCCGGCCCCGCCCGCCCGCGGCCCTGGGGTCCGGCGTGGCCCTCTGGGCGCGCCGCGGGTTTTCGCGCGCTTCGGTCGGTTCCGACTGCCTCCGGGTTCCCCTCCCGCGCTGCGCCGTGTCGCGCCGCGCGAAGACAATGGGCCCGGAGCCCGCTCTTCCTCCCGGCAGCTGACGCGTCTTTTAAAAACAGCTCCGGCCTCCCGGAACCCCCGCCCGCGCCCTGCCGGCCGCGCCGCAGTCGTGGGGGCGCAGCCGGTCTCGAGAGCCAGTCTGGGTCCCCGCTCTGCCCGCGCTCCCGCGACCCCCAGCAGGCAGCAGGGCGGGGGCGAGAGTGCAGCACAGGGAGCGAAGGCGATGGGGTCAGCCCCCAGCGCCCGGGCACGGGAGGGAAGGCGCTGGCCTCCGTGAGCCCTCAGCTGCGGCGAGTGGCAAGCTGCGACCCTGGACCTTGGACGCGTTCCCACCCGCCCTGAAAACCTCGCGGTGCCGGGGGCCCAGGTCCTTCGGGAAGCCCAGTCTCGTCCGAGCTCCAGAGGGCGCCCAGCTTTTCACCAGGGCAGGGAACTAAGGAGACCTGTCTACCCGAGATAACCCAGACAACTCACCAGACGCCCCCCCTCGACTGCCTTGTTTTATGGCCACCAACTGCCGACATCCCAGAGTAAGCATTAGACATAGAGAAAGCACCCCTGCCAGCCCATGTTGAAAACGCTTTAAAAAAAAATTGGTGCTGCATATGAAACCCAGGGCCTCTCACATGCCAGGAAAGCCCTCTATTAAGGAGCCACAGCCACGACCCCCCTGTTGGAGACAAGGACCCGCCCACAGGTGGATCACCCAGCAGGAATCACAGGGCAGTCTGAATGCATGCCTGAGGCTCCACATACGCTTGGGGGCAGAAGTAAAATGTGTCTGTAGCCTGGAGTTTATGACACTGAGGCTTACAAACCAATATTCCCTGGACTCTACCTCCTGTCACCCCAATTCAGTGATGTTATTCTAGTTTAAGACACCTAACAAGCGCATCCCTTGCCTGCGGAGCTACTCTTCCTTGACACAGCAGAAAAATGGTGATCACATCCCTCAGGTCAGACTTTTGAGACAACACAGATGGAGATGCTTCAAAAGAGAAGAAAATGAAAATATTAATGATTATCTAATAAGTAAGGACACACTCTTCTTTTCCAGACCTCTTTCACAAGCTAGGGCAGAAAGCACGGTTTTGCTTGTAACAAAGCATGTGAGACCACACCTGTAGAAGGAAGGACAAGCCCCGCTTTGGAATGGCAGCAGCCACTGTTGTCACCTACTCTCCAGGGACTGGAATGGAATGTGGCACTGGAGAGAGCCCTGCAGATGTCAGCTCAGCCTGCCAGACAGGAACCTGGGCCCAGGTGCTGAGACTGCCAGGGAGTGACCTCTATGCAGACTGCCTGCTCCAAAACCAGCAGTGCAGGTGTCCCTGCATGTCCTCAAAAGATGGTTCTGAGACACCTGAGGATACCAAAACTGTCAATGCTCAGATGGGCATGGTGGCACACACTTGTGATCCCAGCCATGTGGGAGGCTGAGGCAGGAGGATCGAAAGTTCAAGGCCAGCCTGTGCTACTTAGTGAGACTCTAAGCAACTTATCCCAAATCAAAAAATAAAAAGAGCGAGGGATGATCTCAGTGGTAAAACATACGTGGGTTCAAGCCCCAGTGCCAGAAAAGAAAAAAGAAACCAAAAAACTATTTTAAAAAAACTGCCAATGCTCAAGTCCCTCCCATAAAAATGGCCTAGTATTTCATGTAACCTATGACCATCCTCCCAAGTCCTTTAAATCCTTTCTGGATTACCTGTAGTTGTTAGTGCTATGTATATGATGCTTTCACGGTTGTTATACTACGTTGTTCAAGAAACAGTGGCAAGAATAAAAGAAACCAGTACCAATGTAGTACAGAGGAAACTTTTTGTTTGCTTGTTTTGGTACCAGGGATGGAAACCAGGGGTGCTTAACCACTGAGCCACATCCCCAGACCTGTTTGTTTGTTTATTTTGAGACAAGTTCTCTCCAAGTTGCTTAGGGCCTCCTTTAGTTGCTGAAGCTGGCTCTGAACTTGTGATCCTCCTGCTCAGCCTTCCCAGCTGCCGGGATTGCAGGTGTCCACCACCTCATCCCGCAGGAAACTTTTTTTTTCAAATATTTTTGATCAATAGTTGTTGGAACCCCCTGATGCAGAATCCGGTACTGCTGGAGCACTGACTGTATTCATGTGGAGAGCCAAGGGCCTGCTCAGCTCTTCCTCCTTTCCACCAGCACACGATTTTAATTCCCTGGGGGATGAAGCTGTAGGCTACCTGAATTGAGTTGCAAGGACAGAAATTCAACTCAAATTAAGTTGGACAAAAGAAGGAAATATATTTACTGACATTACTGATAGTTTCAGGTTAAGTATTCTTTTCAGGCATGGCTGGATCCAGGAGCTCAAAAGTAAAATGTAGATCAACTCTTTTCCATCTCTCCTGTTTTCCTTTTTGTATATTCTTCTCCCTACAGGCAGCCTTAGACTCACACCCTTTAGTGGAGATCCTAGAAATAAAAATGTAATTCTCTTCTCTAGCAACTCCAAGGAAAGCCTGGGATACATATCCTTCTGGCCTGCCTGGCCCCCCTCAAGGCAACTGATTGACCTGGCTCAGGGCTAGAATGTGGTGGTTCCCACGGAAGAATGCGTTTCCAAGGGACAAATGATAGTGAGCAAGCAAAACATCACAGACTGGTGTGCTCCGTGATGACGTCATCTCTGTTCTTGGGAACTCTGGGAGGATAGGACTTTGCATTTTCAGAGTGATTTTCTTGGCCCTCTTCAAGGTCTGCCCCATAAACAACCGCATTCTGATGAGTGTGTCTTCTTTCTCTTTCCACTCTGCCACAGACAGGCTGAGGCTGGGCACAAGCCCAGGGTGGGACTTAGAGTAGCTGCCTGGGACTTTGGCATTTGGAAAGGAGTCCATGAGTCTCACAGCCTCTTGCTCCAGGTCCAGCAAACAGTCTCAATATAGGACACCTTTGTGTTGCTTGCTTCTCCCCCGGTCAGGTCCTGCTTTTATTTAGGCATAGTAGGAGGGAAATATTTTAATAAAATAGCCCATAGTTTTTTTGGTGTTGAGCGAATTACTAGCAACAACCCAATGGTTTTGACTACAGCCTTTGCATTTGGCATCCCCTCAGTAGGGTTCAGCAATAAAGGCTGTCTGTTGTCCAGTAGCAAAAGCAGATTAATAGACATTAATAGAGCCTTCCAGAGCAGAGCCGTTAAACACAACTCACCATAATTGAATAGCAGCCACTCTACACTCTAATTTCTCTCACCAGGTGATAAGTTGATTTTACAGTTGATAATTTAACTTCTAACACATAAAAATGTCATTTGGTTGAGTCAACTAGGAACATTCCTTCAAATATGGATTTCAATTGAAAAGCCCTGGAATTGTGAAAAGAAACAGATGTTTATCAACCACTCATGGCTTTGAACCTCTTTCTTCGTGGATGTCTGTCAAGGCCACCAGCCTGGGCTGTGTGGACACACAAGTAGCTTCCACTCATTTCCCACCACATTCCAGCTGTGTGTCAATCGATAACTCACCACTCCCTAAGCTCTCCATTTCTGAAATGTACCGAACCCATGCAGTAGGTGTGACAAACAAATGGAATGACACATGTGCAGTGTCTGGCCCGGTGCTGGGCACACAGAGCAAGTGCCTAATAAAGGTCAGCTTTCCTAAGTGCAAACAGACCGGTTTAATTATGTATTTGTCCATCCAATGGACACACTTTCTATTCAGGGGACAGTGGCCTGCACTGTGCCTTTCTTCCTTTTACTTAATCAGAATAAGACCGTTCTCAGAGAGTAGCCTGCTCTGATGCCCCATCTCAGATGAATCTCACTTCCAGCAGCAGAGCCATTTCTGGCCCCACTCCTTCTATTCTGCATCCACATGACTTTACACCCAGAGAAGGACTCAATAGAATGCAATAACGTGGCAGTAACTTTGAAAAATGCATCCTACAATATTCATTTTCCCCTTTAAAGGCTTAGAAACAATGTGTCACTAAATAAAGGAACTTTTGAATGAATCTAGTTAATAGAGTAATACATCTCCTCATCTTTATCTCTGCCTTTGTAAGGTTGATAACACAAAGTGCAAAGGTGAGCCCCCCACGCATGCTCAACCGTGGACAAGGCAGAGAGCAGAGCCTGGGCCTGCACGCACGCGCGCTGTGGTGGGTGAGGATTTGCAGGTTCTGTGGAAACCTGCTGGGCAGGGCTGCATCCACGGCTGTGTAACTGTTCTGGTGCAGGAGTGCCCTCTACCGAGCTTCTCAGGAAACAAATAAGGGCCTTTCCAGAGGTTCATCTACCAATGCCTGGTAAACGTCAGTCCCTGTCTTCTGGGTTTATGGATGGCCAGGTGACTCCCTGACCTGCTTCCTGTACAGCGGGATCAGAGCAGCGCTCCCACAGCCGCCATGCTGGTCACACCAAAATGACCGAGTACTGTGAGAGCCGCTAGGCTCAGAGCTCAGGGCATTATTCTGCTTGGGTCCCGTCTGCAGGGTCCTGTCTGTGGACACCAGGGGATCATTTGCTAGGAGACAGTTCCAGGAGCCCAACAGGACACAAAGGGGCTTTACCAGGAAACTGTGCAAAGAACCAGAACCAATGGAAGGGATGGAAAAACAGCATCCAGGGCGCCTAGCTGAGCTTAGAGAGGGGGAGAAAGCCATTTTTGCTCTTAATCAAGGGGCAGTCATGGAGGGCGGGGCTTGGAGTTGGGGATGAGGGAGGCCCAACAGAGCAGTGGAGCCTGCAGCAGCTGAGGCCCCAGCAACATTCCCAGAGGTCTGAGGGAGTGGGACGGGTGCCACGGTCTGCGCCACTGCAGTTGACTGTCCCACTCCAGGCAAGATGTGGGCAGCAGGTGGAGGTGACAGAGGACTCCTGTGTTGGCAGGGAGGCAGTAGCTTTGAAGAGAAATGAAGCATCTTGGTGCCTGAGGTTCTTGCTACCCTCCATTGGTCCCCAGCCCAGGAATGACCAGGGTGTACTACTCTATTACCCGACCCAGTCGTGATCCTACTGAAAGGGGAAAACAATGCCAGGCTGCCTCGTTTTCAGTTTTTGCTAAGCAACGGGGTTCATTTTTCAGGTTTCCATTTTTTCAACAACTGCTACCATGAGCATTTTGTACTATTATTGCTGATTTTGATTTTTTAAAAAAATAACTGAGGACTTTCTCCCATTCATGTGTTCACTAGTCGCCATCAATATCTATTATCTGCCCCAAAATAGACATGAAAGTTTAGAAGCCATTAACCTTCCTATCAATACCATCTTCAAACAGATTCTTATAGAAGATTGTTTTAAAATCTTTCCCCAGAACTTAAACTGTATCTAAGTGAACTTTCATCAAGGACTTTGGACCTTTAAACTTTGGAGCTCAGCACTCAGGGCTACTCAAGTGGCGGGACAACCCTCCTCAGCGCCACATCCTTTTGGTGGAGGGAAGAGTAAAGATTTGGTATGCAGAAGTTATTTGTGATTCTTTTAATAATTCAATCACTGTAATTAAATTTCTACTCTAATAGCTACAGTGAAGAAAAAAATCCAGTAACAATAAACATCGGGTGATGAGAGCTGAGCCCTGAACCAAAAAGTGTTTGATGGAAACTTGGCTTCCTCCGACTCCCCTCTCCTCCTCCTCCCCAGGTGAGCTGAGATGCCTATTATTTTCATTTAATTAAAACTTACTTGGCTGGACCCAAGAGATATGGGAAGAATGGTGCTTTTGTGCCTCTGTGAAGTCCTGTGGCTCTCTCAGCTGGCACGGAGCAGGGCAGGGTGTGTTGCCAGTCCTGCCTTTGTCTGATATGTGGCCACTCAGGACAGCTCTTCCCTTTCAATTTAACAGTAGCCTTTTCTGGAACTCTCCACGTTGTGAATATGGACAAGTCTCTGGATAGAGACCTCTGGCGCGTTGCTGCTTTAGTTGGAGAAATGGCTGCTTGAAATTATTATTTCCTCCTTGTGAGTTATACTGTGACCATCCATCAGAGAAAACCCCTCTCTTGTTCCTGCCTCCTCTAATCTCCCCAAACTACTTTCCTAAGGTCACTGATGACGAATGGAAAAATACAAAGGCCTTTGGTTCCCTTCATACCTGACCTCTCAACGGAGCTGTTGACCTCCGTCCTTCCTAGCAGTCTTCCCTAAGGAAACCGCTGGTCATGTGCCCTCCATCTCTGCTGCTCCTCTTGCTGCCGCTAAGGTACAGGCCTGATCCGTGTTGGTGATGGTCCAGGATGGAGGTGCTCACAGGTTCAGAGTTACACCCCCCCCCCAGGACCTCTAAGCACAGGTCTATAGAAGCCCGCTCCTGCACCTCCCTGATGGGACCTTTAGACTCTGTGCCTATGGCTCCCCTCAGCCGCAGAGTGCCAGGCACAGTGTTCGCTCTTCCACATCCTCCCCCTCCTCCCTCAGTCACTGGTCCCATCTGCCCCTCAGGTCTCTCAGCATCTTTCACTGTCAAAGCCAGACGATCTGGGCGTGGAGTGCTGACCGTGCCCCCTAGGTCTCCATGCCAGGACCACGCAGCAAGGCTTCACACCAGCCTCGGCAGTGGGCAAGCCCAGTGCCCTTCCTGATCCTTTGCCACCCTGCATCCAGCCAGAGACCAGAGGATTCTACTTCAGAGATAGCTCTGACCATTAAAATCGAGAGCACTTTTAAATGACATCGATTGGTTTTCCTCCGGTAGAAAGTGGCTGCCTTTGTATCTTTGATGAACGCAGCCTGTACATCCATTTTTCTTCATGGAAAGAGGCGAACTTCACCCAGGCACCTGCCTCTGGCCTTCTGCTCGGGGACCAGGGTGGAGGGCACTAACCTGATGGCCCTGAGCCTAAGACTTCCTTTATAATCAGTGAAGGGGAGGGCTTCCAGAAGGCTCAGTGCCTCTGTCACCTGTCACAGGTTGGCAACTGTGGCACTGGCCTCCTTGTGTTCAGGAGAGAGAGGACATGTCTGGTTTAGATCTCGGGCCTCAGCGGCTGTCTGCAAGCCAGCTTTCCATAGAGTTCTAGAAAGATGTCACCAGTGGTTGCCCAGCTTCACGAAGAACCGCAGCCTGGTCTCCATGGAAGGAAAGGAGTCTGGCCTCAGCCCCCAGCCTTCAGCCTCTAACGCAGCTGCAGGACACTGAGCCGCATGTCCTCGCACCCACACGGAGCAGGGAGAGCCAGGACAGCCAGAGAAGCCGAGAAAGAAGAGGCCCCAAGGAAAGGGCGTCAGATGCCCTGGAAAGAAAGCGGGACACAAGAAATAAGGGGACGGATGCTGTTCCTCCTCCTCGTCTTCCTCCTTTTTCTTATCTTTAATGTCTTTTGTTCCAGCCAAAGACACCGAAGTTCTACAGAGGATCCAACCCTGCACTTGCTCACAGTCGAGTAAACTTCTCTCCAGAGAAACTGATGTTCAAGAGAACTAAGGAGGGTTGTGTTGAGGATTTCCAAGTGTTTTGGAATCAGGTGTAACATCCACAAAGCACAAAAGGCCACTCAGCAGGGGCCACTTACAGGGGCAGCCTTTTCATTTTCTTTTTCCTGGGAGAACTTCTGCACCCCCTTTTTATTTATTTACTTATTTGTTTCCAGACAGGGCCTCTCTAAGTGGCTGAGGCTGACTTTAAGCCTGTGATCCTCCTCCCTCACCTCCCGGGTTGCCGGATGACAGGTGAGCCATGCGGGGTTGAAAAAGCAGTCTCTGCCCCACCTTGCTCAGCCTCTGCTCCCCAGCCATGCTGCTCTCCTTAAAGGTGACAGCACTGCAGTGACATATGTATCCTTCAGACAGCTCATTATTCCTCTGCAGAAAGCTGTACTTAGAATGCGTTCGGGTCTCTCTGGAGTCCTAAGCAACGGAAGCCAGGAAGAGCGGTGTCCTCCCTGGCTGGCAGCATGGGAGGCCTAGAAGGGCTAACGCATGGTCAGGAAACTCCAAAGTGCCCCACTCCCGAGAGAAACCACAATCTTTCTTGAGCAAGGAAGAAGTTAGTGGGTCCCAAGGGCATTGGGATATGAATCACCTTGCGGACAGAAGCCCCGCCCGCCCGCCCGCCCGCCTCCTCAGGCTCCCCTGCGGGGACTGCAGCCTCCCAGCACCGCTGTACACCCTCCCCAGCACCGCTGCACACCCAGGGCCTGAGGGTGTCCTCAGCACCGCTGCACACCCAGGGCCTGAAGGCGGCTCCTGCTCCCTGCTCCAGCTGCAGCTTGGCATCTCATCGACTCTGAGGCAGCCAAGTGCATCCCTTTCATGATGACTGGGCTCAGATGGAGAAGCAAGACCCACAAGTTCAGACAGGAGCTCCAGAAAACTAGCCCGCAGTGTTTCACCCCGTTAGGGCTTAGGAAAAAAAGACAACCAAGAGAAAACAAAACCAAGCACATTTAATTTCTCTGATTGAGGGAGCTCACTTTTCTCCTAAGGGACCCGAGCCTATTTGTCTAATATTTCTTAATTTCATGTGCCACATTATTGTTAGGATTTCTTGTAGTGCTAGACAGGCAGAACAATTGAAATAGCAACAATCAGCTTTTTCTTTGCCAAAAACGTCACAAGTTTAAATATTAAAAATGGGCCGAGACTCATTTTTCATATTTACCATATTCAGGACACCAAGATTAGCACCTGGATATACAGGGGCACAGAACTGCCTGCAGACAGGAGCCTTCCCTGAACAGTGGTTTGCTAGCTAGAAACTAGACGTTCATCTCTAGCAACATAAATAACGCAATTGAAAACCTCAGGACTAATAAAGGACTCGATGAATCTGTCTGTGTCATAGGGTTGAGATGATCCAGACTTTATTAAGTTAAAAAGCCTGGTACTTGAAAGCTCCCATCTCTATTACAAGTAGGTATGTATTTGTACCTGTGTGCATATGTATTTGTGTGGGTGTGTCTGCATACACGTAGGTGTGCACCTGTTATGAGGATGTTAGATACAGAAATTTTCCAAAAAGGCTTCTCAAGACACTGTTGCTGGTGGTTATCCCTGGGCCGTGGGACTGAGTATGTGGAGTGATGGAAAAGGAGACTCGTGGCTCATCCCAAACCTTAGGTACTGCTGGGATTTGTTTTCTCTGTGTGTAAAAATAGTATTTTCATAATAACGAAACAGCCAAAAGACCCCATTTAGTGTGTGAATGCACACACAAAAAAGAAGAGAATGCCTGCCTAGACATGCAGATTTCAGAAGCCTTAAATTTTGTAGTGCATTCTAGAAAGAATTAAAATAAATATAGCCTGCGTCCAGAGAGTGAGTTACCACATGGGCAAATGTCAAATATTCATAAAGAAGTGATTCATGTTCAGCTGAAGGAGAGCCATCAAAGTAGCCTTCAAGCTTGACTGGGATCCAGGGCTTGGGAAGCGTTTCCAGGAGCAGATTTATGGAGAGCATCATTTTCCTCTGGAGCTGCTGTTCTGCTACCTCAAGGTCAGGCTGACAAGGTTAAAGGAACATTAACATTTAGAAGTTCTGCCCTGGAGGAGGAGGCACCGAGACTGGGCTTCCCACACCTGTAACTGCCCCTCCCCCACCTCCGGAGTTCCTCTTGGTTGTTCCAATGACCCTCCCAGGGCTGACCCTGAGACCGAAGACAGTGGACTGAAATGTGTCCAGGATAATGCAGACATTCTGTGCCATTACTTAAAAATTAAAAATTCTGCCTTCTGCCGTGTGAATGGAAATTGTCTTTCATAACGACATTTAATCTACATATCATTAACACCCTATCACACGAGGGTGTTGGGAAAGCAGCTTCCTGTTGAGGTCTGTAGGTAGCGAACTGACTTGAGAGCAGGCTTTCCACACGTCCTGCCTTCCTATGGGCAAAGCCGGGCTCAGCACTTAGACAAAGAGCAAGGACGGAGAGGGAACATTCTCCACCTTGGGAGCGTGGCCCTTAGGGGAATTTCCTGTATGAGAAAGGCTCCCTTTCCTTTTTAAAGGGTGTTGTGTGTGCCAGGTGATGTCTGTCTGTGTCACGACAGTCCACATGGACAACAGGGCCCCGGGGCCACGTCACTTGGGTCTGCATGGGCCCTCGATGATGCTCACACCACAAGGCAATTGCCCAATGACCCAGTCCCCTGAAGGCCTGCTGTTCTTCAGCAAGACTGTGTGGTTTAGACACCAGCCCTCTTATCAGCCCCAAACAGAAGCACGGTCCACTCTGCTGAATATGTGCGACAGCAGCGGCCACGCAGGTCTGCAACTTCAGGGCCTCTTGTTGAAGTAACATTTTCCTAAGGAATCCTGCTCCCAGACTATTTTTAATTTTTAGTGAAATTGTGAGGTGAATGGAATGTGTGGAATACAACATTGTCATTCAGGGAACAATCAAGAATGCCTAGAGCGTCAACCAAGTCACTGTCACTGGTATGGATCTTCTCTGTGCCTCTCAAATTGACCTTTGCCCTCTCCACAGTCATTTCAGTAAACTCATTACCCCATCCCTCCACCCCACCCCCACCCCGTTGTAAAGGCCCAAAGATCTGAGTCAGCAAGTTTGACTTCAGTAGGGGCTGAAGATAAAGGCATGTGTTTAGTTTCCCCAGTTCAGAAACTTCCGTCATCATCACTATTAGGTGAGATTAAAAATGCCATGAAAAAGTCCGAGGAGTCTCCTGGCCCCCGTGCCTCCCGTGACACGCACCCCATAGTCACACGGGCCACACTGTCCTCTGATTTTCACACCTTTTCCTCTCCCTTTTTGATGATGTCATTCTGATGAACACCTTCTGCAACAAAGGGTTTCTGACATCTTGCTTTTAGTGTTGAACTTGACCTGCAGCGTGTGTCTAATCCCTGGGAAGTCGGCGTCTGAGGCAGGGCCTGACAGCAGCTTGAACACAAGTGGCCCAAGAATATTCTTCTCACAGTGGACCTTGTTTCTTGAAATGCTCTGGATCGTTGGTCTTCTAGTGCTCAGGTCACTTCCTCCACCCCCTCCCTTTATAGGAACTGCTGGTCAGAATGCACTTTCACATCTCAGATGCCAGCACGCTGGAATCCGCGTTGTCATTCAGGGAACAATCAAGATGCCCAGAAAGTCAACCAAGTCATTGTCACTGGTATTGATCTTCACCCGTGTCGATCTGCATGGAGGGGCCCCCTGACTCATTCACAGACACCTTCGGAGATCTGAACCGGCCCAAGGTTCTCACTGAGCACACGGGGCACAAGCCTGCAGTGTGTCCAAGATGCTTCTCCCCACTCAGAGTCTGCCCCCTGGTGGGGAGTTAAGTGCTTGCACATGTTTAAACAATGAATCCTCCTCCCTTTCTTCCCGGGGCTGGTCCTCTCTTCCTATTATTCCCCACCCTGCCCTTTTTGCAGATCTCCAATTTCCTTTCCTCCTCCTTCCCTTTCTTCCTCTTCTCTGTTTCCATCTGGTGCCCCAGAGGGTCTTCAGGGCCCTTTGTTCAGGCAGTCCCATCTTCTCCCGAGTCCTTGCCGTCCTCTCTCCCTGACTGACCACTGCACCCTCTCGTTGGCATGGCGGGAGCTCTGCAGCGACCCCAGCCTTGCCAGGCCTTCCTCTTGCTTTCTTGCCAAGTCATGGCTCCTGCTGCCCATGCAGGCCACGGCATGTGGCTAAGCCATTCACGCGAGCTCCAGCGTCACCACACGATAGTCCAAGTTTGTAACAGAGAAAAGCGTTCAGGGGAATTCTGGGAAGAGTACGCCATCGTTTTAAACAGAGGTGCGTCCTCTGGGGAGGTAGCTCAGCGCTCACTCAAGACGTACTTTGTGAAGATTCCTTGTGTCAGGTGCTGGAGTCAAGGAGCGGAGCCCTGATCTTCAGGGAATCCACAGATGAGTGACAGGTGCAGCCACATCACGGGCAAGAGCAAGGGTGAGGGAGTGGGGAGGGAGGCGATGGGTGGATGAGGGGCAGGAGGCACACAGGCAACTGTCCTCGGGAAAGCTTCTGTGGAGATGGCATGGGAGCAGGAGAGACGTTAGCATCTCTGTGATCCTGTAGCTCTGTCCCAGTTCTTGACTGCAGTACGGTCTCCTGTGGTGAGGGAGGAGGGTGTCATGGGCCCACATACAAGGACAGAGAGCTCTGCTTAAGAAGGGATCTGTACAGCGTATTTGGTACTGGACAGGCCGCTGGAGAAACAGCCAGGTGTGATCCAGAAGCACAGTCTAGAACAAGACCCCTGGCAAGTCCAGGTGGTGACCGCAATAGGACTTTTCTCTTAGACACCCAAGGGCCTCAATGTCCTGTCTTCAAGTGGAAGATCGAAAAGTTATATTTATGATCTTAAAATCATACTACTCACTTAAAAGACCATCCATGAAGATTCCGATATCAGTGAATGAATCAGAGCTTCATTAATTCCATGAATATTATTCTCTAGTCAATTGATAGCACCTCTCAGCCACAGTGTGTTAGAACTTCAAGGATTTACTACTTTGTATTCAAAGATTGTTTTTGATAACACAATGTTAATGTCAAGTAGATTTCTATTAAAAAGCAAGCCAGGAGACTACGAGGTGCTATGGGGCAGGTGATGGATAAAGGGGTGGCCCGTGTGTGGCAGGATGCACTGTGGGCCCTTCCAGGTAGACACACGGGGACGTCCCACCTCATCCCCTTCATCAGAGACACACACTTTCTTTGTCTTCTAGTCATCAAGTAGGTTTGACTACGATTTGTTAAGCATGAAAATTATAAAGTTGAAAGTTGTTTGCTAACTAAAATGTTGAAATCAACTCCAATTAGCCTACCACAAGGGCAGAGATGAATCCTGCCAAACTCTGAAGCCCAGGCTGGGGGTGAGGATAGAACCCTCAAAATGTTATCGGCCATGCTAAGGAGCATCATCAAGGAAGGCACAGGGTGCAGAGGGGATGGACAGGGCAGTCCCAGGGGGCTGAAGATAGGATGTGACCCCCTCAGCCAGAAGGGAGAGTCTGATGGCAGGGAAGGGGACATCAGCCTTGACCAAGGATTTTATCTACAAACTGCAGATCCCTCAGTGGACGCAAATTAGGGGCATCTACCCTGTAAGAGTGAGCTGCCTGATCCTCTTCCCTGGGCATCCCAACGGCACACCACCTCCCCTGCCCAGGAGTCCCCAGGGATGCTCAGGCAGGGTGGGCACCGCAGTCCCTGCACCTCACTCAGTCCTAGGCAGTGGAGCAGAGGCTTCTGGTTAAGCCAGGATGAGAAGGAGCAGCAGACTCCTTTGAGTGACACCTTGATCCCCTCCCTTGGTATTGGGCTGTCTGCAAATAGCATTGCAACAAACCCGTCTGGTGCAACTGGACTAATCTCAATGAAGACGTTAGGCTGAAGCCCAGGACAACTAAAGAGGCCCATTGCCAGATAGTAGCCGGGGGGAGGCAACAATGAATGGAGTGACTATGGGGTTCCCAGGTCCCTGCTCTGACTTCCCAGACCTGAGGGGTCTTTCTTATAGTCCCTGGGAAGGTCCAGATAAGGGCACAGCTTCACCCAGGCAGGTGGACTATCCCCTAGTACCAAGGCACAGCTGGAGAGTTTGGGTGGCCCAGAGTCTAGGCTACCTTAACTACGTGGGCAACTGCAGAACAGCAACAGAGACACAGCATACATCAAAGGAGACGGTGTCTTGGTCACATGGACCTGTGACCTGCAGGAGTCTTGACCTAGCAAACATCCCCGTAGCCCTTCCCTGCTCAGAAAAGCTCCAGTTGGTATTCGAGGAGAGGCTTTTAAATGGACACTGTCTGGGATAGTTTGGGTTGACATTTCATTAAAAAACAAAACAAAAAACTGTTCTGAAAAGTCCGAATATCTGCCACGACTATGCTTTCGTCATTTTCTGGAAGACGGGAGGGGGCAGGGGAGCTCTCTGTACGTTTTTCTCGTGATTGTGACTCACATTTCCTGGAGAGGCGGTTAGCTGAGGCCCTCAGAACCTTGCCCCTGGGGTCACTGAGCCTGGGCTGCAGCTGCCCTCAGCTAGCGACGTGGGGTGAGGGCCACAGCTCTGGCTTCAGTCTTCCTGTGAGAGCGTCCAGCCAGTGCGGCTGCTGGACGGCTGTGGGAGGCCAGGCACTGAGAGGGCCCTGCCCGGGGCGTGGAGGGCAGCAAACCCTCCATCTCACCAGCACTCACCACGGTGGCTCCTGTCCTGCCAGCTCTGTCACCCATCATCTTTCTGTGTACGCTGACTTTTGGGACTGACAGTCACTAAAATGACCCTTTACCAAAGCCGCACAGGTCAGACTTCTGGCCTGTAATTATGTGAGTCAGTGGTCACTGGGGCTTACTTGAAGGGTGCGTTTCCTCGGTTTCTAAGAGCATGGAGGGCTGTGCCCGTCCAGGGCTTGCTCCACGTGGTCCCTGAGCGCACCACCAGCTCCCGCACGTCCCTCCCTCTTTATCAGTCAAGAGCACCCTGGAGCCTGTGCCGGCCTCTGCCCGGGCTTTGCCTGCACCGTCCCTCTGTTGTCTGTTCTTCTGCCTTTGCTGTGAGCTGGACTGCAGGCCGGTCCTCACAGCCCTAGAGAGTTGTAGACCTGGGGGTGACTTTAGGGACTCTAGTGTAACCATTGTCCTTGGGGATGGGCAAGGGTGAAGTGAAGGCTTGGGGCTTTGAGGTGCCAGGGCCCTGGAGAACCTCTGCAGTGTAATGTCTCTTCACTCCAAGGCCCTTGGGCAATCCTGGGGTCTGCGCAGACAAAGTGGGACACGTCCCTGCTGTTCTGATGTGTCCTTACCACCAGTCAACCCAAGTTCTCGTAGGAAAACTGGGCCACTGAAAAGCCCAGGAGTTCCCATCCCAACACTTCATAAATGGCAATGTTTTAATTTAATTTTTAATTTTCAAAAAACTAAAAGTTGTCACAATGTTAATTTATCATGGTTATAATTAAAACACAAAAATTTGAACTTTTTAAAAACAATCACTTTAGCAGAAAACAATTAAAACTTAGTGTTAAAAGTTGTGCTCTTTGAAATCCTATGAGTAAGAAAAAATGCAAAAACCTACTGCCCTCCACCTACTGCCAGAGAACCACAATCCCATCACAAAATCAATCCAAACGTTAAGGAAGAAGCACAGTCTGACTTTTTTTCTTAATGGATGGACACCTTGCAGGTCAGCAAGCACATGATGGTTGAATTGCAGGGAACATTCGGGCTACGATCAGCAATCCTGTCCCTAGCCGGATACAGGGCAGGTCAGATTATTAAGGGCCAGGAATGGCATTAGCTTGTAGCAATTATAAACATGTATGTGCACACAGAGCACTTCCATGCACACACATGTGCACATGTGCACACACACGTGTGTCTACCCCAGAGCAGTCCAGAGCAGAGGCTCTGGAGTCAGATAGATGGAGCTGGGAGCCCGGATTCTATGGTTGGCTCTGAGTCATGAAGACTTTCCCGGCATCTCTAGGCCCGATCCCCCCCAGGAAAAAGTGCAGGACTATCCCAACATTCCATGGGTGGTGTGAGGATTCCCCCATTTCCTTAATTGGAAGAAAGACACACCTCTGGAGTCCACCTCCTGTGGCCCTCCTGAGAATCAGAGAGTCCACCCCCACAGAGTACTCAGGGGCGCCTGGCCCAGCCTCAGCATGGATGTCCACTGCCATCTTGACCACTGTCCCCGAATCTCTCTGAGCCCGGCTTTCCTGACATCATGCTTTGCAGTTTCTTGCATCCAATCTGTTTCCCTCAGATCAAGCAGATTGCATCTTTTTTTTTTTTTCTCTCAAAAATAAAGAGTGCCTAATGGTTCAGCCAGGAAGGGAAGGAGAGAGTTCCGGTGACATCCAACAGAGGAAGCGGTTGCCTGGAGGCTACTGGTGGCAGAGAAAGGAGGCGCGAGGAGCCACCGGGCCCAGACTCAGCGTCGCAGACAGCAACGTCCAGGCTGGACGTGGTGAGGCCAGCACCTGGCGGCCACCCGGAGAGCCCGGGAGGGGCGGCCTTCTGCCGCAGTTCGTTGTGCCCACGTGCAGTGGGTGTTTTCCAAGCTTCTCATCCTTCCAGAGTCTAGAACCCCCCCCACAGGGACTGGACCAGCAGGGGAGGTCGCACACTACTCAGCAGCATTGCCCACAGGGCATGGCTCAGCCCCTCGTCCTGTTCCTGTGGCCCAGACAGAGGTCTCCCGGGAGCTCATCAGGTGGGTTTCCCAGGAAGCAGCCCTAGTCGTGCACCCTGGTCTGCGTTTGGTGCCCACCGGGCCCTGGCAAACCGGAGAGGCCAACCCTGGTAGAATGCATGACCCGCGTGAGCAGTGTGGCTTGGGAGAGGGACGATCCGAGCCTCCAGCCACACACAGCTCGCAGCTGTGTCACCAGGACAGGGTGGCAGAGGGCAGAGCAGCCGGCTGGAGGGAGCCGTGGCGGGGCAGCACCCTGGCTGGCCTCTTGGAACTGAGGCTCCCAGCGGGCAATGTTGGCCCACCAGGACGGGTGGGCAGGCACCCCTGGTGCCACCCCTGGGAGGTGTTTACCGAGCACCAACTTCTGTGGGACTGCTGGCTCGCTGGGGCTGTCGTGGAGAATGGAGACAATGGCGCCCTGCCTGCCGGACCCACCCAGAACAGTGAAGGGCGGCCAGGACTTTGGGTTCAGGCCAGCATCTGGCTGGAAGGAAATACACTGGTAAACAGGTAAGGGGAGGAATCTGAGAAATTATATTCAGAAATGTCCCTTGTCTTAGTCTGTCCATGTGGCCACACCCACTCCCCCAGGCTGGGTGGCTTGGAAACAATAGAAATGCACTTGTCCCAGTTCTGGAGGGTCGCCCCACCTCAAGGTGCCAGCAGGCCTGGGTCTGAAGAGGGGCTGCCCCCTGGTTCAGAGTAGATGCCCGTGTCTGGTGACCTCCCGCAGAAGAAGCCAATTCTGGTCCCTTCAGCCCTTTCTAAGGGCACTAGCCCCACTTGGTGCCCCAAATACTTCCCAAGGTCCCACCTCCTCATCCATCACACTGAACATCAGACGTGAACGTCTGTAGGTGGATATTCAGTCTGTGGCATACACAGGCGCGGAGGATTGAAGGGCAGTTCCCCAAACTGGCCTCGGAGAACCGTGCCTAGATGCAACTTCACGGGACATCAAATTTACTTGAAATTCTAAGGGAGAAAATACACTATTTTAAAATATAGATATGTTGAGGAAGACCCTGTTTGCACTAATTTGTATGGTGAAACACAAAACTTCCAGATTCTCCCCACAGGAAGCAGCTCCTCATGTTGTGGTGTTGATCCCAGTGGGTACAAGTCTCCTCTCCTCTGCTACTTGGGTAGTTCTATTGAAAAAATCTAAGGAGTCCTGTTTTACTATGCTTTCCCTGTTTCTAAATATTCCATATATATATATATATTTTTTTTTTTTCATTTAAAGTAACTTGTATATTCTAGAAAAACTACTCTTTGAAGTAGAAGTAATATTACTTTTTTTTTTTTGCCCCCGTGGCACTGGGGATGGAACCCTGGGCCTTGCACATGCTGAGCTATATCCCCAGCCCTCACCTGCTGTTCATGGAAATAAGACTTAACTGAGACTTAGACTTAATTCTCAGATGAACACTTGTCATTTTGGGGTCTGGGGCTATGGCTCAGCTGTAGCACACTTGCCTTGCTGAGGGCCATTGCCATGTAGGAATGACACATCAAAATTTCCTTGCTAGCGTACCCCATGTTAAATGGATTTCGCCGTTGACATTGCATGTAAGGTGACCTTGCTCAAGGAAGGCGGATCCGGGTTTAGAGCTGATCAGGTTTGAGGAAGTATCCCGCTCCTTGAGTTTAAGGCGTTCCCGGTTTAAGACAATAGGGGTTTTAGGGAAGTTAGAGGTTGAAGATTATTGCTGCTGGGATTAGGGCTTTCCTGCTGCCTGAGCTCCCGTTGAGTTCTCGGGAGATTCAGAAAGTTTTTGGAAAAAAGCCTCGTGGAGTAGGTGAATGGGGGGAGGAGAACTGGGATTGCCCCAGAACGTGTGTGGAGGCCGGTGTGAGTTCGGGAATAAAGAATTGCTGTTTGAATCTACAAAGCTGTGTGGTGGCTCGTGATTCTGTGCCCAGCCAAGACATTGGCATTTGGTGGTCCGTATGAGGAACGTCTAAAGCTTGGAGGTAAGTGAAATTGCTCGCCCCTGAGGTAAGGCGAGAGAATGGGTGACCATGTCAAAAAACAATGTGTTCTTATTTTGATTTATTTCATTTTTGTTTCAAGTTGCCTGTTCATAGAACTTTCTCAGGCAAACTGGGGAAAATGGTTGACTCAAGGTTTGAAGTTGTTCGCCTCCGAGGAAGAGAAACTGTTAGAGGAAGGAGGCACCCCAGTAAGACCAAGAACAGTTAGGACATATGTTGATAAAATACAAAAATGTAGCCCATGGCTTTTTAAAGACGAGTTATTAAGTCTATCAATGGGACCATCATGGTATCCTGTAGAAGGATTTTTCTTCAACAAGAAAGAGATGGCTAGTTCTGTTTACTATACTTGTCTAAGATCTTGGTTTTTACAGACATCTGATTAATTTACAAAGCTAAAGTGTTAAAATATCAACCACTAAATATAAAATCAAGTACTATTTACTTATTAAGTTCCATAAGGTAATATATTTAAACATTATGTGTGTTTTCATAAATTGGTAAATAGAAAAGAGTTTAATACTGCTTTGGTCTGTGTCTTTGCTGAAACAAGGTTACTAAGAGTTAAGATTATATCATGTGTAATTTATATACAAAGAGTATAAGAAGTTTCAGTTGGGTTTCAATTACAGTATTATAGTACCTTAAAAAACATGAAAGTATTTCATCTTATTAAAGTGGAGTAATTTGTCTAAATCAGAAATTTTATAAGGGTTGTTTCAGAATGAATTTATAAAAAGGGTTAATGGTTAAAAAAGAGATATAAAAAGATTCAAGATGTGGAAATATATTTTAATATAAAAGGTTAAAGGAAAAGAAATGTTTCTAGATGAGATAATCTCTGTGTGGTAAAGTAAAAAGTTTTAAAATGCCATTTAAAAAGATTTTGAGGAAACTAGACTTAATTTAAAAGCTTGAGAAAGGAAGAAAGAGGAGAAAGATATTTGTACATGGCAGATTGAGACAAAGCTTCTTAATGGAAAAAAAAAAGCCTTTGGTTGAAGGGCAGCCATGTAAACTAACATTAAGCGATTTAAACAGAATCTAAGCCTCATTTAAAAGAGTGAAGCTGTAGGTGGTGAAAAAGTACATTTAAAAGTTCAGTATAGATTATAATTGAAGGCTTTAAAAGGTTAAATTGAAGGTGGTCGAGATACCTTCATGGCGGAAAAAAGATTGCTTTACTCATCAAACTATTACTTATTAAACCCAAAAGAGGGAGATGAGATAATCTTTGTGTGGTAAAGTAAAAATTTGTAAAATGTCTAAATAAGTTGCAAAAGGCTTTAAAAGGTTAAATTGAAGGTGGTTAAGATGCCTTCATGATGGAGGAAAAAAAACCATGAAAATGGGAAGATAATAAGATAAAAGATATTTAGATAAGAAGATTAAAAATTTGAAGTGAAAAACTTTAAAGACAGAAGTACAAAAAGGTAAAAAGAAAAAAAGATAAAGAAGATGTAGAAAGATAAAAAAAGATGTAGGAAAACAAGAATTTTAAACCCACAAAATAGGAAACAAAAGAAAACTAGGAGAGAAAAAAGCAACTAAGGGTAAATATAAAAACCTTAGAAGAAAACTAGAAGATAGAAATAAGATAGAAAATGGTTGAAAATGTCAAATAAAGGTATTTCAGATAGAAAATGCAAAAGGCTAAGATAACTATTAGATACAGACATTCAAGATAGAAAAAGGTAGAAGAGAGAAGTTTAAAGTCAAATATTGGATAAAATAAAAGAACAACGAGATTATTAGTAATTTTTTTCAAAAAGCCCATCAACTTTAATTTCTGATGGTGCAGAAATTAGAAGTCTCAGATGAGGGTGTTAAAATTTATAGACAAGAGCCAATTTAGAAAACATTAAACTAGAAGGAAATTGGTTTAAAACCACATCAATAAATCATAAGGACTAAAGTAATTCTAAAAAACTAAGGCAGAATGCTTTTGAAAGACTTAAATTTAAAAAAATCTTTCAGGGGTATATATCCCCCAAAGATAAACTTAAAATAACCCTTTTTACTCTAAACTTTCTAAATTTGGATTCATCAGGGCTTAGTGCTGCGGAAAGACATATGTATCCAAAAAATGTACATAAGCCTAAGGTACTTTGGAAAGATATTCTAACAGGACAATGGAAAGGTCCTGATCCAGTTATAGTCTGGAGTCGGGGCTCTGTCTGTGTTTTTCCACAGGGAGAACAGCAGCCGATTTGGATTCCAGAGAGGTTAACCAAAACAATTTCTACAGAAAAAGAAGATGATTTGACTCAAATCCATAACAGGTGATATCCAGAGCTCCAGCTTGGCTATTCTTACATCTGCGACAGTGATCAACCAGGGTGCTTTTTTCAATATCTATTTTATTATTGCATTTTTCCCACATCATAAAGTTCTATTTTATTTTTGAGCTCATACAAACCTAGGTTAATGTTTTTCTGATCAGTTTTATTTTTTGACTGTGTTTTATTTTTTGATTGTGGAGTTTTTAAACATTGCAATGGAGATTTCACCTAGGTAAAGCTACAAGGCCTTTATTGTCTTATGTGTTGTATGTTATGTGTGCACTGTTTTGTGTTGTATGTCTGTATGTGTGTATGTCCATATTTCATATATGAGGAGCGCTCATAAAAAAATGGATCTGAATTTTTTTTTATTCACGTGATTTAAATGGTTTAATTTAATTTAGGTAAACAGCTGTTAAGGATTGGTTTTAAAGGTGGTTAACAGATCTGTTTGTTTACTAATTTAAATTAGGTAAACAGCTGTTAAGGATTGTTTTTAAAGGAGGTTAACAGATCTGTTTGTTTACTTTCACCTTTCCTTTTCATTATATTTAATAATTCTGTTCAGGATAATGTCTCTTTAGCATCATTGCCAGAATTCCCATCTCCATCCCAGTGCCGGTGAAGACTAAGATAAAACCAAACTACAGCTTCTATGATAGCTATCACAGTAAACTGTATAAACTGATGCATCAATGAATATAACTCAACAAGTAATGCTCAATCAAGGACTTGATTTACTTTGGGAGGAAATGGACATATTGATAGACTCCTCCGATTTGAACTGCCTGCAGAACTTGCCTGGACTATATATCAGTTGTATGCATTGTGAACTATCGTCTGATGCAGCGAATTGTGGTACTGCTGGCATGTCTTTGCTGATGGTGTCACCAGTGATGCAATTTCCTTGCCAGCTCACCCCATGTTAATAGTGGTAATGCTGGCATATCTTTGCTGATGGTGTCACCAGTGACGCAATTTTTCCAAAGGAGCCGTCAATTGGCTTGGTGTCGTGGCATTTCTGTATCCTCCTCCCTTCTACTAGTGATGGTCTAAAATTTGGGGGCCAACAGAGGTGAGGCAAAGAACTTCACCCCCCCACTGGCACCAAGGCTAAAGTTGGGGGCCAACAGAGGTGAGGCAAGAACCTCACCCCCCCCCCCCACTGGTGCATAGGCCTATCCACAAGCATGGCTGAATGCTGGACCCGTAGTCAGTGACGGGTTGATCTGATTGCAGTGGTATCAACCTAAGACAGGAAGCTGACGCCTAAAGGTCAGTTCTCCCATGACGGGTAAGAACCATATGTTGAATTGGACAACTTACCAGGCACGGTCCTTAAGCCACATTGCTTGTTGTTTAATTAATCAGAAGGGGGGAGATGCTGAGGGCCATTGCCAAGTAGGAATGACGCATCAAAATTTCCTTGCCAGCGTACCCCATGTTATATGGACTTGCCTTGGAATTTCACTGTTGACATTGCATGTAAGGTGACCTTGCTCAAGGACCAAGGCGGATCTGGGTTTAGAGCTGATCAGGTTTGAGGAAGTATCCCGGTCCTTGGGTTTAGGGCGTTCCCGGTTTAAGACAAGTTTAGGGCGTTCCCGGTTTAAGACAATAGGGGTTTTAGGGAAGTTAGAGGTTGAAGATTATTGCTGCTGGGATTAGGGCTTTCCTGCTGCCTGAGCTCCCGTTGAGTTCTCGGGAGATTCAGAAAGTTTTTGGAAAAAAGCCTCGTGGAGTAGGTGAATGGGGGGAGGAGAACTGGGATTGCCCCAGAACGTGTGTAGAGGCCGGTGTGAGTTCGGGAATAAAGATTGCTGTTTGAATCTACAAGGTGTGTGGTGGCTCGTGATCTTGTGCCCAGCCAAGACATTGCCATTGCCTGGCATGTGTGACCACTGGGTTCAATTCTCAGCACTGCATATAAACAAAAGCAAAAAACATTCATTTAAAAAAAACTTGTCATTTTTTTATTGCAACTCAAATATTAAAGCTGCTTCAAAGAAAATAGTTCAAATGGCATGTTATAATCCCAGAGCAAAACCTTGCAAAGAATAACCATCATTAAAATGTCCCAATGTAATTGGCCTGGGGGTCAAGGAAAACAAGATAACACGTGATCCAAGTTCTCCATCCACAGCTATGGTCAAGCAGAGATTGGATCATGAGTGTTTTGACTGGTATACAGAGCACTGCCCGTAGAGATTCATTAAGAGTAAAATCATTGGAAATAGAGATTAGTTCAGAGTCTGGGAGAAGATGATTCCCTAATAATGCTTCTCAAAGTTCACTGTGAATGAAGTTGCTCAGGATGTTCATAAACCCACCAGATTTTGGCACTCATCTCTGATGACTCTGATGTAATCTTGGGAACAACCCAGGGGAACTCTGATTCAGGTCATTCTCCTATAACAAATTGGGAAATTCTGTCCCTCGGTGGTTCCTAGGTGGGCTCCATCATACTTCCATGAACTCCTGAGATAAAATGGAATTCAGTCATGTGTATTCACTTTCTTGAAAAGAGATTCCATATGTCTCCATGGCTTTGCAAAAGAGTTTTGAGTAAACAGCATTTATGGGATGCAGGAAAGAGACCATGTAGCTGGACTGTCCTGTTGGCAAGAGGAGGAAAGAAGCAGGAGAGTTATACAGATTGGCATGGCCAGCTGAACTGAAGAGTAGAAAGAAATCAGTTTGGATCTTAAAATATTGGATAAAGAAAAATGGAGAGAAGACAATATTTTGCAGGTGTCCCAGGGCACATGAACCCCAGTGTCTTCAGACCCTGGCTCCATCTCCTTGTTCACAGAGCTGCTGTCATGACAGCAGGGAGGAGGTGTGTGGCAGCTGCTGGAACTGTCACAGGCAGGAAAATGTGTTCTCAGACCTACTGATGGATTCTGACCTCCCTGAGGTTGGGGCCACAGGTCCAGAAGGCTGGAGTGACGTGATCATGGGGACAGCGGTCTGCCTCTCTGGGCTTCAGGTATTTCTTCCGCGTGCTGCTCTCAAGCACTCTACAAATAGATGCTGAAGAACTGAAGACGGCAGAATCTAATCAGAGCTGAAAAGAAAGAAAAGGAGGAGGGGGAGCCGATGGTGCCTCGTTCCCGACAAGGGCATTTCTTGATCAAGGAGGTCTCAGCCGCGTGATGAGAAGCTGCGAAAGACGCAGCCCAGACCAGGTGCAGCGAGGCTGCTGTGCCCTGCTGCCTTCTGCAGGGGAGACTCCTGGGGAAAGGCCACCGGGTGAGGACACGGAGACAGACTTCCCCCCTTGCTGGTGGGACGGCAGACCCAGCTCTCTGTCCTCCTGGACCCCCGCCCTGTGCACTTCCTGGGATCCGATTTTCATGGTGCCCTCTCCCCGGGGGGCTTCGCGTGCTAGAGCAAGGCTGCTTTGTTTGAGGAGTTCACCTCTCCTCCCCTGGTTCTCACCCACAGAGGGGCCCCTAGCCCCAGCCCCTCAACAGGAGCCCTGGGCCCTCACCTACTGGAGATGTTGGTATGGTGACTCGATGGAGCTACCCCGAGTTCTGGAGCTGGAGGAGTCTCCGAGTGTGCTTGGCAGAGAGTGCACATGGGCTCTGGGGATGGGAACAGAAGTTGGAGATAACAAAGACGCCGGCACCTTCCTTCTCTAGGGCTAGTTACGGTTTTAGCATACCAGGGGCCCTAAGAAGAAGCTGAAGGCATCGGATGAGTCTCCTGAGATCCAACAACCTTGAAAGTGGCTTCAGCTGGCTGAAGAGAGGGGGGAGAGGGGACCTTGGAAGGTGACCAAGGTTTGCTATGGTTCCTCCATGTGTTCTGCCAGGTGGGGACACAGCCTTCCAGGGATGCAGCCTCAAGGCGCCGTCTTGGAAGTAGACATCAAGCCCTCCCCAGACACTGACCTGCCAGCACCTTGGTCTTGGCCTTCCCAGCCTCCAGAGCTAGAAGGAATAAACTTCTGTTCCTTATAAATACATGTTCTGGTCTAAGTATTCTGTCCTAGCAGGAGGAGTAGACTAAGACATTGTAAAATGAGATCCGAAGGGTGGGACCTTTTACAAGAAGAGAAAGAGACAAAAGAGTCTCTCTCTCTCTCTCTCTCTCTCTCTCTCTCTCTCTCTCTCTCTCATCTCCCCCCCCCCCGCTCTGTCCCTGGACCCACAGAAGAAAGGCCGTGGGAGGACACAGTGAGAAGGGTGGTCTAAAAGCCAGGAAGAAGCCCCCGCAGACAGCAGCCCTGCTCTGTCTTCACCTTGAACTTGTGGCCTGCGGACCGTGAGAAACTAAATGTGTGCTGTTTCAGCCGCTCGGTGGGTGGTGGCAGCCCAAGTGGACGAGACCGTTGGACCCCCCAGTAGAGGGCTCCCACAGCCATGAGAACCAGCTGGAAGTTGTCCCGTGGAAGTGACAGAAGATGAAGGCTGTGTTGACTGCCCCCTGTCTCGTTCCCTTGGAATTCTGCATCTTTCCCTTTGAAAAAAGGGAGACTTAAGAATGACTTGGGGCTTGGCAAAGAAACGAGTGTCTTTGATCTTTGGTGAGGATTCCCCTAAAATTAGGTGGGCATCAGCCATGAAGGAGGCCTTCAGGGCAGGAAGGGTCCAGGCACCCCAGATGGGCCACAGTAGCTGCGTGGACACATAAAATGAGAGGTGTACGGTCAGGTGAGGGAGGAGACTCTTTGAGTTGTCTGATTTCTGCCCCGGCCCTCGACTGGACCCAACAGCACTGTGGGCCACTGGCCCATTGCCCCGTAGCCACCCGAGGGCAGCAGAGACAGCCGTCCCCAGGACACCTGGTCTGAGAAGTGTTGAGCCTGACTCCCACTGTGGCCGCTGGTCCACCAGGACAGATGAAGAATCTCCGTCTGAAGTGCTGAGCCCCCTGGAAGTGGCCGTCTAGAGGTCCTTGAGGATGACAGCCTGGGTGCCCAGGAAAAGGTGGCTTGATGGCCAACGGGCACCTGGACACTGGAACCCCCTTTCTAGACCTTCCTCTTTAGGGTCTGTGTTTGAAACGCGTCAGTCTGAACGAGGCCTGGTGTCTTCTTGATGTAGCAGATTTTCAGGTTTGACGTAGCCCATGGGAGCACCCCTCTGATGTGGACAGTCCCTCTGTTGGACGGTTGTTTGGGCCTCTTTTTCTCCAGTTTTAGTTATTCTCTAGATGACTGTCTCCTTGAGGTGTCCCCAGGTAACGCGGAGCCAATCAGAGACGTGCAGGATGACCAGATCCCCAGTGTGCCCCCAGGTCAGTGGGGAGGGGTGGACAACAGCCATGTCTCCTGACACAAAGACCGAGGGCTAGTGCTCACGGGTTCAGATAAATCCCACGTGGCCAAGCCCCACGGGAAGGCTCTGGGCCTAGATGTGCTGCTGTCCTCATAGGGACTCTGTTTTTTTTTTTTTAAACTAGGGTTCTATTTGTGAGTGTGATAGGCATAGTTTCCCTTTTTGCTTTGTCCTGTAAGTACTCAGAAGGGAATCGTTCTAGCTCTGCAAAACTTATTGACCAGCCTGAAGAAAATGCAAAAGGTTTTCTAGAAAATAGACTGAGCATCCTACACTGGGTAGGAAACACTTGTTAATGTCAATTCTTCCCAAATTAACATGTCAAGTTTACTGCAGGCTTCATGAGCCCAATGGAGGGTCGTGTAGGAATTTGTTCAAATAATTTAAATTCATATGAATGTAAAAAAAATACAACTAAGAGTGGTTTTGCCCCATTAGATCATCAGTGTAGTTTCTACGTCGTGCAGTGTGTGGACTTAATTTTTTGAGGATGATTTTTGTTTTGTTTAACCTCGTTCTGATTTCAGTGAATCATCTTTGTAGCTGGTAGGTGGCTGCTTCACATCCATGCTCCTTTGCATTTTCTTTTAGAAACAAAAAGAGTTTGAGTCATGATTACACAGAGAGGCAGCTTGCTACTTGAGATTTTTAAGTCTACTATATCCTCACCTCCGTTCTTTCTGCTTGTTTTGCCATAAAGTGACAGTTGTGTAAAAAATCGTCTACCGGGCCTGGCTTTGGTGGAAAGTCCCCTGAGCCTTTGAAATCTCTGCTACGAGATTACAATTTACTTACATCTGAGAATCCATAACCAGGGCCCTGTTCTTTAGCTGAATCTCACTAATATCAGATCAGGCCTTTTCACCTACTTAATGCGTTTTCTCTGCCTCTCTCTCTTCGTTTTGAACACTTTTATTCCTGTTTCTTTTCATTTGTGTTTGCCAAATATATCTTTGCCTTGTTTTTGTTTTTTTTTTTTTTTTTTTTTTTTTTTAGTTTTTAACCTTTCTGGGCCATTTTATATTCAGATGTGCCTTATTAGCAGAATATCTTCAGGCTGAAAAACTCAATCTGAGTTTGCCCTTTGGAGAAGAATTTAGTCCATGTATATTTAGTATAACAAAGAATAAACCATGTACTTGTCACCTTGGTTTTTTGTACTAAGAAGCTGTTTATTCTTTTCTTTACCAAATCATTTTTAAGAACAAACCCTGCCGGGGGCCGGCCCTGGCGGGGTCCAGGGAGTCCCGAAGGAGGAGTGGCGTCGGCGAAATGATGAGACAGGAGTCGTTCCCTTTGAGCAATCTTCAGAGAGAGAGCTAAAGCAGCTTTTCTTTGGGTCCCCTTTTTATTACAATTTTTCTCATCATTATAGATTCACAATACGTCATTGATTATATAACTTAAAACTTTGCCAAGACATGACATTTCCTTAACCATGATTGAGAGCACACTGATCTACATTCTTCCAGGATATGACCCCCAGCCATACAATCATCAAAGTACAGATTCATCAATAAAACATGTCACCAATTTACATCCTTCAGATTTTCCCAAGATTTACTATTTTTCCCAAGATGTTATTTCCTTATTAACTAATGTCAAACTACGTAACCAGACTCTAAGTCTCCTAATTAATCATTAACCTAAAGTACACCTGCACTTTATTTTTAATCTAAAATTCCCATCTAAAAAAGTCCCTTTAAATCTTATATTTAAAATGTCCTAAAGTTTATGAATCATCCTTAAAGCATATCAGAAACCTATATAACTAAAGACTTAATAATTTCTAAACTTAAGAATCTAAATAATATTTTTAACATTATTCTAAAACTGTGTCTTATAAAGCTATTTTAATTAATTCCTAAATTTATTCTCATAAAACTGGTTGAGCTGCTTTCTCAGAGAGTTTCTTTTGTTTCTCAGTCAAGGTACACTAGTTCTCAAAGAGTTTGTTTCTCAGTCAAGGTGTACTAGTTCTCAAAGAGTTTGTTTTTCAGAGGATGATTGTTGTCTGTTATTAGGTTTGTCCACAATGTACTAAGATAGAAGAATAGCCTTTTATTTTGTCCTTGATATGCTGAGGGGTGGGTAGCAGAACAGCTTCCAAGGCATGAACTACCTGTTCTGTTCTAGCCATCTGAAATCTAATTGTTTGGCATTTAACATACTCATGCCTCCTGTGAGAAACATAAGCATGAAAATGCAAAGTCCCAATTACATAAAAAAGGGTCTCATGGTTTCGGTTACCCACCAACCAGTGTGGCTTTGCCAGCATTCATCCTCACTGTGACCCTGTCAAGACAGTGAGTGGGGAATCGCCTTCACCAAAACCCAGCTGATGACTCGGGTCAGCTCTTCTGTGTTCTCTGTCTTTCCTGCTCTCTGCTGAGTCTCTCAATGCTGCTTGATTTCCGTGCCCTGAGCCTGGGGCGAGGCTGGTCCGTGGTGAGTCGGGCTCCAGTTGTGGGGAGGCTGCAGGAATGGAGCACACGGCGATGGCCCAGGGACGCTGCAACAGCCACAGGAGGTCCTCACCTTGGCTTTTTTCCAGCTGGGCAGAAACCCAGGAGAATTCCTGCCTGGCTCTAGCCACAGAGCCCCTGCCCAGAGCAGCTTCTCACTCAGGGAGTGGAGATCTTCCTGCACTATCAAGTGCAAAGTCAGACAGAAAAGAGGCTTGGGGCTCATCTGCAGGAGGACCTGCGGCAGAGTGTGATTTGGGCTTCCCAAGCCACAGGGAGCCAACCTGTGCCATTTATTGGGGATGCTGGGTCTGGAGGACCCAAGAAAGAGGAAAAACAAACAGTCCCCTACCTGCAGAGGAGTTGGGCAGGTGCCTGATAGTTGCACTGGAGACCATCAATGTGCTGCACTGGGGAGCTCCTGGGGGAGCAATTGATTGGATGAGAGATGAGGCTGAGACCTAAAGAAAGAGGAGGCAGCCATGCTTCAACATGTGCAAAGGCCCTGGGGCAACTAAGAATTGGGTTGCCCCAAGGCCATTGCTCTACAATGCAAGTATCAGCCAGGTTCTGGGGTGCAAATAAAAACTGACTCTTGTCGCCTTATGTAGAAAAGGAGTTCACCAGAAAGTTGTTGGAGATTTCAGACAAACAAAAGATGGCTGGACACCCTCACTGGGCAAGATTTCAGTAAGGTCCCAGGAACTGGGAGGCTCAGCACCAGCCCCAGTTCTCATCACAGGGATAGTGGAGGATGGCAATGCTGTCAGCCTCCTCAGATGCTGGCTGCTTCCGCTAGTGTCACTCCTGCCCTCTAGAGACCACCTACAGGACTGCATCCCCTCGCTGTCCTCCGCTCCAGAGCCACCTGCTGCTGAGTCAGAGTCGGTGCTGGCACTCACTGTCCAAGCCTTATGGACGGGCACAGGCTGCCTCTGTCGGGAGCAAGGCCACCTCGGCTGATCTGCCCACCGTGTGGACTGAGGAAAGCCTGGGGTGGGACACAGGGTGCATCAGGGCCCAGGTCCCATGCTCACGTGGTGTCCAGGTTTGTGGGGCTGCTCAGTGTGAGGGACGCCAGGTCCCGCCCACCCTCGAGCTGTGGGATTCCCCAGAGGCCAAGCATCTAAACAGTGTCCCCGGGGGTCTCTGTGGCAGAAGGCAGTGCCCAGGGCGGAGCTGCGGGGAGAGACGGCTGGGTTAGAGAGCACTTCTGTCCTCTCCACATGAGTCGCAGCCCAGGGAGTGGCTGCTAAACTGTTGGGGACTTGCCCAACTGCCTCATGACGGATTCCCCGGGGCCATCTACTGCCAACTGGCCCAGCACAGCGTCAGCCTGTCGGGGGGCCTGGGGAGAGAGCCTGGGACCCAGCTGATAGTGTCAGCACCAGAGGCCAAACAGGTCTGGGGACAGGGTGGTGTCTGGAAGCTGCTGTCCATCGTCTCTTGTGTGTGGCCCTGCACAGGTAGAGGCTCCTGACACAGGGCCCAGGTGCAGTCATGGCCAGGACGTGGTGGCGGGACGTGACAGTAGGCTGGATCTCCTCCGACCCCCTCTGGAGCCTTCCAGATGGAGCTTCAGCAGGACCACCCTGGGGGCAGGCCAGGGGGCCCGCTGGCCACACCCTGCTGGTCACACAGCCACCAGGAGCTGAACCTGCAGGGCCAGATACGGGGGATGTTGTCACGCCTAGTGTCCCTTGTCACCCGGTCAGGCTGTTAAAAGCATAAAAAAGTGTCTTCAATAAAAGACACTTCAAAACTACACCCAAATACAGTGACTGCTTTGGGCATTTTGCATCATTTTCAATATTCCGGGAGTACCTGGGTCCATCTGGACTCTGAGGGCAGGTGGCCGGGCACTCAGCCACTTCGGCTTCTGGTTGTTCCTGAGGCTCCCAAACACACAAGCCCCCGGAGCTTCCCGGGCGTTGTGGGGTGGGGTTTGCAGTTGTCAGAACTCGCAGACGATCTGAGGATTTGAGTGTCCTGGCCGAGAGGTGGAGGGGACACTGCTCTGCCTGGCCTGGGCTTCCTGGGGCTTCTTTCCCAGAGGACAGTCTGGGAGAGCAGGACAGGGAGCCATGGCCCAGGCTGGGCCCTGACCGCACACTCACAGTCCAGGTCCTCTTAGCAGGGGCAGGTTTGGTGAGTCCCTGCGTCTCCCTGACACTGTTGCTGGAGCAGGCCAGCCTCCTCCCGGCCTCGCCCTGACTCCTGAGTCCTGCTCTTTGGGATCTGGGAGGCACGGGCCGGGTGGGGGTGGGGTGCTGGGAGCTTGCTGAGCCAGGAACAGCCCAGGGTCACATCCAGCCTGGCTGTGGTCCACCAGGACCTGTGGCTCTGGGGCTAGCTGTGAGCACGAGTGGCCTAAAGATGCCTGTGTGCTTGTGGAGACCCTGAGTCCACACAGGTGGCACCTGGGTAGGTGGTAAGCAGGGCGCTGCTGGCTTTGGAGAGTGGGGCGCAGCAAGTCTTCTCTTTCTGAAAGAAGAGAGAGAAGGAGAGGGGGAGGGAGGGAGGGGGGAGGGAGAGGGGGAGGGAGGGAGAGAAAGGGAGGGAGGGAGGGAGAGAGGGGGGAGGGGGAAGAGAGTGAAGCAGGATAAGGCACTGTGGTCGGCAGCAGGAGGCCATCTGGGAAGCCCCAAGGCTTGGTGAAAGGAGAAGGCGCCCACCCCCCTGTGCCCAACCTCCCCAGGTTCTGGCCTGGTGTCACCATGGCAACCAAGCAGGAGGACGCAGGCCTGAGGGCAGAGGAGGGAGGGCTGAGCCTGAGCACACACAGCTGGGGCCACCCGGAGGGCCACCCAGGAGCCTCAGACTTGCACCCTGGGGCCCTCTACAGAGTCTAAGAAGGGGAATTTCTCTCTGGATTCTTCTTCCAAGGAGAAGTCTTCTGTGAGCCTGCTTTCTCCATGTGTCCAATGTCACGTGTTTACAGTTACTTAAAAACAGTGTTTTTACATATGTGTACGTATATATACACGCACACACATATATGTGTGCATATGAGTCTGTGTGTACATGTATATGTCATACAAACAAGGCACTGATGCACGTTGGCCGTGGAGAAGTTTCCAAAGCCTGGGAGCACGAGAGCTTCCCCAGGCCCTCTGCCCCTGAGTCCACACTCGGGTTTCTGACCTCTGGTCCCCCTCCTGTGCTCACACGTGTGCCTCACGTCACCAAGAGCCGGCACTTGAGGGCTCGCATCCTCCGCACACCCGCTCGGGTGCTTTGTGTGTGGCACTGAGGTTGGAGCCCTGTAGACCCGGCTCCCAAGCTGCCAGCTGCTCCCTGTCGTGGTGAGTGCCAGAGGGACACAGGAAGGCGGGAGGAGGGATGAGGGTGGCCATCCTGTCTGCTCTCTATTGCTGGCGGCAGCTCCCCACCTGATGGCCCCGCATCCCCGCAGCAGCCAGTGGATTCAGCCGTCAGCTTCATCCAGCACAAGCAGACCCTGGCACCAGCCCTGGCCAGCCAGCGTCCCCTCCACAGAGAACATGTCCCAGCTCCAGGGAACCCCAGTGAGCCAGCAAGCTCTAACCGGTGCCTGGTGCCTTCTCCCCAGACCTCTGTAGGGTGGGGACTTGGGAGGTCCACAGCCCAATTTTGCCAGGGCAGTGGGGCAGGAGGCCAAGGGAGCCAAAGTTACCCCCGAGGCGCGCAGGAGGGGTGGGGCTCTGCTGAGAGCTGCTCAGGGCCCGGGAGGGCGGCCACAGGCTGACACTGCACCTGGGTCCCTCCTGGTGCTTCTCCAAGCCCCGCCTCCTCCCCCTCATGGCCCTTGGTCCAGCTGACGGGCTAGATGAGTGGCGTGTGTCCCTGGCAGCTCCACTGAGGGAGGGAGCTGCAGTGACATCCTCAGCCTGGCTCTTGGCTGGCTCGGTGCACTTGCTGGGCCAGCCTCCCAAGGAGCGAGACCTGGTGGCCCTGCAAAACGCAGCCCTTACTGACATTGCTCCCTCCACCTGTTCCTAGCCCCGAGGGACGCCAGCGTGCTGGAGGGAGGTTCTCCTGCCGGGCTGTCTCTGCTCCCTTGCCTGGGCCAGGTTCTAAAGGGGCATTTCAGGGACATGGAGCTTCCTCTCCTTCTTTTCCTTAGGGACAACCTGGGGCTGCTCCCCAGGGTTCTGGACTGTGGTAACCCCGACTTCTTCTCTGCTTGGTGGCCGATGCCGCTCGCTCCCCTAGATGGTGGGACTCCAGGACTCCTTCCAGGCAGACGCCCCGCTCGTCCTGCCTCGGTTTCTTCTCCGTCTCCTCTGCATGGCAGGGAGGCTGCCTGACCCTGGGACCCGGACCTCGCCATGAGCGCGGGCAAATGGACTCCATTTCCTGCAATCTCCAGTGAGAGCCGCACATTCTCACCTGTTTACTGCTGTGAAATATGACACAGCCCCATGATGTTGACCACCAATTCCACACCTTCAACGGCTAAAGATTCTGCTTGTTTTCCGTTTTCTACTTAAGAACAAACTCATCGTCTAAATTCCTTAGTGGATGTGTTCGACTTCTGCCTCAGATAAAGGACTGCTGTTTCTGATACCGCTGTTGACCGGTGACGAGTCCTTGCTTCCCCGATGTTGAAGAATAACACCAAAGAAGCACGCCGAGGCAAGGTCAGAGTAGAAATTAGAAGTTTATTAAAGGACAGCAGAAAAGACTTCTCCCGGAGGAAGAAGGGGACCCAAGAGGTGGAATCCGTGGAAGTGCAGTTGTCTCCCCTTTTTATAGTTTTGCTGATGAAGGGGGAAGGGTTGGGACACAGGTGGGCCAAACAAGTAATCTGGGCAGGAAGGACTTCATTATCACTTCTTTGGGATGGGCTATCTCCAAATCTGTTGGGGGCTGTTATAGGGTGGACTTTGGCCTAGGGCCTTTCCGGGACTTCATTAACATTCTATGAGTTGTCCTGGGTTTCCCCGGAATCATTCTCAGCATGACTTCCATTTTAGATTTCACTCGGTATTAGACCCGATTTACCTAACTACACTGACTACCTAACTTTAAATCTGGCTTCATTTCCTTAACCCAGGGAGAACATGCTGATTAACTTCTATGGACTCCACAGATTGAGCAAATCTGCAAAGCAAACATTCTCCTTTCCTGGGGACCTGCAGCCAGGACGGCAGTAGAGGCAGTAGATGTGCGAGCCTGTGCAGAACGGCCAGATGCAGGCCCGTCACCATGTAATGCTGCTGCTTAAATATAGACTCGAGGAAGCTCTTGGACTGAGCGCCTGCTCCAGGCTGCACTCTGACTGACTCTGGGAGAGGTTAGCACGACACCCGCCCGCTCCGTCCTCTACACGGGGCGCCCACTGCGCTCTATGCCAGGGCTGGAGTGCGGTCATTCCTTCATCCTGGCCACAATCCTGGAGCTGCTGTGCAGGGAAAGGAGCATGTGGAGTGACTTTAAGTCTCTTGCCAGAGGCCCACACACCCCGTAGGTGGCAGGGCGGGAAGGGGGACTGTGGTGAGCCGTTTCTGCGGACTGTGGTCGCCATTACAAGATGGCGCTGGCTCCGCTGTGGTCTGTAACAAACAACTCCTTATTTGGGAGAGTTGGCACATGGTTTTTTAACACCCTATGAGAAAGCTCCACGTGGCAGCTTCGCATTGGGGCTTGAGATGCTTTATTAAGGCTGGGAGAGGCATCCGAAAGGAAGAAGAAGAAATATCAAGGACCTGAATAAACGGCTGAAAGAAGATTCCTGTTGTTGCGTCTTCCTTGCGGGCAAGGGGGTCGCGACAAGTGGTGCCGAAACCCGGGAACCAGAACTTTCAGACGTCAGGGGTGGTGCACCGGATAGTCCCAGGTAAGTGGGACCCGCGACCAAAGCGGGGATAGTCCCAGTAAGTGGGATCCGCGACCAAAGCGGGGTCAGCTCCTCTACAAAGAAAGAGAGAGCCTCATATTTTATTGCAGCTGCAATGTGTACTTTCACTTTTGTTTTCTGTGTTTCTTTTGTCGTCTGTGTCTTTTGTTTTCTGTGTTTCTTTTGTTGTTGTGTCATGGGTGCCGCATCTTCAAGTCCGCTTCTCCTGGCCCTGGATGGCCTGTTACGTTCCAAGGGCCTGGAAGTGAAGCATCGTACTTTACAGAGATTTTTACAGAAGATAGATATTGCTGCACCGTGGTTTGCATTTTCGGGCAGCCTTACCATACTTAGTTGGGATAAATTAGGCAAAGATCTTGACTTTGCTTCTGAGCAGGGCATATTAGAGGGCGGGGTGATACCCCTTTGGAGAATAGTCCGTAGTTGCCTCACAGAGGACAGATGTCATGACGCACTTACTAAAGGACAGGAAGTTCTAGAACAATTACATGAGGAGAAATCAGAGACGGCAGGAAGTGAGGTATCTCGGGAGGATGGAAGTGTGCGGAGCGTGAAACAGGGGAAGAGGCGATTGTATCCAGATCTCAGTGCGCTGCGCACACCTCCATGTGAAAGTGGGTCAGAGGAAGAGGAGAATGAGGAGGAGGAGCTTGGGAGGCTGTCTCGCCAGCTAGGGAGTTTAGCTGTGGGAGAAGGGAGCAAAGATAAGCAGGGGCTCAAGAAATGTGATCCTCCGGATCCACCGCCATATGGTGGGGGTGTTTCGGGGAGAGCTTTCCATGCTCAAACATGGAAGGCTGTTCACGCTGAGATGGGTCTTGCTTATCCAGTTTTTCAGGACGATAATAGGGGAAGATTCCATGAGCCTTTAGATTTTAAAATTGTGAAGACCCTGGCGGAGTCTGTGCGCACTTATGGGGTGGATGCCGCCTTCACACTAACTCAGGTGGAGAGTCTGTCTAGATACTGTATGACTCCCTCTGGTTGGGCTAGCCTTGTTCGGGCTTGTGTTTCCCCAGGTAAATATTTGGACTGGAGAACATTTGTGTTAGAGGGCGCAATAGAACAGGCCGCCCAAAACCATGCGGCGGGACATCCTCATTGGGATAAGGACATGCTTTTGGGGCAAGGTAGATTTGCTAATCAACAGACAGGATTCCCTCTTGAGGTATATGATCAAATTAATAACATTTGCATTCGGGCATGGAAGTCACTTCCAAACAGAGGAGAGGTATCTGGTAATTTGACCAAGATTATACAAGGCCCTACAGAACCTTTTTCAGACTTTGTAGCAAGGATGGTGGATGCCGCTGGAAAGATTTTTGGGGATCCTGATAGAGCCATGCCCCTTGTTAAGCAATTGGTCTTTGAGCAATGCACCAAGGAATGTAAAGCAGCAATCGCTCCTTATAAGAACAAAGGCATAGAAGCATGGATGAAGGTGTGTAGAGAGATTGGAGGACCTTTAACTAATGCAGGTCTTGCAGCTGCTGTCCTTCGGATTGCAAAAGGGGGCGGTCCTGCCGCCGGAACGTGCTTCCATTGTGGTCAACCCGGTCATGTCAGACGTGAATGTCCCAAAAAAGACAATTTTACTGGACCTCCTCACGGTGGCCCTTCCAATGGCTTTCGTCTACCGGGGTTGTGTCCAAGATGCAAAAAGGGGAAGCATTGGGCAAAAGAGTGTAGATCAGTGAGGGACATTCATGGACAACCTATTTCAGCTGGGCCAAAAAACGGCCGACGGGGCCCTCGACCCCAGGGCCCACAAATATATGGGGCAGTGGAGAATGTTGCACCCGAACCCGAGACATGGCCATCTCTACGCCATCCCATGAAACGCGGAGAGCCACTACAGGTGCCGCGGGATTGGACCTCTGTTCCACCTCCAGACTCGTATTAACACCTAAGATGGGAGTCCAATTGGTGGAAACTGAGTTCAAAGGGCCTTTACCACCTGGCACTGTAGGTTTGCTAATTGGACGTGCATCCTCTATTTTACAAGGTCTTCGTGTTTTCCCCGGAGTCATAAGTCCTGATACTGTAGGGATAGTAAAGGTTATGGTGGAAGCTCCAGGGGGCATTGTGTCCATCTCCCCAGGAGATCGGATTGCTCAATTACTAATTTTGCCTAGTTTGCATAATCACTTCCCTGCTGACTCAAGGTCACGGACAGGGAATGAGATTGGTGCCACCGGAGGGAATTGTGCTTGTTTGTCACTAGATATGAGCAATCGCCCTACTTTGGAATTAAGCATAGAAGGTAAATCTATTGTGGGATTACTTGATACAGGAGCAGACCGTAGCATTATAGCGCTTAGGGACTGGCCTAAGGGATGGCCAGTGCAGACTTCTGATCAATTTCTGAGAGGACTTGGATATGCCCAAGCTCCTCAGATTAGCTGTAGACATCTATTCTGGAAGGACGTAGAAGGACATAATGGTACCTTTCAGCCTTATGTGCTTGATTTACCTATCTCTCTATGGGGTCGTGATCTGATGAAAGACATGGGGTTCACTCTTAGTAATGATTATTCCCCGGTGTCTCAACAAATTATGCAAAGTATGGGGTATAGGCCAGGTTTGGGACTAGGAAAACATTTACAGGGACGTAAGCATCCTGTACAAGGTCATGAAAAGCTTGACAGATTTGGTCTGGGTTTTTCCTAGGGGCCGCTGGGGCTCGAATACCCATAGCATGGCTCACCGAGGAGCCTGTTTGGGTGCCTCGGTGGCCTCTTCCCTCGGTTGGATTGGCAGCAGCCCATGCTCTAGTTAAAGAACAACTTGACTTGGGTCACATCCAACCTTCTACTTCTCCATGGAATACTCCCATATTTGTCATTAAGAAAAAATCAAGGAAGTGGCGCCTACTGCATGATCTACGAGCAGTTAATGCTCAAATGCAACTTATGGGGCCCATTCAAAGAGGGCTGCCTCTGCTCTCCTCTGTTCCTCAAGGCTGGCACATTATTGTTATTGACATTAAAGACTGTTTCTTTTCTATTCCTTTGCATCCTAAAGACTCGCAGCGTTTTGCCTTCACCCTTCCATCGTGTAACCACGAGGAACCAGATCAAAGGTTTGAGTGGGTAGTGTTGCCGCAGGGAATGGCTAATAGTCCCACGATGTGTCAGATGTATGTGGGGAAGACACTCGCACCTCTCAGACAAAAGTATTCCTCCATCAAGATCATTCATTATATGGATGATGTATTATTGGCTGCTAAATTAGAGCAGACAATTCATGAGGCCTATAAAGACCTAGTGAAGTTGTTAGCTCAATATGGACTGCATATTACACCTGAAAAGGTTCAAACAGGGGATTCTATTAAGTATTTGGGAGCAACAATTGGGTATGGCAAATTACGACCACAAAAAATCACCATACGAACTCAGGATCTCCAAACTCTAAATGATTATCAAAAACTGCTGGGAGATATTAATTGGATACGAGGATATTTACATATTTCTAATGTTATGCTACAGCCTTTGTATGCTACTCTTAGGGGTGATCCAGATCTTACTTCCCCTCGTAGCCTCACTAAAGAGGCTAGAGCGGCCCTTATGACAGTAGAAGAAGCTATACAACATGCTACTTTATGCAGGCTCCAGAGTGATAAACCTTTCCAATTATGTGTGCTTGCCACTATGCGGCAGCCTACTGTTGAGCGTGCTCATCGCACCTTAAAGGAAACTTTACAAAAACAAAAGGGGGGAATAGGAGCTGAACATACTCCTAAAGAACGCCTGTCCTTAGCTCTCTTTACCATTAATTTTTTGAATTTGGATATTCACGGTCGCTCTGCGGCCGATAGACATGTGTCCCCTCAGCCCTCTGTGATTGGCTATGTTAAGTGGAAAGATGTTCTTACGGGCCAATGGAACGGCCCCGACCCCGTGCTGACATGGGCACGAGGATCTGTATGTGTTTTTTCCCAGGATCGCATGGAACCATTGTGGGTCCCTGAACGCCTGACAAGAAGAGTCTTGACGCCAGCTACTCAGCAACAAGAAATACCACAGCAACCCCGTGATGAGGATCTTCATTCTGCTGAGTGCTCTGGCTCTGGTGCTGGTGCCGATGACATGGACGACACCAATGCAGTGGTGGGCAGCGGCACGGGCTTGGCCAATGCCGATGCCGGTTCATGATTTAATGATTCCAGGAATGCCTCCCGTATCATTGGCGAATATTTGGCCGGAAATTGGTCCAGATAAAGCTATGATCATACAAGCTCTTGCAGCTTTAGAAAATGGCATCTCATCTCAAGTCTGGCTTGCGCAGATTAAACAGTAAATCTTTGACATGGTCGTTGCACCCCAAGTTTTATGAACATTGCACTGGGATCGACATGTCTTTCTTTGTTATTCTCTTAGTGTTGGAAAGCCCTTGCACTCTGCCGGCTTTACTGCCATTGCACGCAGATGGGTTTCCACACTAGTGCTTTTCTATCGCCTTAAGACCCGTGCCTTTCTTTTAGGGTGTTGCCAACTTGTTTGTCGTCGTATTTCTACACAGCCACAGTTCAGCCTCAGCCATCCCCCTTCGTCCACCATCATCACGATACAGGATGCGAGGCAAGGCACTGCACTTGAGTGATCCTTGAAGTGGACCTCAAGGAGAGCATGTCCTATTGCATGCGGGTTAGACGCGTCCACGCCCCGTCCCACGAAAAAAGGCGTCGGCTGATATGGCCTCAGATCTGGGGAAGGGCCCTCCTTGGGGCTGAGCCATACTATGCAGCCACTTCTGCACAGTGGGATAGGACCTCTACTCTCGCCTGTATTGTTTTTGGAAAACAAAAGGGGGAACTGTGGTGAGCCGTTTCTGCGGACTGTGGTCGCCATTACAAGATGGCGCTGGCTCCGCTGTGGTCTGTAACAAACAACTCCTTATTTGGGAGAGTTGGCACATGGTTTTTTAACACCCTATGAGAAAGCTCCACGTGGCAGCTTTGCATTGGGGCTTGAGATGCTTTATTAAGGCTGGGAGAGGCATCCGAAAGGAAGAAGAAGAAATATCAAGGACCTGAATAAACGGCTGAAAGAAGATTCCTGTTGTTGCATCTTCCTTGCGGGCAACGGGGTCGCGACAGGGGACCAGCTGCCCCTGGTCCCCAGAACCCTTGAACCTATCCACGCCCACATTATGATTCAGCTCCCTGCAAGGAGGGTGCGGCCCATCCCTGTCCCGTGTCTCTGTGCCCACACGCCTGCCCACCCGTGGGACTGCTCCCCCTTGCTTCCTAAAGCCCAGTTTTGAGGGCCACCAAACAGCAGCATGCTTGCCTAAAGCTAGAGCTCAGGGGAGTCGCTCCCCAGCCCTCTCCTTAGCATCTCCCCATGAGGGAGGCCCCCCAGGGCCTTTGGTGCATGCTCCATTATCCACTGAAGGACTGGTTGCTGCTCTGGCCTGAGCGACTCAAGGGACAGGGACTGTGGAAGTCCATCAGCTCTGGGTCTCCAGGGCCCAGGACAAGCTTCTGCCAAGGCAGGGGCTGCCGGATCTTGACACGGGCCAAGAGGGTGCTGGGAGTTGAGTGTCGGGACTGGGGATCCTGGAGGTGACCTGGGCCCAGGCAGAAGGTGGGGAACAAGTGTGTGGGTCTGTCAGCCTCCTTCAGGGCCCTTCTGGATGTGACCACAGAGAGGAAATGGAGGCTGAGCCTGTCTGACCCTTCCAGGCAGAAAGAGGAGTCCAGACTAGCCCCGTGTGGGTCTGAAGAACAGACGAGAAAACAGAGGTGAGGAACCTGCCCTCCCGGGAGGGGACAGGCTTAAGGAAGGAGACCTCCACCCTCAGGCCCTGGGGCTGGATGGAAGCCGTCTTGTCCTCTTGCTTCATGCTCCTGAGGCCTCTGCGACCTTCAGAGTAGAGTGACCAAGATGTCCATAGATCACTCTCATCCTTCAAACAGTGTCAGGCCTCCACTGAGTCTGCAGCTGGAATGTTTTCAGGGCCATGAGTTAAGGCCATAGATAATTGACAAGAAATGCAAATTAGGTGCCAATTCATTGTGTTTAGAAAATTTCCATTTAAATTGCTAATCAAGCCAAGCCACTTGCAGATGTAGAAATCAACATGTGCATAAATTATCTGGAAAACTGCAAAGCTCTGTTGGAGATCCGGCACCCACCAGTCTGCATCAGTGGGACAGAGGAGGAGGCTACCCACAGCTCCCCCTCCACCCGGCCACCCAAACAGGGGGTTGTTGAATGCATTTCTCAGAACAAAAATGTTCTGCGAGATGGTTATTAATCGTCATTTGCACACACATACACACCTGCATGCACACACACAGGGTGAAATAAACCTGAGAGAAACAGCATCTCGCACACCCTCCGGGAAAGTCAGGCACAAGTTGGCTCACGATGCCCCCCAGGCAGAGCCGTGGCGTTCCAGGAGCCGGAGGTAGAGAAGGCTCAGCGTTGGTGGCCACGGTCCCGTCCTGGGACCTACCTAGGGGAAAGGGCGGCTCCACAGCCAACAGGGAGTCTGCCTTTGCAGAGGTAACTGCTTGGGAGGTGACCTCCCACCAGGGAGCAGGGAAGCAGGTCACAGCTGCTCCTCTTTAAGCCAACACCCCATTCCAAACCAGCAACTGCTTCGCAGGCTTCCCATCTGTTCCGTCTGTTTACAGCAAAATGAAAACTCTTGGTCAAATTGAGAAGCAGATGATTCTGTTAAGCCCCTCTAATAATCACATTGAGTCGACAGCAAACACGCCCCCTGCTCCGCAGCCTGCAATGGGTCCCTACTGCCTAAAGGGCTCCCTCATCTCCTGCCTGCCCTGCCTTTCCCGTCCCTCCTCGGCTGCTTGCCCCTGGCTGTCTTCTGGTGGTCCTCTCTCCCACGCTCAGAGCCCGTCCCCTCTCTGCTGGCCTACAGCAGAGGTCAACAAGCTTTGCCAAAAAGTCCAGCCAGTAATCATCGTAGGTTTGAGGTCCCTACAGCCTCTGCCCAACTCGACTCTGTGCTTGCAGAGGGCAAGCAGCCAGGCGCCACGTGGGAAAGAATGAGTGGGGCTGAGCTCCAATAAAACCCTTACAGAAGCAAGCAGCGGGTGGACGGGCCTGGGTGCTGTCCTGTGCCCACCCTACTCGGTCTGATTTTCCATCTGGGGGGACAAGTTCTAGACTCTTCTATGAATCTTAAGTCCACGGCCCCGGACAGCACCTCTCATTTCCCTTCCCCACTGGCCACGGGGAGGGGCCGGCGGCTTAACAGGAAGCATCTGCTGTCCTTCAGGTGCGCGAAGGCTCTGTCACGGAATCTCCCCACAATGACTGATCCTTCTCTACCGGTGACACCCAAGCCCGGAGCAGCTGGCCTGCGTGGAACAGCGGGGAGCAATCCAGGCTTAGTGCAGTGTGCAGATTGCACCCCAGCACCCCTAGCACCCCAGCACCCCAGCACCCCCAGCACCCAGCACCCCCAGCACCCCAGAACCCCAGAACCCCAGCACCCAGAACCCCCAGAACCCCAGCACCCAGCACCCCCAGCACCCTAGCACTTCAGCACCCTTAGCATCCGGCACCCAGCACCCCCAGCACCCCAGCACTTCAGCACCCCCAGCATCCAGCACCCAGCACCCCCAGCACCCCAGCACCACAAGTATCCCAGCACCCAGCACCCCCAGCACCCCATCACCCCCAGCATCCCAGCACCCCCAGCACCCAGCACCCCCAGCACCCCAGCACCCAGCACCCCCAGCACCCCAGCACCCAGCACCCCCAGCACCCCAGCACTTCAGCACCCCTAGCATCCAGCACCCAGCACCCCCAGCACTCCAGCACTTCAGCACCCCCAGCATCCAGCACCCAGCACCCCCAGCACCCCCAGCACCCCAGCACTTCAGCACCCCCAGCATCCAGCACCCAGCACCCCCAGCACCCCAGCACCCCCAGTATCCCAGCACCCAGCACCCCCAGCACCCCAGCACCCCCAGCACCCCAGCACCCAGCACCCCCAGCACCCCAGCACCCCCAGCACCCCAGCACTTCAGCACCCCCAGCATCCAGCACCCAGCACTCCCAGCACCCCAGCACCCCCAGCACCCCCAGTATCCCAGCACCCAGCACACCCAGCACCCCCAGCACCCCCAGCACCCCCAGTATCCCAGCACCCAGCACCCCCAGCACCCCCAGCATCCCAGCACCCCAGCACCCCCAGCACCCCAGCACCCCCAGAACCCCCAGGATCCCAGCACCCCCAGCACCCCAGCACCCCCAGCACCCCAGCACCCCCAGCATCCCAGCACCCCCAGCACCGAGTACCCCCAGCACACCAGCACCCCCAGCACACCAGCACCCCCAGCATCCCAGCACCCCCAGCACCCCAGCACCCAGCACCCCCAGCACCCCAGCACCCCAGCACTTCAGCACTTCAGCACCCCTAGCATCCTGCACCCAGCACCCCCAGCACCCCCAGCACCCCCAGCATCCCAGCACCCCCAGCACCCAGCACCCCCAGCACCCCAGCACCCAGCACCCCCAGCACCCCCAGCATCCCAGCACCCCAGCACCCAGCACCCCAGCACCCCAGCACCCAGCACCCAGCACCCCCAGCACTCAGCACCCCCAGCACCCCTAGCACCTGATCACCCCCAGCACCACAGCACCCCTAGCATGCAGAGGTGGGAGGAGCTCAGAGAAGCTGGTCAAGACATGCTGGGCCAACAGCTTGCCTCAGACACGGCTATCAGGGGAAGTTAGGGCCACTCGGGGTTTATCTGCTTTTGACCCCAGCTTAGGAAGACACCAGAGGAAATTTTTGGAAAAGATCAAATCTGGGCTCTTGTCCTCGGGTAACTGTTGGTGGGCCCTGATTGACAGGTGAGCACCCACTCTCCAACTGGCTGGGAAGGACCCCAGGAGCCACAGACTGGGTTGACGTTACCTGTAAAGCCACATTAGGGAACTAACTCTGTGTGGGTGTGTGACAAACAGCCCCTCACATCGTGGGTGTGTGACCACAGAGGTGCTTCCCGGCGGGGAGGTGATGGCTGAGCAGCACTCTGGCCCGGCTCCACGTCCTGGGATGACCAACCTTGAGGCCACAGGCAGCAGCCTCTTCTGGGCTTTTGGGCAAAAGAAACGGATCAAGAGGATGAGAAGACGCTTGGGTAGGTCACCCGTCAGAGCACCTCGCGGGGCCGAGCCCCACAGCAGTGGGGGAGAGATGGCTGCTCAGAGGCAGGCAAGTCCTGGTGACAGCCCAGCACCTTCCCTCCCAGGGCAGCTCTTCATCACGATAGGACCGGACACTGAGATGTCCGACTTCACGTGCCCAAGGCAACGGGATCCTGACGAGTCCAGACACGTCATGCCCATGCCACCTGCCTCATCTATTCCAAGTGGAAGGTGACGTCCACAGTAGAGCCCTTTCCACTGTCACAAGGTCTCCACCTTGGTCCATGTCACCAGCACCTCTCTCCCTCCTAACCCATCTCAATGCCAAAGCCGGGTGACTCTCCTGGACAACAGTCCGGCCTGGTCACCCTCGTGTGAAACACTTCTGACCAGGACCTTGGTCTTAGAAGGCACAGTTAGTATCTGCGGCTTACTTGCTGTCTTCCTGGCTTGTCCTGAGATGACATGTATTATTTTATTTAATCCCCACAAAACCCCAGCCACCTTAGCTGTGCTAACACAGGACACTGGAGCCGCTGATGCAGAGAGAACCCTCCCCTGCCACACCTGGGACGCAGCACCAAGGGGAGTGCCTCTGTGGTAGCCAGTCCCAGAGGGCCCCAGTGAGCCCTCCCCCATGGTCACACCCTCCCAGCGGTGGCAGTGTTGGTGTGGCCAACAGAACATGGCGGAAGTGATACAACGTGACTCCGACTGGCTCATAAGGGACCTGTGCCTCTGTCTTGGTCTGTCTCTGGGCGTCAGGCAGCCACCCGGATGCGGGGACAGCTACGGCTCTGCTGAGACCCACTGATGATGAGTGGGGTCTCCTGCCAAGGGCCAGCCAGGAACTGAGGGCTGCCATCCTGCAGTGAGTGAGCCTCTTGGAGTCAGATCCTCCAGCCCTGGCATGGTCACAGTCAGGCTGACCTGTGGCCCCTTCACAGAAATGTCAGGAAAGACTCAGGGACAGAACCACCCAGTCAAGCCACGCCCAAAGTCTGGAGCCACAGAGGCTGCGAGAGAGCAAATGTTTCTTATTTTAAGCCACAAAGACCTAGGTGATTTATGACACTGTGAGAGAAAAGTGACCTCCCTGCCACGCTCAGCTCTCAGGACCCCTGGAGGACAGCGATGGCCCCACGCTCCATCGACAGAGTGAAGCCAGAGGACAGCAGTAGGACGCTAACACTGACCCAGCATGGTCAAGAGGAGCCTCGCGGAGAAGGTGGTGTCTGATGGGAGACCCCAGGGGAAGAACCCACCGGCCACCTGGGAACCAGTGCCCAGGGCCCCTGAAGAGAGTGTGCTGGCATGTGCTAGGATGCTCAGAGGACCACCAGGCTGGACCAGGTGGACACACGGATGCAGAGGAGAGACCCGCGGGGAGAATGGATCAGTCCAGCCGTGGCCTTTGGGGAGATTTTCAAGACTTCAGCTTTTTGTCTGAGAGCGAGGAGAGCTCTGGTCAGAGGAAGGACTCCAGTGGACCCTCATTTCCTGCCTCCTTTCATCTGAACAGTACGGCTGGGCGGGATTAAATAACCACAGCTAACCTGAGTCAGCGGAGAGTTATGTGCAGGCGTCATACGGCAGAGCTCACCCGGATAAAGGTGCTTGCAGACACTCCTGAGCACCCCATTTGTCAGCAGGGAAACCAAGTCTCGGGGATCAAGCAGCCCACTACAACACACAGCCAGGGGTCGGCAGCTGGGCCGGGGCCAGGCAGTCTGGACACACAGTCAGGTTGGACTGCTAACGTGACCAACGGTCAAACCTGAACAGGAAGACCAACAAGGCCGCACTGAGCACCGGCTAGACCTCTGCCATCAGGACAGGAGGTACGTAGCGCTGGGAGCCCTTGCACCCCCAGTGGGTGTGTAAATGAGTCCGGACATTATAGAAAACAGCTGGAGTTTCCTCAAAAGCTCAAAGATAGAGCCATCTGACCCAGCAGGCCTGGGAACACCTCGAGGGAAGCCAAGTCAGTGCATGGAAGTCAGCGCACTCCCAGGTTCATGAAGCCAAGACCCGGGATCAAAGCACCTTCCGTCACCAGGAGAATGGGTGAAGGACATGTGAGGGGCGTGCACCGTGGAACACCATTCACCTGAAAAATAGGGAAACTCCATCATGGGCAACTGCATGCATGAACCTGCAGGAAATCTGCTAAATGAAATAAGCCCGGCCCAGGAGAACAAAGGCCACGTGACCTCCCGTGTGTGGAAGCCAGAGAAGTTGAATTCTGCTCTGACCCATGGCCCTGTGACTGTCCTGGGGAGGACACTAAGAATCAACAGAGGGGACAGGAAGGCGTTGGCATGCATGGTGTACAGAAGGGTGTTGTTCTGAAGAAGAGCTCAGGTTTTCCCTCTTGAAGGACAATTTTAGTTTTTAATTTTTAAAATTGATCAATTCTCACCTGACAAACAATAATTGTGTATATCTATGGGGCGCAACGTAACCTTTTGATATACATGGACTTTGTAAAATATCAACTCAAGCTAACTAATGTAGTCATCACTTCACCTACTGATAATTTTTTGCAGGAAGAATATCTAAAACCAGGCTCTTCTGAGGGACCTTGGAGTGCACAGCACATTTCTTTTGACCATAGTCACCGCGTGGCACATGAATGGCTGGAACGCTTTCCCCGTCCACCTGGAGCTTTGTGCCCTTTGACCCGTGTCTCCCGTCCCCCGTCCCACTCTCTCCCTGTGTGGCTTGATGCTCTTTCTGCAGGAATGGCTTGGCTCTTGAGGGAGTGTGCCCTCCTTTGCCCTTTCACATGCCCACTTGTCCTTCATTTCATCAGACCTGCTGGGGTGTGGCCTGAGGCCCTCACCAGATGCACTGCCCAGTCTTGGACTTCTTAGCCTCCAGAACTGTGAGTCAAAATAACCCTCTTTCTTTATAAGCCACCTGGTTGCAGGTGTCCTGTTACAGTAACAAAACCAGACTGAGCTGCCCAGCCAGGCGACCACCCTAGACAACAGCCAGTGTGCGAGCTGCTCTGGGGAGGCGGATTCTCCCGTCAGCACCCTGAGCGTCTGCTGTCCTCATTCCTCTGTGGCTGAAAATCACAGGATGATGGAGATTTCTAAAGTGGCTTTGTCACAAAGCTCACCAGTGACATCTTGCCAGGAAATCTCGCCCTCCCATGGGACTCTCCCTGGTTCTGCTGACGTGGCTCTTGTTCCTGGACTGACTCAGTCATGTGGGTGCAGAGCCACCAAGACCTCTTCTGCTTCCTGTAGGTGTGGCCACCTGGGTGAGGGTCTGCCAAGCGCCATGCACCCTGGCTGTCAAACCCCCCAGTGGCTTCTGGGGTCACCACGAGGTGCTCTCAAGGGTGACACTCATGCAGCAGTCAAGAACATACCAGGACTTCCATGTTGTGGAAAATGATGTCAGGGACCATTTGAGGACTCAGTGACATCATCATGTTTTGCAGACGTCTTCTGAGAATGGAAGATGGCTCGGTGCCACCTCTTGGTGGAGAAAAATCCCTCAGAGAAAGCTGATTCCAGGAGAGCCCAGGAGGGTTGATTTCCCCAATAAAGTGAGGTCCCAGGGCTCTTGCGGTCCACTCCTGAGCATCTGAGCAGCCCCTCACCTGTCCACGGGGTGAGCCAGGCAGGGCTGGGGGCGGGTACCTTCCCATCTGCCCCGCAGGGCAGCTTCAGGGCGGGCTGAGGGGGCAAGCCCAGCTCTGGTGTTGCAGACAAGAAGGAGCCTTATGGAGGACGAAGGCTGAGGTGGGGAAGCCAGAGGAGAGGCCAGGTCAGGGCTGGGGATGGAGGGAGCCAGGAAGGCCCAGGGAGCAACAGCGGCGAGGGTGGGCCCTGAGGCTCTGGGCGTGGGGGGCAGAGCAGGACGGGGTGTCTGGGGGCGGGCCCTGGGGACCAGGCGAGGAACCTTCCTGAAGCACCGCCTGCTCCTCTGTCCTCTTCCCCCGGGAAGGTGCTGACCGCCTGTCAGAACTCCCCCAGGCCGGCCCCTCTGAGACCCCGCTGGGCACCTTCCCCTGGCTCTCCAGGCCCGGCCGCTGCTCTGGAGGTCAAGGACAGTGCCTACTCCCCGCGGCTCTGGGGGTCAAGGACAGTGCCTACTCCCTGCGCTCTGGAGGTCAAGGACGGTGCCTACTCCCCGCGGCTCTGGGGGTCAAGGACAGTGCCTACTCCCTGCAGCTCTGGAGGTCAAGGACAGTGCCTACTCCCCACTGCTCTGGAGGTCAAGGACAGTGCCTACTCCCTGGGGCTCTGGGGGTCAAGGACAGTGCCTGCTCCCTGCGGCTCTGGGGGTCAAGGACAGTGCCTACTCCCTGCGGCTCTGGAGGTCAAGGACAGTGCCTACTCCCCGCGGCTCTGGAGGTCAAGGACAGTGCCTACTCCCTGCGGCTCTGGAGGTCAAGGACAGTGCCTACTCCCTGGGGCTCTGGGGGTCAAGGACAGTGCCTACTCCCTGCGCTCTGGGGGTCAAGGACAGTGCCTACTCCCTGGGGCTCTGGGGGTCAAGGACAGTGCCTACTCCCTGGGGCTCTGGGGGTCAAGGACAGTGCCTACTCCCTGGGGCTCTGGGGGTCAAGGACAGTGCCTACTCCCTGGGGCTCTGGAGGTCAAGGACAGTGCTTACTCCCTGCGCTCTGGGGGTCAAGGACAGAGCCTACTCCCTGCGGCTCTGGAGGTCAAGGACAGTGCCTACTCCCTGGGGCTCTGGGGGTCAAGGACAGTGCCTACTCCCTGCGGCTCTGGGGGTCAAGGACAGTGCCTGCTCCCTGCGGCTCTGGAGGTCAAGGACAGTGCCTACTCCCCGCGGCTCTGGAGGTCAAGGACAGTGCCTACTCCCTGCGGCTCTGGAGGTCAAGGACAGTGCCTACTCCCTGGGGCTCTGGGGGTCAAGGACAGTGCCTACTCCCTGCGGCTCTGGAGGTCAAGGACAGTGCCTACTCCCTAGGGCTCTGGGGGTCAAGGACAGTGCCTACTCCCTGCGGCTCTGGGGGTCAAGGACAGTGCCTACTCCCTGGGGCTCTGGGGGTCAAGGACAGTGCCTACTCCCTGCGGCTCTGGAGGTCAAGGACAGTGCCTACTCCCTGCGGCTCTGGGGGTCAAGGACAGTGCCTACTCCCAGCGGCTCTGGGGGTCAAGGACAGTGCCTACTCCCTGCGGCTCTGGGGGTCAAGGACAGTGCCTACTCCCTGCGGCTCTGGGGGTCAAGGACAGTGCCTACTCCCTGCGGCTCTGGGGGTCAAGGACAGTGCCTACTCCCTGCGGCTAAGGGGGTCAAGGACAGTGCCTACTCCCTGCGGCTCTGGGGGTCAAGGACAGTGCCTACTCCCCGGGGCTCTGGAGGTCAAGGACAGTGCCTACTCCCCGCGGCTCTGGGGGTCAAGGACAGTGCCTACTCCCTGCAGCTCTGGGGGTCAAGGACAGTGCCTACTCCCCGCGGCTCTGGGGGTCAAGGACAGTGCCTACTCCCCACTGCTCTGGGGGTCAAGGACAGTGCCTACACCCTGCGCTCTGGGGGTCAAGGACAGTGCCTACTCGCTGCGGCTCTGGGGGTCAAGGACAGTGCCTACTCCCTGCGCTCTGGGGGTCAAGGACAGTGCTTACTCCCTGCAGCTCTGGGGGTCAAGGACAGTGCCTACTCCCTGGGGCTCTGGAGGTCAAGGACAGTGCCTACTCCCTGCGCTCTGGAGGTCAAGGACAGTACCTACTCCCCGCGGCTCTGGAGGTCAAGGACAGTGCCTACTCCCTGCGGCTCTGGGGGTCAAGGACAGTGCCTACTCCCTGGGGCTCTGGGGGTCAAGGACAGTGCCTAATCCCTGCGCTCTGGGGGTCAAGGACAGTGCCTACTCCCTGCGGCTCTGGGGGTCAAGGACAGTGCCTACTCCCCGCGGCTCTGGAGGTCAAGGACAGTGCCTACTCCCTGCGGCTCTGGGGGTCAAGGACAGTGCCTACTCCCTGGGGCTCTGGAGGTCAAGGACAGTGCCTACTCCCTGGGGCTCTGGGGGTCAAGGACAGTGCCTACTCCCTGCGGCTCTGGGGGTCAAGGAGAGTGCCTACTCCCTGCGCTCTGGGGGTCAAGGACAGTGCCTACTCCCTGCGCTCTGGGGGTCAAGGACAGTGCCTACTCCCTGCGGCTCTGGGGGTCAAGGACAGTGCCTACTCCCCGCGGCTCTGGGGGTCAAGGACAGTGCCTACTCCCTGCGCTCTGGAGGTCAAGGACAGTGCCTACTCCCTGGGGCTCTGGAGGTCAAGGACAAGGCCTACTCCCTGCGGCTCTGGGGGTCAAGGACAGTGCCTACTCCCTGGGGCTCTGGGGGTCAAGGACAGTGCCTACTCCCTGCTGCTCTGGAGGTCAAGGACAGTGCCTACTCCCTGGGGCTCTGGAGGTCAAGGACAGTGCCTACTCCCTGCGGCTCTGGGGGTCAAGGACAGTGCCTACTCCCTGGGGCTCTGGAGGTCAAGGACAGTGCCTACTCCCTGCGCTCTGGGGGTCAAGGACAGTGCCTACTCCCTGTGGCTCTGGGGGTCAAGGACAGTGCCTACTCCCCGCGGCTCTGGGGGTCAAGGACAGTGCCTACTCCCCGCGGCTCTGGGGGTCAAGGACAGTGCCTACTCCCCGCTGCTCTGGAGATCAAGGACAGTGCCTACTCCCTGGGGCTCTGGAGGTCAAGGACAGTGCCTACTCCCCGCTGCTCTGGGGGTCAAGGACAGTGCCTACTCCCTGCGGCTCTGGGGGTCAAGGACAGTGCCTACTCCCTGGGGCTCTGGAGGTCAAGGACAGTGCCTACTCCCCGCTGCTCTGGAGTTCAAGGACAGTGCCTACTCCCTGGGGCTCTGGGGCTCAAGGACAGTGCCTACTCCCCTTTGCTCTGGGGGTCAAGGACAGTGCCTACTCCCTGGGGCTCTGGAGGTCAAGGACAGGGCCTACTCCCTGCTGCTCTGGGGGTCAAGGACAGTGTCTACTCCCTGGGGCTCTGGAGGTCAAGGACAGTGCCTACTCCCTGCGGCTCTGGGGGTCAAGGACAGTGCCTACTCCCCGGGGCTCTGGGGGTCAAGGACAGTGCCTACTCCCCGCGGCTCTGGAGGTCAAGGACAGTGCCTACTCCCTGGGGCTCTGGGGGTCAAGGACAGTGCCTACTCCCTGCGCTCTGGAGGTCAAGGACAGTGCCTACTCCCTGCGGCTCTGGGGGTCAAGGACAGTGCCTACTCCCTGCGGCTCTGGGGGTCAAGGACAGTGCCTACTCCCTGCGCTCTGGGGGTCAAGGACAGTGCCTACTCCCTGCGGCTCTGGAGGTCAAGGACAGTGCCTACTCCCTGCGCTCTGGAGGTCAAGGACAGTGCCTACTCCCTGCGGCTGTGGGGGTCAAGAACAGTGCCTATTCCCTGCGGCTCTGGGGGTCAAGGACAGTGCCTACTCCCTGCGGCTCTGGGGGTCAAGGACAGTGCCTACTCCCTGGGGCTCTGGGGGTCAAGGACAGTGCCTACTCCCTGGGGCTCTGGGGGTCAAGGACAGTGCCTACTCCCCGCTTCTCTGGAGGTCAAGGACAGTGCCTACTCCCTGGGGCTCTGGAGGTCAAGGACAGTGCCTACTCCCCGCTTCTCTGGAGGTCAAGGACAGTGCCTACTCCCTGGGGCTCTGGAGGTCAAGGACAGTGCCTACTCCCCTTTGCTCTGGAGGTCAAGGACAGTGCCTACTCCCTGCGCTCTGGGGGTCAAGGACAGTGCCTACTCCATGCGGCTCTGGAGGTCAAGGACAGTGCCTACTCCCTGCGGCTCTGGGGGTCAAGGACAGTGCCTACTCCCTGGGGCTCTGGGGGTCAAGGACAGTGCCTACTCCCTGGAGCTCTGGAGGTCAAGGACAGTGCCTACTCCCCTTTGCTCTGGAGGTCAAGGACAGTGCCTACTCCCTGCGCTCTGGGGGTCAAGGACAGTGCCTACTCCCTGCGGCTCTGGAGGTCAAGGACAGTGCCTACTCCCTGCGGCTCTGGGGGTCAAGGACAGTGCCTACTCCCTGGGGCTCTGGGGGTCAAGGACAGTGCCTACTCCCTGCGCTCTGGAGGTCAAGGACAGTGCCTACTCCCTGCGGCTCTGGAGGTCAAGGACAGTGCCTACTCCCTGCGCTCTGGAGGTCAAGGACAGTGCCTACTCCCCGCGGCTCTGGAGGTCAAGGACAGTGCCTACTCCCTGGGGCTCTGGGGGTCAAGGACAGTGCCTACTCCCTGGGGCTCTGGAGGTCAAGGACAGTGCCTACTCCCTGGGGCTCTGGGGCTCAAGGACAGTGCCTACTCCCCTTTGCTCTGGGGGTCAAGGACAGTGCCTACTCCCTGGGGCTCTGGAGGTCAAGGACAGGGCCTACTCCCTGCGGCTCTGGGGGTCAAGGACAGTGCCTCCTCCCTGGGGCTCTGGGGGTCAAGGACAGTGCCTACTCCCCGCTGCTCTGGAGGTCAAGGACAGTGCCTACTCCCTGCGGCTCTGGGGGTCAAGGACAGTGCCTACTCCCTGCGGCTCTGGGGGTCAAGGACAGTGCCTACTCCCCGGGGCTCTGGGGTTCAAGGACAGTGCCTACTCCCCGCGGCTCTGGAGGTCAAGGACAGTGCCTACTCCCTGCGGCTCTGGAGGTCAAGGACAGTGCCTTCTCCCTGCGCTCTGGGGGTCAAGGAGAGTGCCTACTCCCTGGGGCTCTGGGGGTCAAGGACAGTGCCTACTCCCTGCGGCTCTGGGGGTCAAGGACAGTGCCTACTCCATGCACTCTGGGGGTCAAGGACAGTGCCTACTCCATGCGCTCTGGGGGTCAATGACAGTGCCTACTCCCTGCGCTCTGGGGGTCAATGAGAGTGCCTACTCCCTGCGCTCTGGGGGTCAAGGACAGTGCCTACTCCCTGCGCTCTGGGGGTCAAGGACAGTGCCTACTCCCTGCGCTCTGGGGGTCAAGGACAGTGCCTACTCCCTGCAGCTCTGGGGGTCAAGGACAGTGCCTACTCCCTGGGGCTCTGGGGGTCAAGGACAGTGCCTACTCCCCGCTGCTCTGGAGGTCAAGGACAGTGCCTACTCCCTGCGGCTCTGGGGGTCAAGGACAGTGCCTACTCCCTGCGGCTCTGGGGGTCAAGGACAGTGCCTACTCCCCGGGGCTCTGGGGTTCAAGGACAGTGCCTACTCCCCGCGGCTCTGGAGGTCAAGGACAGTGCCTACTCCCTGCGGCTCTGGAGGTCAAGGACAGTGCCTTCTCCCTGCGCTCTGGGGGTCAAGGAGAGTGCCTACTCCCTGGGGCTCTGGGGGTCAAGGACAGTGCCTACTCCCTGGGGCTCTGGGGGTCAAGGACAGTGCCTACTCCCCGCTGCTCTGGAGGTCAAGGACAGTGCCTACGCCCTGCGACTCTGGGTATCAAGGACAGTGCCTACTCCCTGCGGCTCTGGGGGTCAAGGACAGTGCCTACTCCCTGGGGCTCCGGGGGTCAAGGACAGTGCCTACTCCCTGGGGCTCTGGAGGTCAAGGACAGTGCCTACTCCCCGGGGCTCTGGAGGTCAAGGACAGTGCCTACTCCCTGGGGCTCTGGGGGTCAAGGACAGTGCCTACTCCCTGGGGCTCAGGGGGTCAAGGACATTGCCTACTCCCTGGGGCTCTGGGGGTCAAGGACAGTGCCTACTCCCTGCGGCTCTGGGGGTCAAGGACAGTGCCTACTCCCTGGGGCTCCGGGGGTCAAGGACAGTGCCTACTCCCTGGGGCTCTGGGGGTCAAGGACAGTGCCTACTCCCTGGGGCTCTGGAGGTCAAGGACAGTGCCTACTCCCTGCGGCTCCGGGGGTCAAGGACAGTGCCTACTCCCTGGGGCTCCGGGGGTCAAGGACAGTGACTACTCCCCGGGGCTCTGGAGGTCAAGGACAGTGCCTACTCCCCGGGGCTCTGGAGGTCAAGGACAGTGCCTACTCCCTGCGGCTCTGGGGGTCAAGGACAGTGCCTACTCCGCGGGGCTCTGGGGGTAAAGGACAGTGCCTACTCCCCGCGGCTCTGGGGGTCAAGGACAGTGCCTACTCCCTGGGGCTCTGGAGGTCAAGGACAGTGCCTACTCCCTGCGGCTCTGGAGGTCAAGGACATTGCCTACTCCCTGGGGCTCTGGGGGTCAAGGACAGTGCCTACTCCCTGCGGCTCTGGAGGTCAAGGACAGTGCCTACTCCCTGGGGCTCTGGGGGTCAAGGACAGTGCCTACTCCCTGCGGCTCTGGAGGTCAAGGACAGTGCCTACTCCCTGCGCTCTGGGGGTCAAGGAGAGTGCCTACTCCCTGCAGCTCTGGAGGTCAAGGACAGTGCCTACTCCCTGCGCTCTGGAGGTCAAGGACAGTGCCTATTCCCCAGGGCTCTGGAGGTCAAGGACAGTGCCTACTCCCCGCGGCTCTGGGGGTCAAGGACAGTGCCTCCTCCCCGCGGCTCTGGGGGTCAAGGACAGTGCCTACTGCCCGCGGCTCTGGGGGTCAAGGACAGTGCCTACTCCCTGCGGCTCTGGGGGTCAAGGACAGTGCCTACTCCCTGCGGCTCTGGAGGTCAAGGACAGTGCCTACTCTCTGGGGCTCTGGGGGTCAAGGACAGTGCCTACTTTCTGCGGCTCTGGGGGTCAAGGACAGTGCCTACTCCCCGCTGCTCTGGAGTTCAAGGACAGTGCCTACTCCCTGCGGCTCTGGGGGTCAAGGACAGTGCCTACTCCCTGCGGCTCTGGGGGTCAAGGACAGTGCCTACTCCCCGCTGCTCTGGAGTTCAAGGACAGTGCCTACTCCCTGCGGCTCTGGGGTCAAGGACAGTGCCTACTCCCTGCGGCTCTGGGGGTCAAGGACAGTGCCTACTCCCTGGGGCTCTGGGGGTCAAGGACACTGCCTACTCCCTGGGGCTCTGGGGGTCAAGGACAGTGCCTACTCCCTGCGCTCTGGAGGTCAAGGACAGTGCCTACTCCCTGGGGCTCTGGAGGTCAAGGACAGTGCCTACTCCCTGCGGCTCTGGTGGTCAAGGACAGTGCCTACTCCCTGGGGCTCTGGAGGTCAAGGACAGTGCCTACTCCCTGGGGCTCTGGGGGTCAAGGACAGTGCCTACTCCCTGGGGCTCTGGGGGTCAAGGACAGTGCCTACTCCCCGCTGCTCTGGAGGTCAAGGACAGTGCCTACTCCCTGCGGCTCTGGAGGTCAAGGACAGTGCATACTCCCTGCGCTCTGGGGGTTAAGGACAGTGCCTACTCCCAGCGGCTCTGGGGGTCAAGGACAGTGCCTACTCCCTGGGGCTCTGGGGGTCAAGGATAGTGCCTACTCCCTGGGGCTCTGGGGGTCAAGGACAGTGCCTACTCCCCGCTGCTCTGGAGGTCAAGGACAGTGCCTACTCCCTGCGGCTCTGGAGGTCAAGGACAGTGCATACTCCCTGCGCTCTGGGGGTTAAGGACAGTGCCTACTCCCAGCGGCTCTGGAGGTCAAGGACAGTGCCTACTCCCAGGGGCTCTGGGGGTCAAGGACAGTGCCTACTCCCAGCGGCTCTGGGGGTCAAGGACAGTGCCTACTCCCTGCAGCTCTGGGGGTCAAGGACAGTGCCTACTCCCTGGGGCTCTGGGGGTCAAGGACAGTGCCTACTCCCCGCTGCTCTGGAGGTCAAGGACAGTGCCTACTCCCTGCGGCTCTGGGGGTCAAGGACAGTGCCTACTCCCTGCGGCTCTGGGGGTCAAGGACAGTGCCTACTCCCTGGGGCTCCGGGGGTCAAGGACAGTGCCTACTCCCTGGGGCTCTGGAGGTCAAGGACAGTGCCTACTCCCCGGGGCTCTGGAGGTCAAGGACAGTGCCTACTCCCTGGGGCTCTGGGGGTCAAGGACAGTGCCTACTCCCTGGGGCTCCGGGGGTCAAGGACAGTGCCTACTCCCTGGGGCTCTGGGGGTCAAGGACAGTGCCTACTCCCTGCGGCTCTGGGGGTCAAGGACAGTGCCTACTCCCTGGGGCTCCGGGGGTCAAGGACAGTGCCTACTCCCTGGGGCTCCGGGGGTCAAGGACAGTGCCTACTCCCTGGGGCTCTGGGGGTCAAGGACAGTGCCTACTCCCTGGGGCTCTGGAGGTCAAGGACAGTGCCTACTCCCTGCGGCTCTGGGGGTCAAGGACAGTGCCTACTCCCTGGGGCTCCGGGGGTCAAGGACAGTGCCTACTCCCTGGGGCTCTGGAGGTCAAGGACAGTGACTACTCCCCGGGGCTCTGGAGGTCAAGGACAGTGCCTACTCCCTGCGGCTCTGGGGGTCAAGGACAGTGCCTACTCCCCGGGGCTCTGGGGGTAAAGGACAGTGCCTACTCCCCGGGGCTCTGGAGGTCAAGGACAGTGCCTACTCCCCGGGGCTCTGGAGGTCAAGGACAGTGCCTACTCCCTGCGGCTCTGGGGGTCAAGGACAGTGCCTACTCCCTGGGGCTCTGGAGGTCAAGGACAGTGCCTACTCCCTGCGGCTCTGGAGGTCAAGGACAGTGCCTACTCCCTGGGGCTCTGGGGGTCAAGGACAGTGCCTACTCCCTGCGGCTCTGGAGGTCAAGGACAGTGCCTACTCCCTGGGGCTCTGGGGGTCAAGGACAGTGCCTACTCCCTGCGGCTCTGGAGGTCAAGGACAGTGCCTACTCCCTGCGCTCTGGGGGTCAAGGAGAGTGCCTACTCCCTGCAGCTCTGGAGGTCAAGGACAGTGCCTACTCCCTGCGCTCTGGAGGTCAAGGACAGTGCCTACTCCCCAGGGCTCTGGAGGTCAAGGACAGTGCCTACTCCCCGCGGCTCTGGGGGTCAAGGACAGTGCCTACTCCCCGCGGCTCTGGGGGTCAAGGACAGTGCCTACTGCCCGCGGCTCTGGGGGTCAAGGACAGTGCCTACTCCCTGCGGCTCTGGGGGTCAAGGACAGTGCCTACTCCCTGCGGCTCTGGAGGTCAAGGACAGTGCCTACTCTCTGGGGCTCTGGGGGTCAAGGACAGTGCCTACTCCCTGCGGCTCTGGGGGTCAAGGACAGTGCCTACTCCCCGCTTCTCTGGAGTTCAAGGACAGTGCCTACTCCCTGCGGCTCTGGGGGTCAAGGACAGTGCCTACTCCCTGCGGCTCTGGGGGTCAAGGACAGTGCCTACTCCCCGCTGCTCTGGAGTTCAAGGACAGTGCCTACTCCCTGCGGCTCTGGGGTCAAGGACAGTGCCTACTCCCCGCGGCTCTGGGGGTCAAGGATAGTGCCTACTCCCCGCGGCTCTGGGGGTCAAGGACAGTGCCTACTCCCCGCTGCTCTGGAGGTCAAGGACAGTGCCTACTCCCTGGGGCTCTGGAGGTCAAGGACAGTGCATATTCCCCGCGGCTCTGGGGGTCAAGGACAGTGCCTACTCCCTGCGGCTCTGGGGGTCACGGACAGTGCCTACTCCCTGCGGCTCTGGGGGTCAAGGACAGTGCCTACTCCCTGGGGCTCTGGAGGTCAAGGACAGTTTCTACTCCCTGGGGCTCTGGAGGTCAAGGACAGTGCCTACTCCCTGGGGCTCTGGAGGTCAAGGACAGTGCCTACTCCCTGCGGCTCTGGGGGTCAAGGACAGTGCCTACTCCCTGCGGCTCTGGAGGTCAAGGACAGTGCCTACTCCCTGCGGTTCTGGAGGTCAAGGACAGTGCCTACTCCCTGCGGCTCTGGAGGTCAAGGACAGTGCCTTCTCCCTGCGCTCTGGGGGTCAAGGAGAGTGCCTACTCCCTGGGGCTCTGGGGGTCAAGGACAGTGCCTACTCCCTGCGGCTCTGGGGGTCAAGGACAGTGCCTACTCCATGCACTCTGGGGGTCAAGGACAGTGCCTACTCCATGCGCTCTGGGGGTCAATGACAGTGCCTACTCCCTGCGCTCTGGGGGTCAATGAGAGTGCCTACTCCCTGCGCTCTGGGGGTCAAGGACAGTGCCTACTCCCTGCGCTCTGGGGGTCAAGGACAGTGCCTACTCCCTGCGGCTCTGGGGGTCAAGGACAGTGCCTACTCCCTGCGCTCTGGGGTCAAGGACAGTGCCTACTCCCTGCGGCTCTGGGGGTCAAGGACAGTGCCTACTCCCTGCGCTCTGGGGGTCAAGGACAGTGCCTACTCCCTGCGCTCTGGGGGTCAAGGACAGTGCCTACTCCCTGCGCTCTGGGGGTCAAGGACAGTGCCTACTCCCCGCTGCTCTGGGGGTCAAGGACAGTGCCTACTCCCTGCGCTCTGGGGGTCAAGGACAGTGCCTACTCCCTGCGCTCCGGGGGTCAAGGACAGTGCCTACTCCCTGCGGCTCTGGTGGTCAAGGACAGTGCCTACTCCACGCTGCTCTGGAGGTCAAGGACAGTGCCTACTCCCTGCGCTCTGGGGGTCAAGGAAAGTCCCTACTGCCTGCGCTCTGGAGGTCAAGGACAGTGCCTACTCCCTGCGCTCTGGGGGTCAAGGACAGTGCCTACTCCCTGCGGCTCTGGGGGTCAAGGACAGTGCCTACTCCCTGCGCTCTGGGGGTCAAGGACAGTGCCTACTCCCTGGGGCTCTGTGGGTCAAGGTCAGTGCCTACTCCCTGCGGCTCTGGGGGTCAAGGACAGTGCCTACTCCCTGCGCTCTGGGGGTCAAGGACAGTGCCTACTCCCTGCGCTCTGGGGGTCAAGGACAGTGCCTATTCCCTGCGGCTCTGGGGGTCAAGGACAGTGCCTACTCCCCGCGGCTCTGGAGGTCAAGGACAGTGCCTACTCCCTGGGGCTCTGGGGGTCAAGGACAGTGCCTACTCCCTGCGGCTCTGGAGGTCAAGGACAGTGCCTACTCCCTGCAGCTCTGGAGGTCAAGGACAGTGCCTACTCCCTGGGGCTCTGGAGGTCAAGGACAGTGCCTACTCCCTGCGGCTCTGGGGGTCAAGGACAGTGCCTACTCCCCGCTGCTCTGGGGGTCAAGGACAGTGCCTACTCCCTGGGGCTCTGGATGTCAAGGACAGTGCATATTCCCCGCGGCTCTGGGGGTCAAGGACAGTGCCTACTCCCTGCGACTCTGGGGGTCAAGGACAGTGCCTACTCCCTGCGGCTCTGGGGGTCAAGGAGAGTGCCTACTCCCTGCGGCTCTGGGAGTCAAGGACAGTGCCTACTCCCTGCGCTCTGGAGGTCAAGGACAGTGCCTACTGCCTGCGGCTCTGGGGGTCAAGGACAGTGCCTACCCCCTGCGGCTCTGGGGGTCAAGGACAGTGCCTAACTCCCTGCGGCTCTGGGGGTCAAGCACAGTGCCTACTCCCTGCGTTCTGGGGGTCAAGGACAGTGCCTACTCCCTGCAGCTCTGGAGGTCAAGGACAGTGCCTACTCCCTGGGGCACTGGAGGTCAAGGACAGTGCCTACTCCCTGGGGCTCTGGGGGTCAAGGACAGTGCCTACTCCCTGCGCTCTGGGGGTCAAGGACAGTGCCTACTCCCTGCGCTCTGGAGGTCAAGGACAGTGCCTACTCCCTGGGGCTCTGGGGGTCAAGGACAGTGCCTACTCCCTGCGCTCTGGAGGTCATGGACAGTGCCTACTCCCTGGAGCTCTGGAGGTCAAGGACAGTGCCTACTCCCTGCGCTCTGGGGGTCAAGGACAGTGCCTACTCCCTGGGGCTCTGGAGGTCAAGGACAGTGCCTACTCCCTGGGGCTCTGGAGGTCAAGGACAGTGCCTTCTCCCTGGGGCTCTGGAGTTCAAGGACAGTGCCTACTCCCTGCGCCTCTGGGGATCAAGGACATTGCCTACTCCCTGCGGCTCTGGGGGTCAAGGACAGTGCCTACTCCCTGCGGCTCTGGGGGTCAAGGACAGTGCCTACTCCCTGCGCTCTGGGGGTCAAGGACAGTGCCTACTCCCTGCAGCTCTGGAGGTAAAGGACAGTGCCTACTCCCTGGGGCTCTGGAGGTCAAGGACAGTGCCTACTCCCTGCGGCTCTGGGGGTCAAGGACAGTGCCTACTCCCTGGGGCTCTGGAGGTCAAGGACAGTGCCTACTCCCTGCGCTCTGGAGGTCAAGGACAGTGCCTACTCCCTGGGGCTCTGGAGGTCAAGGACAGTGCCTACTCCCTGGGGCTCTGGAGGTCAAGGACAGTGCCTACTCCCTGGGGCTCTGGAGGTCAAGAACAGTGCCTACTCCCTGCGGCTCTGGGGGTCAAGGACAGTGCCTACTCCCTGGGGCTCTGGAGGTCAAGGACAGTGCCTACTCCCTGCGGCTCTGGGGGTCAAGGACAGTGCGTACTCCCTGGGGCTCTGGAGGTCAAGGACAGTGCCTACTACCTGCGGCTCTGGGGGTCAAAAACAGTGCCTACTCTCTGCGGCTCTGGAGGTCAAGGACAGTGCCTACTCCCTGCGGCTCTGGGGGTCAAGGACAGTGCCTACTCCCCGCTGCTCTGGGGGTCAAGGACAGTGCCTACTCCATGCGCTCTGGAGGTCAAGGACAGTGCCTACTCCCTACGCTCTGGAGGTCAAGGACAGTGCCTACTCCCTGCGGCTCTGGGGGTCAAGGACAGTGCCTACTCCCTGGGGCTCTGGGGGTCAAGGACAGTGCCTACTCCCTGGGGCTCTGGGGGTCAAGGACAGTGCCTACTCCCTGCGGCTCTGGGGGTCAAGGACAGTGCCTACTCCCTGCGGCTCTGGGGGTCAAGGACAGTGCCTACTCCCTGCGGCTCTGGGGGTCAAGGACAGTGCCTACTCCCTGCGCTCTGGGGGTCAAGGACAGTGCCTACTCCCTGCGCTCTGGGGGTCAAGGACAGTGCCTACTCCCTGGGGCTCTGGGGGTCAAGGACAGTGCCTACTCCCCGCTGCTCTGGAGGTCAAGGACAGTGCCTACTCCCTGCGGCTCTGGAGGTCAAGGACAGTGCCTACTCCCTGCAGCTCTGGAGGTCAAGGACAGTACCTACTCCCTGCGCTCTGGAGGTCAAGGACAGTGCCTACTCCCTGCGGCTCTGGAGGTCAAGGACAGTGCCTACTCCCTGCGCTCTGGAGGTCAAGGACAGTGCCTACTCCCTGGGGCTCTGGAGGTCAAGGACAGTGCCTACTCCCTGCGCTCTGGAGGTCAAGGACAGTGCCTACTCCCTGCGCTCTGGAGGTCAAGGACAGTGCCTACTCCCTACGGCTCTGGGGGTCAAGGAAGGTGCCTACTCCCTGCGGCTCTGGGGGTCAAGGACAGTGCCTACTCCCTGCGGCTCTGGGGGTCAAGGACAGTGCCTACTCCCTGCGCTCTGGGGGTCAAAGACAGTGCCTATACCCTGCACCTCTGGCGGTCAAGGACAGTGTATACTCCCTGGGGCTCTGGAGGTCAAGGACAGTGCCTACTCCCTGCAGTTCTGGGGGTCAAGGACAGTGCCTACTCCCTGCGGCTCTGGAGGTCAAGGACAGTGCCTACTCCCTGCGGATCTGGGGGTCAAGGACAGTGCCTACTCTCTGCAGCTCTGGAGGTCAAGGACAGTGCCTACTCCCTGCGCTCTGGAGGTCAAGGACAGTGCATACTCCCTGCGATCTGGAGGTCAAGGACAGTGCCTAGTCCCTGGGGCTCTGGAGGTCAAGGACAGTGCCTACTCCCTGCGGCTCTGGGGGTCAAGGACAGTGCCTACTCTCTGCAGCTGTGGAGGTCAAGGACAGTGCCTACTCCCTGGGGCTCTGGAGGTCAAGGACAGTGCCTACTCCCTGCGGCTCTGGGGGTCAAGGACAGTGCCTACTCCCTGCACTCTGGGGGTCAAGGACAGTGCCTACTCCCTGCAGCTCTGGAGGTCAAGGACAGTGCCTACTCCCTGCAGCTCTGGAGGTCAAGGACAGTGCCTACTCCCTGCGTCTCTGGGGGTCAAGGACAGTGCCTACTCCCTGCGCTCTGGGGGTCAAGGACAGTGCCTACTCCCTGCGCTCTGGGGGTCAAGGACAGTGCCTACTCCCTGCGCTCTGGGGGTCAAGGACAGTGCCTACTCCCCGGGGCTCTGGGGGTCAAGGTCAGTGCCTACTCCCTGCGGCTCTGGGGGTCAAGGACAGTGCCTACTCCCTGCGCTCTGGGGGTCAAGGACAGTGCCTACTCCCTGCGCTCTGGGGGTCAAGGACAGTGCCTACTCCCTGCGGCTCTGGGGGTCAAGGACAGTGCCTACTCCCCGCGGCTCTGGAGGTCAAGGACAGTGCCTACTCCCTGGGGCTCTGGGGGTCAAGGACAGTGCCTACTCCCTGCGGCTCTGGAGGTCAAGGACAGTGCCTACTCCCTGCAGCTCTGGAGGTCAAGGACAGTGCCTACTCCCTGGGGCTCTGGAGGTCAAGGACAGTGCCTACTCCCTGCGGCTCTGGGGGTCAAGGACAGTGCCTACTCCCCGCTGCTCTGGGGGTCAAGGACAGTGCCTACTCCCTGGGGCTCTGGATGTCAAGGACAGTGCATATTCCCCGCGGCTCTGGGGGTCAAGGACAGTGCCTACTCCCTGCGACTCTGGGGGTCAAGGACAGTGCCTACTCCCTGCGGCTCTGGGGGTCAAGGAGAGTGCCTACTCCCTGCGGCTCTGGGAGTCAAGGACAGTGCCTACTCCCTGCGCTCTGGAGGTCAAGGACAGTGCCTACTGCCTGCGGCTCTGGGGGTCAAGGACAGTGCCTACCCCCTGCGGCTCTGGGGGTCAAGGACAGTGCCTAACTCCCTGCGGCTCTGGGGGTCAAGCACAGTGCCTACTCCCTGCGTTCTGGGGGTCAAGGACAGTGCCTACTCCCTGCAGCTCTGGAGGTCAAGGACAGTGCCTACTCCCTGGGGCACTGGAGGTCAAGGACAGTGCCTACTCCCTGGGGCTGTGGGGGTCAAGGACAGTGCCTACTCCCTGCGCTCTGGGGGTCAAGGACAGTGCCTACTCCCTGCGCTCTGGAGGTCAAGGACAGTGCCTACTCCCTGGGGCTCTGGGGGTCAAGGACAGTGCCTACTCCCTGCGCTCTGGAGGTCATGGACAGTGCCTACTCCCTGGAGCTCTGGAGGTCAAGGACAGTGCCTACTCCCTGCGCTCTGGGGGTCAAGGACAGTGCCTACTCCCTGGGGCTCTGGAGGTCAAGGACAGTGCCTACTCCCTGGGGCTCTGGAGGTCAAGGACAGTGCCTACTCCCTGGGGCTCTGGAGTTCAAGGACAGTGCCTACTCCCTGCGCCTCTGGGGATCAAGGACATTGCCTACTCCCTGCGGCTCTGGGGGTCAAGGACAGTGCCTACTCCCTGCGGCTCTGGGGGTCAAGGACAGTGCCTACTCCCTGCGCTCTGGGGGTCAAGGACAGTGCCTACTCCCTGCAGCTCTGGAGGTAAAGGACAGTGCCTACTCCCTGGGGCTCTGGAGGTCAAGGACAGTGCCTACTCCCTGCGGCTCTGGGGGTCAAGGACAGTGCCTACTCCCTGGGGCTCTGGAGGTCAAGGACAGTGCCTACTCCCTGCGCTCTGGAGGTCAAGGACAGTGCCTACTCCCTGGGGCTCTGGAGGTCAAGGACAGTGCCTACTCCCTGGGGCTCTGGAGGTCAAGGACAGTGCCTACTCCCTGGGGCTCTGGAGGTCAAGAACAGTGCCTACTCCCTGCGGCTCTGGGGGTCAAGGACAGTGCCTACTCCCTGGGGCTCTGGAGGTCAAGGACAGTGCCTACTCCCTGCGGCTCTGGGGGTCAAGGACAGTGCGTACTCCCTGGGGCTCTGGAGGTCAAGGACAGTGCCTACTACCTGCGGCTCTGGGGGTCAAAAACAGTGCCTACTCTCTGCGGCTCTGGAGGTCAAGGACAGTGCCTACTCCCTGCGGCTCTGGGGGTCAAGGACAGTGCCTACTCCCCGCTGCTCTGGGGGTCAAGGACAGTGCCTACTCCATGCGCTCTGGAGGTCAAGGACAGTGCCTACTCCCTACGCTCTGGAGGTCAAGGACAGTGCCTACTCCCTGCGGCTCTGGGGGTCAAGGACAGTGCCTACTCCCTGGGGCTCTGGGGGTCAAGGACAGTGCCTACTCCCTGGGGCTCTGGGGGTCAAGGACAGTGCCTACTCCATGCGGCTCTGGGGGTCAAGGACAGTGCCTACTCCATGTGGCTCTGGGGGTCAAGGACAGTGCCTACTCCCTGCGGCTCTGGGGGTCAAGGACAGTGCCTACTCCCTGCGGCTCTGGGGGTCAAGGACAGTGCCTACTCCCTGCGCTCTGGGGGTCAAGGACAGTGCCTACTCCCTGCGCTCTGGGGGTCAAGGACAGTGCCTACTCCCTGGGGCTCTGGGGGTCAAGGACAGTGCCTACTCCCCGCTGCTCTGGAGGTCAAGGACAGTGCCTACTCCCTGCGGCTCTGGAGGTCAAGGACAGTGCCTACTCCCTGCAGCTCTGGAGGTCAAGGACAGTACCTACTCCCTGCGCTCTGGAGGTCAAGGACAGTGCCTACTCCCTGCGGCTCTGGAGGTCAAGGACAGTGCCTACTCCCTGCGCTCTGGAGGTCAAGGACAGTGCCTAGTCCCTGGGGCTCTGGAGGTCAAGGACAGTGCCTACTCCCTGCGGCTCTGGGGGTCAAGGACAGTGCCTACTCTCTGCAGCTGTGGAGGTCAAGGACAGTGCCTACTCCCTGGGGCTCTGGAGGTCAAGGACAGTGCCTACTCCCTGCGGCTCTGGGGGTCAAGGACAGTGCCTACTCCCTGCGCTCTGGGGGTCAAGGACAGTGCCTACTCCCTGCAGCTCTGGAGGTCAAGGACAGTGCCTACTCCCTGCAGCTCTAGAGGTCAAGGACAGTGCCTACTCCCTGCGTCTCTGGGGGTCAAGGACAGTGCCTACTCCCTGCGGCTCTGGGGGTCACGGACAGTGCCTACTCCCTGCGGCTCTGGGGGTCAAGGACAGTGCCTACTCCCTGGGGCTCTGGAGGTCAAGGACAGTTTCTACTCCCTGGGGCTCTGGAGGTCAAGGACAGTGCCTACTCCCTGGGGCTCTGGAGGTCAAGGACAGTGCCTACTCCCTGCGGCTCTGGGGGTCAAGGACAGTGCCTACTCCCTGCGGCTCTGGAGGTCAAGGACAGTGCCTACTCCCTGCGGTTCTGGAGGTCAAGGACAGTGCCTACTCCCTGCGGCTCTGGAGGTCAAGGACAGTGCCTTCTCCCTGCGCTCTGGGGGTCAAGGAGAGTGCCTACTCCCTGGGGCTCTGGGGGTCAAGGACAGTGCCTACTCCCTGCGGCTCTGGGGGTCAAGGACAGTGCCTACTCCATGCACTCTGGGGGTCAAGGACAGTGCCTACTCCATGCGCTCTGGGGGTCAATGACAGTGCCTACTCCCTGCGCTCTGGGGGTCAATGAGAGTGCCTACTCCCTGCGCTCTGGGGGTCAAGGACAGTGCCTACTCCCTGCGCTCTGGGGGTCAAGGACAGTGCCTACTCCCTGCGGCTCTGGGGGTCAAGGACAGTGCCTACTCCCTGCGCTCTGGGGTCAAGGACAGTGCCTACTCCCTGCGGCTCTGGGGGTCAAGGACAGTGCCTACTCCCTGCGCTCTGGGGGTCAAGGACAGTGCCTACTCCCTGCGCTCTGGGGGTCAAGGACAGTGCCTACTCCCTGCGCTCTGGGGGTCAAGGACAGTGCCTACTCCCCGCTGCTCTGGGGGTCAAGGACAGTGCCTACTCCCTGCGCTCTGGGGGTCAAGGACAGTGCCTACTCCCTGCGCTCCGGGGGTCAAGGACAGTGCCTACTCCCTGCGGCTCTGGTGGTCAAGGACAGTGCCTACTCCACGCTGCTCTGGAGGTCAAGGACAGTGCCTACTCCCTGCGCTCTGGGGGTCAAGGAAAGTCCCTACTGCCTGCGCTCTGGAGGTCAAGGACAGTGCCTACTCCCTGCGCTCTGGGGGTCAAGGACAGTGCCTACTCCCTGCGGCTCTGGGGGTCAAGGACAGTGCCTACTCCCTGCGCTCTGGGGGTCAAGGACAGTGCCTACTCCCTGGGGCTCTGTGGGTCAAGGTCAGTGCCTACTCCCTGCGGCTCTGGGGGTCAAGGACAGTGCCTACTCCCTGCGCTCTGGGGGTCAAGGACAGTGCCTACTCCCTGCGCTCTGGGGGTCAAGGACAGTGCCTACTCCCTGCGGCTCTGGGGGTCAAGGACAGTGCCTACTCCCCGCGGCTCTGGAGGTCAAGGACAGTGCCTACTCCCTGGGGCTCTGGGGGTCAAGGACAGTGCCTACTCCCTGCGGCTCTGGAGGTCAAGGACAGTGCCTACTCCCTGCAGCTCTGGAGGTCAAGGACAGTGCCTACTCCCTGGGGCTCTGGAGGTCAAGGACAGTGCCTACTCCCTGCGGCTCTGGGGGTCAAGGACAGTGCCTACTCCCCGCTGCTCTGGGGGTCAAGGACAGTGCCTACTCCCTGGGGCTCTGGATGTCAAGGACAGTGCATATTCCCCGCGGCTCTGGGGGTCAAGGACAGTGCCTACTCCCTGCGACTCTGGGGGTCAAGGACAGTGCCTACTCCCTGCGGCTCTGGGGGTCAAGGAGAGTGCCTACTCCCTGCGGCTCTGGGAGTCAAGGACAGTGCCTACTCCCTGCGCTCTGGAGGTCAAGGACAGTGCCTACTGCCTGCGGCTCTGGGGGTCAAGGACAGTGCCTACCCCCTGCGGCTCTGGGGGTCAAGGACAGTGCCTAACTCCCTGCGGCTCTGGGGGTCAAGCACAGTGCCTACTCCCTGCGTTCTGGGGGTCAAGGACAGTGCCTACTCCCTGCAGCTCTGGAGGTCAAGGACAGTGCCTACTCCCTGGGGCACTGGAGGTCAAGGACAGTGCCTACTCCCTGGGGCTCTGGGGGTCAAGGACAGTGCCTACTCCCTGCGCTCTGGGGGTCAAGGACAGTGCCTACTCCCTGCGCTCTGGAGGTCAAGGACAGTGCCTACTCCCTGGGGCTCTGGGGGTCAAGGACAGTGCCTACTCCCTGCGCTCTGGAGGTCATGGACAGTGCCTACTCCCTGGAGCTCTGGAGGTCAAGGACAGTGCCTACTCCCTGCGCTCTGGGGGTCAAGGACAGTGCCTACTCCCTGGGGCTCTGGAGGTCAAGGACAGTGCCTACTCCCTGGGGCTCTGGAGGTCAAGGACAGTGCCTTCTCCCTGGGGCTCTGGAGTTCAAGGACAGTGCCTACTCCCTGCGCCTCTGGGGATCAAGGACATTGCCTACTCCCTGCGGCTCTGGGGGTCAAGGACAGTGCCTACTCCCTGCGGCTCTGGGGGTCAAGGACAGTGCCTACTCCCTGCGCTCTGGGGGTCAAGGACAGTGCCTACTCCCTGCAGCTCTGGAGGTAAAGGACAGTGCCTACTCCCTGGGGCTCTGGAGGTCAAGGACAGTGCCTACTCCCTGCGGCTCTGGGGGTCAAGGACAGTGCCTACTCCCTGGGGCTCTGGAGGTCAAGGACAGTGCCTACTCCCTGCGCTCTGGAGGTCAAGGACAGTGCCTACTCCCTGGGGCTCTGGAGGTCAAGGACAGTGCCTACTCCCTGGGGCTCTGGAGGTCAAGGACAGTGCCTACTCCCTGGGGCTCTGGAGGTCAAGGACAGTGCCTACTCCCTGCGGCTCTGGGGGTCAAGGACAGTGCCTACTCCCTGGGGCTCTGGAGGTCAAGGACAGTGCCTACTCCCTGCGGCTCTGGGGGTCAAGGACAGTGCGTACTCCCTGGGGCTCTGGAGGTCAAGGACAGTGCCTACTACCTGCGGCTCTGGGGGTCAAATCAGTGCCTACTCTCTGCGGCTCTGGAGGTCAAGGACAGTGCCTACTCCCTGCGGCTCTGGGGGTCAAGGACAGTGCCTACTCCCCGCTGCTCTGGGGGTCAAGGACAGTGCCTACTCCATGCGCTCTGGAGGTCAAGGACAGTGCCTACTCCCTACGCTCTGGAGGTCAAGGACAGTGCCTACTCCCTGCGGCTCTGGGGGTCAAGGACAGTGCCTACTCCCTGGGGCTCTGGGGGTCAAGGACAGTGCCTACTCCCTGGGGCTCCGGGGGTCAAGGACAGTGCCTACTCCCTGCGGCTCTGGGGGTCAAGGACAGTGCCTACTCCCTGCGGCTCTGGGGGTCAAGGACAGTGCCTACTCCCTGCGGCTCTGGGGGTCAAGGACAGTGCCTACTCCCTGCGCTCTGGGGGTCAAGGACAGTGCCTACTCCCTGCGCTCTGGGGGTCAAGGACAGTGCCTACTCCCTGGGGCTCTGGGGGTCAAGGACAGTGCCTACTCCCCGCTGCTCTGGAGGTCAAGGACAGTGCCTACTCCCTGCGGCTCTGGAGGTCAAGGACAGTGCCTACTCCCTGCAGCTCTGGAGGTCAAGGACAGTACCTACTCCCTGCGCTCTGGAGGTCAAGGACAGTGCCTACTCCCTGCGGCTCTGGAGGTCAAGGACAGTGCCTACTCCCTGCGCTCTGGAGGTCAAGGACAGTGCCTACTCCCTGGGGCTCTGGAGGTCAAGGACAGTGCCTACTCCCTGCGCTCTGGAGGTCAAGGACAGTGCCTACTCCCTGCGCTCTGGAGGTCAAGGACAGTGCCTACTCCCTACGGCTCTGGGGGTCAAGGAAGGTGCCTACTCCCTGCGGCTCTGGGGGTCAAGGACAGTGCCTACTCCCTGCGGCTCTGGGGGTCAAGGACAGTGCCTACTCCCTGCGCTCTGGGGGTCAAAGACAGTGCCTATACCCTGCACCTCTGGAGGTCAAGGACAGTGTATACTCCCTGGGGCTCTGGAGGTCAAGGACAGTGCCTACTCCCTGCAGTTCTGGGGGTCAAGGACAGTGCCTACTCCCTGCGGCTCTGGAGGTCAAGGACAGTGCCTACTCCCTGCGGATCTGGGGGTCAAGGACAGTGCCTACTCTCTGCAGCTCTGGAGGTCAAGGACAGTGCCTACTCCCTGCGCTCTGGAGGTCAAGGACAGTGCATACTCCCTGCGATCTGGAGGTCAAGGACAGTGCCTAGTCCCTGGGGCTCTGGAGGTCAAGGACAGTGCCTACTCCCTGCGGCTCTGGGGGTCAAGGACAGTGCCTACTCTCTGCAGCTGTGGAGGTCAAGGACAGTGCCTACTCCCTGGGGCTCTGGAGGTCAAGGACAGTGCCTACTCCCTGCGGCTCTGGGGGTCAAGGACAGTGCCTACTCCCTGCGCTCTGGGGGTCAAGGACAGTGCCTACTCCCTGCAGCTCTGGAGGTCAAGGACAGTGCCTACTCCCTGCAGCTCTGGAGGTCAAGGACAGTGCCTACTCCCTGCGTCTCTGGGGGTCAAGGACAGTGCCTACTCCCTGCGCTCTGGGGGTCAAGGACAGTGCCTACTCCCTGCGCTCTGGGGGTCAAGGACAGTGCCTACTCCCTGCGCTCTGGGGGTCAAGGACAGTGCCTACTCCCTGGGGCTCTGGGGGTCAAGGTCAGTGCCTACTCCCTGCGGCTCTGGGGGTCAAGGACAGTGCCTACTCCCTGCGCTCTGGGGGTCAAGGACAGTGCCTACTCCCTGCGCTCTGGGGGTCAAGGACAGTGCCTACTCCCTGCGGCTCTGGGGGTCAAGGACAGTGCCTACTCCCCGCGGCTCTGGAGGTCAAGGACAGTGCCTACTCCCTGGGGCTCTGTGGGTCAAGGACAGTGCCTACTCCCTGCGGCTCTGGAGGTCAAGGACAGTGCCTACTCCCTGCAGCTCTGGAGGTCAAGGACAGTGCCTACTCCCTGGGGCTCTGGAGGTCAAGGACAGTGCCTACTCCCTGCGGCTCTGGGGGTCAAGGACAGTGCCTACTCCCCGCTGCTCTGGGGGTCAAGGACAGTGCCTACTCCCTGGGGCTCTGGATGTCAAGGACAGTGCATATTCCCCGCGGCTCTGGGGGTCAAGGACAGTGCCTACTCCCTGCGACTCTGGGGGTCAAGGACAGTGCCTACTCCCTGCGGCTCTGGGGGTCAAGGAGAGTGCCTACTCCCTGCGGCTCTGGGAGTCAAGGACAGTGCCTACTCCCTGCGCTCTGGAGGTCAAGGACAGTGCCTACTGCCTGCGGCTCTGGGGGTCAAGGACAGTGCCTACCCCCTGCGGCTCTGGGGGTCAAGGACAGTGCCTAACTCCCTGCGGCTCTGGGGGTCAAGCACAGTGCCTACTCCCTGCGTTCTGGGGGTCAAGGACAGTGCCTACTCCCTGCAGCTCTGGAGGTCAAGGACAGTGCCTACTCCCTGGGGCACTGGAGGTCAAGGACAGTGCCTACTCCCTGGGGCTGTGGGGGTCAAGGACAGTGCCTACTCCCTGCGCTCTGGGGGTCAAGGACAGTGCCTACTCCCTGCGCTCTGGAGGTCAAGGACAGTGCCTACTCCCTGGGGCTCTGGGGGTCAAGGACAGTGCCTACTCCCTGCGCTCTGGAGGTCATGGACAGTGCCTACTCCCTGGAGCTCTGGAGGTCAAGGACAGTGCCTACTCCCTGCGCTCTGGGGGTCAAGGACAGTGCCTACTCCCTGGGGCTCTGGAGGTCAAGGACAGTGCCTACTCCCTGGGGCTCTGGAGGTCAAGGACAGTGCCTACTCCCTGGGGCTCTGGAGTTCAAGGACAGTGCCTACTCCCTGCGCCTCTGGGGATCAAGGACATTGCCTACTCCCTGCGGCTCTGGGGGTCAAGGACAGTGCCTACTCCCTGCGGCTCTGGGGGTCAAGGACAGTGCCTACTCCCTGCGCTCTGGGGGTCAAGGACAGTGCCTACTCCCTGCAGCTCTGGAGGTAAAGGACAGTGCCTACTCCCTGGGGCTCTGGAGGTCAAGGACAGTGCCTACTCCCTGCGGCTCTGGGGGTCAAGGACAGTGCCTACTCCCTGGGGCTCTGGAGGTCAAGGACAGTGCCTACTCCCTGCGCTCTGGAGGTCAAGGACAGTGCCTACTCCCTGGGGCTCTGGAGGTCAAGGACAGTGCCTACTCCCTGGGGCTCTGGAGGTCAAGGACAGTGCCTACTCCCTGGGGCTCTGGAGGTCAAGAACAGTGCCTACTCCCTGCGGCTCTGGGGGTCAAGGACAGTGCCTACTCCCTGGGGCTCTGGAGGTCAAGGACAGTGCCTACTCCCTGCGGCTCTGGGGGTCAAGGACAGTGCGTACTCCCTGGGGCTCTGGAGGTCAAGGACAGTGCCTACTACCTGCGGCTCTGGGGGTCAAAAACAGTGCCTACTCTCTGCGGCTCTGGAGGTCAAGGACAGTGCCTACTCCCTGCGGCTCTGGGGGTCAAGGACAGTGCCTACTCCCCGCTGCTCTGGGGGTCAAGGACAGTGCCTACTCCATGCGCTCTGGAGGTCAAGGACAGTGCCTACTCCCTACGCTCTGGAGGTCAAGGACAGTGCCTACTCCCTGCGGCTCTGGGGGTCAAGGACAGTGCCTACTCCCTGGGGCTCTGGGGGTCAAGGACAGTGCCTACTCCCTGGGGCTCTGGGGGTCAAGGACAGTGCCTACTCCCTGCGGCTCTGGGGGTCAAGGACAGTGCCTACTCCATCTGGCTCTGGGGGTCAAGGACAGTGCCTACTCCCTGCGGCTCTGGGGGTCAAGGACAGTGCCTACTCCCTGCGGCTCTGGGGGTCAAGGACAGTGCCTACTCCCTGCGCTCTGGGGGTCAAGGACAGTGCCTACTCCCTGCGCTCTGGGGGTCAAGGACAGTGCCTACTCCCTGCGGCTCTGGGGGTCACGGACAGTGCCTACTCCCTGCGGCTCTGGGGGTCAAGGACAGTGCCTACTCCCTGGGGCTCTGGAGGTCAAGGACAGTTTCTACTCCCTGGGGCTCTGGAGGTCAAGGACAGTGCCTACTCCCTGGGGCTCTGGAGGTCAAGGACAGTGCCTACTCCCTGCGGCTCTGGGGGTCAAGGACAGTGCCTACTCCCTGCGGCTCTGGAGGTCAAGGACAGTGCCTACTCCCTGCGGTTCTGGAGGTCAAGGACAGTGCCTACTCCCTGCGGCTCTGGAGGTCAAGGACAGTGCCTTCTCCCTGCGCTCTGGGGGTCAAGGAGAGTGCCTACTCCCTGGGGCTCTGGGGGTCAAGGACAGTGCCTACTCCCTGCGGCTCTGGGGGTCAAGGACAGTGCCTACTCCATGCACTCTGGGGGTCAAGGACAGTGCCTACTCCATGCGCTCTGGGGGTCAATGACAGTGCCTACTCCCTGCGCTCTGGGGGTCAATGAGAGTGCCTACTCCCTGCGCTCTGGGGGTCAAGGACAGTGCCTACTCCCTGCGCTCTGGGGGTCAAGGACAGTGCCTACTCCCTGCGGCTCTGGGGGTCAAGGACAGTGCCTACTCCCTGCGCTCTGGGGTCAAGGACAGTGCCTACTCCCTGCGGATCTGGGGGTCAAGGACAGTGCCTACTCCCTGCGCTCTGGGGGTCAAGGACAGTGCCTACTCCCTGCGCTCTGGGGGTCAAGGACAGTGCCTACTCCCTGCGCTCTGGGGGTCAAGGACAGTGCCTACTCCCCGCTGCTCTGGGGGTCAAGGACAGTGCCTACTCCCTGCGCTCTGGGGGTCAAGGACAGTGCCTACTCCCTGCGCTCCGGGGGTCAAGGACAGTGCCTACTCCCTGCGGCTCTGGTGGTCAAGGACAGTGCCTACTCCACGCTGCTCTGGAGGTCAAGGACAGTGCCTACTCCCTGCGCTCTGGGGGTCAAGGAAAGTCCCTACTGCCTGCGCTCTGGAGGTCAAGGACAGTGCCTACTCCCTGCGCTCTGGGGGTCAAGGACAGTGCCTACTCCCTGCGGCTCTGGGGGTCAAGGACAGTGCCTACTCCCTGCGCTCTGGGGGTCAAGGACAGTGCCTACTCCCTGGGGCTCTGTGGGTCAAGGTCAGTGCCTACTCCCTGCGGCTCTGGGGGTCAAGGACAGTGCCTACTCCCTGCGCTCTGGGGGTCAAGGACAGTGCCTACTCCCTGCGCTCTGGGGGTCAAGGACAGTGCCTACTCCCTGCGGCTCTGGGGGTCAAGGACAGTGCCTACTCCCCGCGGCTCTGGAGGTCAAGGACAGTGCCTACTCCCTGGGGCTCTGGGGGTCAAGGACAGTGCCTACTCCCTGCGGCTCTGGAGGTCAAGGACAGTGCCTACTCCCTGCAGCTCTGGAGGTCAAGGACAGTGCCTACTCCCTGGGGCTCTGGAGGTCAAGGACAGTGCCTACTCCCTGCGGCTCTGGGGGTCAAGGACAGTGCCTACTCCCCGCTGCTCTGGGGGTCAAGGACAGTGCCTACTCCCTGGGGCTCTGGATGTCAAGGACAGTGCATATTCCCCGCGGCTCTGGGGGTCAAGGACAGTGCCTACTCCCTGCGACTCTGGGGGTCAAGGACAGTGCCTACTCCCTGCGGCTCTGGGGGTCAAGGAGAGTGCCTACTCCCTGCGGCTCTGGGAGTCAAGGACAGTGCCTACTCCCTGCGCTCTGGAGGTCAAGGACAGTGCCTACTGCCTGCGGCTCTGGGGGTCAAGGACAGTGCCTACCCCCTGCGGCTCTGGGGGTCAAGGACAGTGCCTAACTCCCTGCGGCTCTGGGGGTCAAGCACAGTGCCTACTCCCTGCGTTCTGGGGGTCAAGGACAGTGCCTACTCCCTGCAGCTCTGGAGGTCAAGGACAGTGCCTACTCCCTGGGGCACTGGAGGTCAAGGACAGTGCCTACTCCCTGGGGCTCTGGGGGTCAAGGACAGTGCCTACTCCCTGCGCTCTGGGGGTCAAGGACAGTGCCTACTCCCTGCGCTCTGGAGGTCAAGGACAGTGCCTACTCCCTGGGGCTCTGGGGGTCAAGGACAGTGCCTACTCCCTGCGCTCTGGAGGTCATGGACAGTGCCTACTCCCTGGAGCTCTGGAGGTCAAGGACAGTGCCTACTCCCTGCGCTCTGGGGGTCAAGGACAGTGCCTACTCCCTGGGGCTCTGGAGGTCAAGGACAGTGCCTACTCCCTGGGGCTCTGGAGGTCAAGGACAGTGCCTTCTCCCTGGGGCTCTGGAGTTCAAGGACAGTGCCTACTCCCTGCGCCTCTGGGGATCAAGGACATTGCCTACTCCCTGCGGCTCTGGGGGTCAAGGACAGTGCCTACTCCCTGCGGCTCTGGGGGTCAAGGACAGTGCCTACTCCCTGCGCTCTGGGGGTCAAGGACAGTGCCTACTCCCTGCAGCTCTGGAGGTAAAGGACAGTGCCTACTCCCTGGGGCTCTGGAGGTCAAGGACAGTGCCTACTCCCTGCGGCTCTGGGGGTCAAGGACAGTGCCTACTCCCTGGGGCTCTGGAGGTCAAGGACAGTGCCTACTCCCTGCGCTCTGGAGGTCAAGGACAGTGCCTACTCCCTGGGGCTCTGGAGGTCAAGGACAGTGCCTACTCCCTGGGGCTCTGGAGGTCAAGGACAGTGCCTACTCCCTGGGGCTCTGGAGGTCAAGAACAGTGCCTACTCCCTGCGGCTCTGGGGGTCAAGGACAGTGCCTACTCCCTGGGGCTCTGGAGGTCAAGGACAGTGCCTACTCCCTGCGGCTCTGGGGGTCAAGGACAGTGCGTACTCCCTGGGGCTCTGGAGGTCAAGGACAGTGCCTACTACCTGCGGCTCTGGGGGTCAAAAACAGTGCCTACTCTCTGCGGCTCTGGAGGTCAAGGACAGTGCCTACTCCCTGCGGCTCTGGGGGTCAAGGACAGTGCCTACTCCCCGCTGCTCTGGGGGTCAAGGACAGTGCCTACTCCATGCGCTCTGGAGGTCAAGGACAGTGCCTACTCCCTACGCTCTGGAGGTCAAGGACAGTGCCTACTCCCTGCGGCTCTGGGGGTCAAGGACAGTGCCTACTCCCTGGGGCTCTGGGGGTCAAGGACAGTGCCTACTCCCTGGGGCTCCGGGGGTCAAGGACAGTGCCTACTCCCTGCGGCTCTGGGGGTCAAGGACAGTGCCTACTCCCTGCGGCTCTGGGGGTCAAGGACAGTGCCTACTCCCTGCGGCTCTGGGGGTCAAGGACAGTGCCTACTCCCTGCGCTCTGGGGGTCAAGGACAGTGCCTACTCCCTGCGCTCTGGGGGTCAAGGACAGTGCCTACTCCCTGGGGCTCTGGGGGTCAAGGACAGTGCCTACTCCCCGCTGCTCTGGAGGTCAAGGACAGTGCCTACTCCCTGCGGCTCTGGAGGTCAAGGACAGTGCCTACTCCCTGCAGCTCTGGAGGTCAAGGACAGTACCTACTCCCTGCGCTCTGGAGGTCAAGGACAGTGCCTACTCCCTGCGGCTCTGGAGGTCAAGGACAGTGCCTACTCCCTGCGCTCTGGAGGTCAAGGACAGTGCCTAGTCCCTGGGGCTCTGGAGGTCAAGGACAGTGCCTACTCCCTGCGGCTCTGGGGGTCAAGGACAGTGCCTACTCTCTGCAGCTGTGGAGGTCAAGGACAGTGCCTACTCCCTGGGGCTCTGGAGGTCAAGGACAGTGCCTACTCCCTGCGGCTCTGGGGGTCAAGGACAGTGCCTACTCCCTGCGCTCTGGGGGTCAAGGACAGTGCCTACTCCCTGCAGCTCTGGAGGTCAAGGACAGTGCCTACTCCCTGCAGCTCTAGAGGTCAAGGACAGTGCCTACTCCCTGCGTCTCTGGGGGTCAAGGACAGTGCCTACTCCCTGCGCTCTGGGGGTCAAGGACAGTGCCTACTCCCTGCGCTCTGGGGGTCAAGGACAGTGCCTACTCCCTGCGCTCTGGGGGTCAAGGACAGTGCCTACTCCCTGCGGCTCTGGGGGTCAAGGACAGTGCCTACTCCCTGCGGCTCTGGGGGTCAAGGACAGTGCCTACTCCCTGCGGCTCTGGGGGTCAAGGACAGTGCCTACTCCCTGCGGCTCTGGGGGTCAAGGACAGTGCCTACTCCCTGCGGCTCTGGGGGTCAAGGACAGTGCCTACTCCCTGCTGCTCTGGGGGTCAAGGACAGTGCCTACTCCCTGCGCTCTGGAGGTCAAGGACAGTGCCTACTCCCTGCGGCTCTGGGGGTCAAGGACAGTGCCTACTCCCTGGGGCTCTGGGGGTCAAGGACAGTGCCTACTCCCTGGGGCTCTGGGGGTGAAGGACAGTGCCTACTCCCTGCGCTCTGGAGGTCAAGGACAGTGCCTACTCCCTGGGGCTCTGGAGGTCAAGGACAGTGCCTACTCCCTGCGGCTCTGGTGGTCAAGCACAGTGCCTACTCCCTGGGGCTCTGGAGGTCAAGGACAGTGCCTACTCCCTGGGGCTCTGGGGGTCAAGGACAGTGCCTACTCCCTGGGGCTCTGGGGGTCAAGGACAGTGCCTACTCCCCGCTGCTCTGGAGGTCAAGGACAGTGCCTACTCCCTGCGGCTCTGGAGGTCAAGGACAGTGCATACTCCCTGCGCTCTTGGGGTTAAGGACAGTGCCTACTCCCAGCGGCTCTGGGGGTCAAGGTCAGTGCCTACTCCCTGGGGCTCTGGGGGTCAAGGATAGTGCCTACTCCATGAGGCTCTGGGGGTCAAGGACAGTGCCTACTCCCCGCTGCTCTGGAGGTCAAGGACAGTGCCTACTCCCTGCGGCTCTGGAGGTCAAGGACAGTGCATACTCCCTGCGCTCTGGGGGTTAAGGACAGTGCCTACTCCCAGCGGCTCTGGAGGTCAAGGACAGTGCCTACTCCCTTGGGCCCTGGGGGTCAAGGACAGTGCCTACTCCCAGCGGCTCTGGGGGTCAAGGACAGTGCCTACTCCCTGCAGCTCTGGGGGTCAAGGACAGTGCCTACTCCCTGGGCTCTGGGGGTCAAGGACAGTGCCTACTCCCCGCTGCTCTGGAGGTCAAGGACAGTGCCTACTCCCTGCGGCTCTGGGGGTCAAGGACAGTGCCTACTCCCTGGGGCTCTGGAGGTCAAGGACAGTGCCTACTCCCTGCGGCTCTGGGGGTCAAGGACAGTGCCTACTCCCTGGGGCTCCGGGGGTCAAGGACAGTGCCTACTCCCTGGGGCTCTGGAGGTCAAGGACAGTGCCTACTCCCCGGGGCTCTGGAGGTAAAGGACAGTGCCTACTCCCTGCGCTCTGGGGGTTAAGGACAGTGCCTACTCCCAGCGGCTCTGGGGGTCAAGGACAGTGCCTACTCCCTGGGGCTCTGGGGGTCAAGGATAGTGCCTACTCCCTGGGGCTCTGGGGTTCAAGGACAGTGCCTACTCCCCGCTGCTCTGGAGGTCAAGGACAGTGCCTACTCCCTGCGGCTCTGGAGGTCAAGGACAGTGCATACTCCCTGCGCTCTGGGGGTTAAGGACAGTGCCTACTCCCAGCGGCTCTGGAGGTCAAGGACAGTGCCTACTCCCTGGGGCTCTGGGGGTCAAGGACAGTGCCTACTCCCAGCGGCTCTGGGGGTCAAGGACAGTGCCTACTCCCTGCAGCTCTGGGGGTCAAGGACAGTGCCTACTCCCTGGGGCTCTGGGGGTCAAGGACAGTGCCTACTCCCCGCTGCTCTGGAGGTCAAGGACAGTGCCTACTCCCTGCGGCTCTGGGGGTCAAGGACAGTGCCTACTCCCTGGGGCTCTGGAGGTCAAGGACAGTGCCTACTCCCTGCGGCTCTGGGGGTCAAGGACAGTGCCTACTCCCTGGGGCTCCGGGGGTCAAGGACAGTGCCTACTCCCTGGGGCTCTGGAGGTCCAGGACAGTGACTACTCCCCGGGGCTCTGGAGGTCAAGGACAGTGCCTACTCCCTGCGGCTCTGGGGGTCAAGGACAGTGCCTACTCCCCGGGGCTCTGGGGGTAAAGGACAGTGCCTACTCCCCGCGGCTCTGGGGGTCAAGGACAGTGCCTACTCCCTGGGGCTCTGGAGGTCAAGGACAGTGCCTACTCCCTGCGGCTCTGGAGGTCAAGGACAGTGCCTACTCCCTGGGGCTCTGGGGGTCAAGGACAGTGCCTACTCCCTGCGGCTCTGGAGGTCAAGGACAGTGCCTACTCCCTGGGGCTCTGGGGGTCAAGGACAGTGCCTACTCCCTGCGGCTCTGGAGGTCAAGGACAGTGCCTACTCCCTGCGCTCTGGGGGTCAAGGACAGTGCCTACTCCCTGCAGCTCTGGAGGTCAAGGACAGTGCCTACTCCCTGCGCTCTGGAGGTCAAGGACAGTGCCTACTCCCCAGGGCTCTGGAGGTCAAGGACAGTGCCTACTCCCCGCGGCTCTGGGGGTCAAGGACAGTGCCTACTCCCCGCGGCTCTGGGGGTCAAGGACAGTGCCTACTGCCCGCGGCTCTGGGGGTCAAGGACAGTGCCTACTCCCTGCGGCTCTGGGGGTCAAGGACAGTGCCTACTCCCTGCGGCTCTGGAGGTCAAGGACAGTGCCTACTCTCTGGGGCTCTGCGGGTCAAGGACAGTGCCTACTCCCTGGAGCTCTGGAGGTCAAGGACAGTGCCTACTCCCTGCACTCTGGGGGTCAAGGACAGTGCCTACTCCCTGGGGCTCTGGAGGTCAAGGACAGTGCCTACTCCCTGGGGCTCTGGAGGTCAAGGACAGTGCCTACTCCCTGGGGCTCTGGAGTTCAAGGACAGTGCCTACTCCCTGCGCCTCTGGGGATCAAGGACATTGCCTACTCCCTGCGGCTCTGGGGGTCAAGGACAGTGCCTACTCCCTGCGGCTCTCGGGGTCAAGGACAGTGCCTACTCCCTGCGCTCTGGGGGTCAAGGACAGTGCCTACTCCCTGCAGCTCTGGAGGTCAAGGACAGTGCCTACTCCCTGGGGCTCTGGAGGTCAAGGACAGTGCTTACTCCCTGCGGCTCTGGGGGTCAAGGACAGTGCCTACTCCCTGGGGCTCTGGAGGTCAAGGACAGTGCCTACTCCCTGCGCTCTGGAGGTCAAGGACAGTGCCTACTCCCTGGGGCTCTGGAGGTCAAGGACACTGCCTACTCCCTGGGGCTCTGGAGGTCAAGGACAGTGCCTACTCCCTGGGGCTCTGGAGGTCAAGAACAGTGCCTACTCCCTGCGGCTCTGGGGGTCAAGGACAGTGCCTACTCCCTGGGGCTCTGGAGGTCAAGGACAGTGCCTACTCCCTGCGGCTCTGGGGGTCAAGGACAGTGCGTACTCCCTGGGGCTCTGGAGGTCAAGGACAGTGCCTACTACCTGCGGCTCTGGGGGTCAAAAACAGTGCCTACTCTCTGCGGCTCTGGAGGTCAAGGACAGTGCCTACTCCCTGCGGCTCTGGGGGTCAAGGACAGTGCCTACTCCCTGCGGCTCTGGGGGTCAAAGACAGTGCCTACTCCCTGCGCTCTGGAGGTCAAGGACAGTGCCTACTCCCTGCGCTCTGGAGGTCAAGGACAGTGCCTACTCCCTGCGGCTCTGGGGGTCAAGGACAGTGCCTACTCCCTGGGGCTCTGGGGGTCAAGGACAGTGCCTACTCCCTGCGGCTCTGGGGGTCAAGGACAGTGCCTACTCCCTGTGGCTCTGGGGGTCAAGGACAGTGCCTACTCCCTGCGGCTCTGGGGGTCAAGGACAGTGCCTACTCCCTGCGGCTCTGGGGGTCAAGGACAGTGCCTACTCCCTGCGCTCTGGGGGTCAAGGACAGTGCCTACTCCCTGCGCTCTGGGGGTCAAGGACAGTGCCTACTCCCTGGGGCTCTGGGGGTCAAGGACAGTGCCTACTCCCCGCTGCTCTGGAGGTCAAGGACAGTGCCTACTCCCTGCGGCTCTGGAGGTCAAGGACAGTGCCTACTCCCTGCAGCTCTGGAGGTCAAGGACAGTACCTACTCCCTGCGCTCTGGAGGTCAAGGACAGTGCCTACTCCCTGCGGCTCTGGAGGTCAAGGACAGTGCCTACTCCCTGCGCTCTGGAGGTCAAGGACAGTGCCTACTCCCTGGGGCTCTGGTGGTCAAAGACAGTGCCTACTCCCTGCGCTCTGGAGGTCAAGGACAGTGCCTACTCCCTGCGCTCTGGAGGTCAAGGACAGTGCCTACTCCCTGCGGCTCTGGGGGTCAAGGAAAGTGCCTACTCCCTGCGGCTCTGGGGGTCAAGGACAGTGCCTACTCCCTGCGGCTCTGGGGGTCAAGGACAGTGCCTACTCCCTGCGCTCTGGGGGTCAAAGACAGTGCCTACTCCCTGCAGCTCTGGAGGTCAAGGACAGTGTATACTCTCTGGGGCTCTGGAGGTCAAGGACAGTGCCTACTCCCTGCAGTTCTGGGGGTCAAGGACAGTGCCTACTCCCTGCGGCTCTGGAGGTCAAGGACAGTGCCTACTCCCTGCGGATCTGGGGGTCAAGGACAGTGCCTACTCTCTGCAGCTCTGGAGGTCAAGGACAGTGCCTACTCCCTGCGCTCTGGAGGTCAAGGACAGTGCATACTCCCTGCGCTCTGGAGGTCAAGGACAGTGCCTAGTCCCTGGGGCTCTGGAGGTCAAGGACAGTGCCTACTCCCTGCGGCTCTGGGGGTCAAGGACAGTGCCTACTCTCTGCAGCTGTGGAGGTCAAGGACAGTGCCTACTCCCTGGGGCTCTGGAGGTCAAGGACAGTGCCTACTCCCTGCGGCTCTGGGGGTCAAGGACAGTGCCTACTCCCTGCGCTCTGGGGGTCAAGGACAGTGCCTACTCCCTGCAGCTCTGGAGGTCAAGGACAGTGCCTACTCCCTGCAGCTCTGGAGGTCAAGGACAGTGCCTACTCCCTGCGTCTCTGGGGGTCAAGGACAGTGCCTACTCCCTGTGCTCTGGGGGTCAAGGACAGTGCCTACTCCCTGCGCTCTGGGGGTCAAGGACAGTGCCTACTCCCTGCGCTCTGGGGGTCAAGGACAGTGCCTACTCCCTGCGGCTCTGGGGGTCAAGGACAGTGCCTACTCCCTGCGGCTCTGGGGGTCAAGGACAGTGCCTACTCCCTGCGGCTCTGGGGGTCATTACAGTGCCTACTCCCTGCGGCTCTGGGGGTCAAGGACAGTGCCTACTCCCTGCGGCTCTGGGGGTCAAGGACAGTGCCTACTCCCTGCGGCTCTGGGGGTCAAGGACAGTGCCTACTCCCTGCGCTCTGGAGGTCAAGGACAGTGCCTACTCCCTGCGGCTCTGGGGGTCAAGGACAGTGCCTACTCCCTGGGGCTCTGGGGGTCAAGGACAGTGCCTACTCCCTGGGGCTCTGGGGGTCAAGGACAGTGCCTACTCCCTGCGCTCTGGAGGTCAAGGACAGTGCCTACTCCCTGGGGCTCTGGAGGTCAAGGACAGTGCCTACTCCCTGCGGCTCTGGTGGTCAAGGACAGTGCCTACTCCCTGGGGCTCTGGAGGTCAAGGACAGTGCCTACTCCCTGGGGCTCTGGGGGTCAAGGACAGTGCCTACTCCCTGGGGCTCTGGGGGTCAAGGACAGTGCCTACTCCCCGCTGCTCTGGAGGTCAAGGACAGTGCCTACTCCCTGCGGCTCTGGAGGTCAAGGACAGTGCATACTCCCTGCGCTCTGGGGGTTAAGGACAGTGCCTACTCCCAGCGGCTCTGGGGGTCAAGGACAGTGCCTACTCCCTGGGGCTCTGGGGGTCAAGGATAGTGCCTACTCCCTGGGGCTCTGGGGGTCAAGGACAGTGCCTACTCCCCGCTGCTCTGGAGGTCAAGGACAGTGCCTACTCCCTGCGGCTCTGGAGGTCAAGGACAGTGCATACTCCCTGCGCTCTGGGGGTTAAGGACAGTGCCTACTCCCAGCGGCTCTGGAGGTCAAGGACAGTGCCTACTCCCTGGGGCTCTGGGGGTCAAGGACAGTGCCTACTCCCAGCGGCTCTGGGGGTCAAGGACAGTGCCTACTCCCTGCAGCTCTGGGGGTCAAGGACAGTGCCTACTCCCTGGGCTCTGGGGGTCAAGGACAGTGCCTACTCCCCGCTGCTCTGGAGGTCAAGGACAGTGCCTACTCCCTGCGGCTCTGGGGGTCAAGGACAGTGCCTACTCCCTGGGGCTCTGGAGGTCAAGGACAGTGCCTACTCCCTGCGGCTCTGGGGGTCAAGGACAGTGCCTACTCCCTGGGTTCCGGGGGTCAAGGACAGTGCCTACTCCCTGGGGCTCTGGAGGTCAAGGACAGTGCCTACTCCCCGGGGCTCTGGAGGTAAAGGACAGTGCCTACTCCCTGCGCTCTGGGGGTTAAGGACAGTGCCTACTCCCAGCGGCTCTGGGGGTCAAGGACAGTGCCTACTCCCTGGGGCTCTGGGGGTCAAGGATAGTGCCTACTCCCTGGGGCTCTGGGGGTCAAGGACAGTGCCTACTCCCCGCTGCTCTGGAGGTCAAGGACAGTGCCTACTCCCTGCGGCTCTGGAGGTCAAGGACAGTGCATACTCCCTGCGCTCTGGGGGTTAAGGACAGTGCCTACTCCCAGCGGCTCTGGAGGTCAAGGACAGTGCCTACTCCCTGGGGCTCTGGGGGTCAAGGACAGTGCCTACTCCCAGCGGCTCTGGGGGTCAAGGACAGTGCCTACTCCCTGCAGCTCTGGGGGTCAAGGACAGTGCCTACTCCCTGGGGCTCTGGGGGTCAAGGACAGTGCCTACTCCCCGCGGCTCTGGAGGTCAAGGACAGTGCCTACTCCCTGCGCTCTGGGGGTCAAGGAGAGTGCCTACTCCCTGGGGCTCTGGGGGTCAAGGACAGTGCCTACTCCCTGCGGCTCTGGGGGTCAAGGACAGTGCCTACTCCATGCGCTCTGGGGTTCAATGACAGTGCCTACTCCCTGCGCTCTGGGGGTCAATGACAGTGCCTACTCCCTGCGCTCTGGGGGTCAAGGACAGTGCCTACTCCCTGCGCTCTGGGGGTCAAGGACAGTGCCTACTCCCTGCGGCTCTGGGGGTCAAGGACAGTGCCTACTCCCTGCGCTCTGGGGTCAAGGACAGTGCCTACTCCCTGCGGCTCTGGGGGTCAAGGACAGTGCCTACTCCCTGCGCTCTGGGGGTCAAGGACAGTGCCTACTCCCTGCGCTCTGGGGGTCAAGGACAGTGCCTACTCCCTGCGCTCTGGGGGTCAAGGACAGTGTCTACTCCCTGCGGCTCTGGGGGTCAAGGACAGTGCCTACTCCCCGCTGCTCTGGAGGTCAAGGACAGTGCCTACTCCCTGCGCTCTGGGGGTCAAGGACAGTCCCTACTGCCTGCGCTCTGGAGGTCAAGGACAGTGCCTACTCCCTGCGCTCTGGGGGTCAAGGACAGTGCCTACTCCCTGCGGCTCTGTGGGTCAAGGACAGTGCCTACTCCCTACGCTCTGGGGGTCAAGGACAGTGCCTACTCCCTGCGGCTCTGGAGGTCAAGGACAGTGCCTACTCCCTGCGCTCTGGAGGTCAAGGACAGTGCCTACTCCCTGCGCTCTGGAGGTCAAGGACAGTGCCTACTCCCTGGGGCTCTGGGGGTCAAGGTCAGTGCCTACTCCCTGCGGCTCTGGGGGTCAAGGACAGTGCCTACTCCCTGCGCTCTGGGGGTCAAGGACAGTGCCTACTCCCTGCGCTCTGGGGGTCAAGGACAGTGCCTACTCCCTGCGGCTCTGGGGGTCAAGGACAGTGCCTACTCCCCGCGGCTCTGGAGGTCAAGGACAGTGCCTACTCCCTGGGGCTCTGGGGGTCAAGGACAGTGCCTACTCCCTGCGGCTCTGGAGGTCAAGGACAGTGCCTACTCCCTGCAGCTCTGGAGGTCAAGGACAGTGCCTACTCCCTGGGGCTCTGGAGGTCAAGGACAGTGCCTACTCCCTGCGGCTCTGGGGGTCAAGGACAGTGCCTACTCCCTGCGGCTCTGGGGGTGAAGGACAGTGCCTACTCCCCGCTGCTCTGGAGGTCAAGGACAGTGCCTACTCCCTGCGGCTCTGGGGGTCAAGGATAGTGCCTACTCCCTGCGGCTCTGGGGGTCAAGGACAGTGCCTACTCCCTGCAGGGAGCACTGTGCCATCAACCACCTGGGGTAGGTGACCGACTGGAAGAACCAGCCAGCACGTCTCCACACCGCCTGACCCCTCGGTGGAGTCTGGGTTTCTAGGAGTTCCGGAAAGCGGATTCAGGAGCCAGAGTCAGCTTCTCCAGGGTGCCTCCAGCGGGAGGGGCCAGGGCTCCCCCCCCCCCCCCCCCCCGGCCATTCAGCTGGGAGCCCGCCCCCTGGTGGTGGAGAGGGAGAAGCACGGCCACAGGTAAACGCTGCAGCTCCCAGGGCTGTGCAGTGGGTGCCTCCGACGTCCTGCCAGGGGGCGGGCCTTCCTGACCCATCCAGGACACCAAAGGGTTGTAAGTGAATTTTAACACATGGGTAAACAGAGATGTGTTTGAGAATACCGAGGAACTTGTCCCTTGTTGGACCGCTTCTTTTTGGTGCTGGAGGAGGTGGGCACTGGGTCGTGACTTTGGGGTATATACTCTGTCCCTGGTGAGCGGAGCTCCCTCTGCTTCCTGACCACATGTCCTGAGCTGCTTTCCCCTCTAACCACCTCGTCCCCCCACCCTGCGGCCCCACCCAGCCTGTGTGCCCACCCTCCCTCCACAGGCCCTTTAGCTCTGTGCCAGATGTCCCCACCCCATACCCATCCCCCCTCCCCAGAGTAACACCCACCTTCCTCAGCCTCCCCCACCTGACTCCTCCCCCAAGAAAGCGGGGTCCCTCAGGCTGGCGAGGGCTCCCCGGCTCCTGCCCTGGCTAGACACTCTCCCGGCCACAAATCAGCTCTGATCTGCTGGTCTCTTATCAACCGTCTCCACTGTGGGTCTCTTCCCCTAGGATGGTCCTCCCAGGTGGGCAGGTGGCCTTCGTCACCAGCTCCCCTCCGTCGTCTAGAGGGGCACCCAGCACACAGGCCGAGCTCTGTGGAGACTGGAATGAAGGCAGGAGGAGGGAGCCAGCCGTACCGGGCCCCTGTGGCCCCCCCAGTGGAGAAGGCGTGCCTGCCCGGATGTGGGCACGGCCAGGTCTGCCCTGGAGGAGGCAAGGACACGGAGTGCTCAGGGGAGCTGCTGGGAACCGCTCACTGTGTGCACATACAGGCCTCCTGCTGTGTACCCCCAGAAAGCAGCTGGGTCCTACTAAGTGCCCGATGCTTGCTGTGTGCCATTGGGCACGACAATGGGGAGGGCGAGGACGCCTGCAGCAGGGAAGCCACAGCGGTGCTGACTGTCTCTGACCTGCAGACCTGGCACTGCGCGGCCCTGGTGGCTTTGTGGGGGCTCTTAAAATACAGACTCGGTAGGAGTAAGTGCTGCCAGGAGGGGGCGGCCGAGCAGGACGGAGAGGAGGGGGCGGACGGAGATGCAGAGGGCACTGTGAGCCACGGCAAGCACCGCACAGTGAGGGCCCCGGGGCTGGGCTAGTGACGAGGCTGCTGCACAGCTGTCACGAAGGGGCGGGGGCACACACTCCACCATGCCCCCGCCACCCTACTTCTTGCATCTCGCTCATTTAACAAGAATAGAAGTGAAGAGATCGCGAGCCCCACACCTGTCCCCATGCTCCACGCTCACACCTGAGGAGGCGCCCAAGCAGCAGGCAGAGGAATTCACAAAGTGACACCTGGTGCAACCCGAGTCACCATGAGGTGTTGCACCAAGAGCCAAGGCGAGGAGGAAGAGCTGGAAATGAAAGGGTCCTTCGAAAATGTGAGGGTGCCCCTCCCTCTGGTTGGAAACACCTTTCTCCAGACCTGCCGCCAGGCGCGCTTGGGAATCTGCGGCATCCACCCTGTGCTTTGTGCTTTAGCAAAGAAAATCGGGAGAGAAATGCAGGTGCGGACCACGGAGAAGTCAGAAAGACAGACCTCACCGTGTTTCACCATTGAGACCTCAACTAGCACTCCACCTCACCTCTCACAGTGCTGAGGTCCAGCGCACACATACTCACACACTCACACACACTCGTATACACACACTCATACACACACTCATACACTCACACACACTCATACATACTCATACACACACTCATACACTCACACACACTCATACATACTCACACACACATTCACACTCACATACATGCTCACACACACTCATACATACTCACACTCACACCCACACACTCATATTCACACTCATACACACACTCATACACTCACACACATACATACACACACTCACACACACACTCATACACATACTCTCACACACTCACACATACATATACTCACATACAGTCACACACACATACTCACACACACACATATACACACTCACACTCTCACACACGCTCACACACACTCACATACACACACTCACACACATATACACACTCACACCTCCTTGCCTTCAGTGACCACCCAGTTAATCCATATCAGTGGTGGTCCTGGGTGGGTGAGAGGAAACAAGAGAAGATCATTGGTTCTGAATTCTTCCACCACTGGCAGGTACAGAGCTGTCTGTCAGGTCATGGACACCCACCTTGCGCAGCCCACACCCCCACTGCCCTGGCCAAAACCATGCAAATGACCAGTCTTCTGTGAAGAGGGCCGGGTGTCCGGTTAGCATGCCAGGAGGCCCAGGAGGGGGCCCAGGAGGACTGGGTGCCGTGGCCAGGATGAAGCCAAAGGAGTAGCGTCTCAGAAGGCCGCCCTGGGCCTGGGGCTCACCCACTGCTGCCCTGGGCTTGCATGACTCTAGAGTCAGCTTGGCGGGGACAGAAAGGAGCGGTTTCCTGCCCACACTGTCACCTGTTCGCATCACTTTCATGAGGCTTGAGAAGCCAGTGGGCTGGGGAAGGTGGGCGTTAGCCCCCAGGGCTGGGGAAGGGTTTGCCTGCTTCCTCACGTCCCAACCACCAGTGCTTAACTGGCTTCTGCCTGGCCCTCTGGGCTCCAGGGCAGAGACCAAGACACTGAATTCCCATCACAGAGAAGCCTTTTTGTTGTTGTTGTTTTGTGTCTTGCCAACAAAAGCAATCTAATGACGGGGTGGATTTTGGTCCACCATCTGTCAGGGATGCTATCAAAGGAGCCACTGTTAGCAGGTGGTGGGCGGTCCTCGGAGACCTTGTTTCAGCTCTAGGATCTACTACAATCATCCCCCGGCATCCCCAGGGACTTGTTCTAGGACCCTCTCAGATACCAAAATCAGAAGATTCGTGAGTCCTTGTGTGAAGTGGTGTAGTATCTCCACTAAGCTACCCGTGTCCTCCTGTTTACTTTAAATCGTCTCCAGATGACCTACGACACCTGATATAATGTGTTAGGTAAAATGTGTGGTTAGTTGTTAATCACTTGCTACATTAATAGTTGTTATTCTGTATTATTTCTGTTCAGATGCAAAGTTTAAGCAAATCTTTTTGGTGAACAGCTGGGTGACTCCACAGAGGTAGAACCCGTGGACATGGGGGACCACACTATTTTGTTAGTATGATTCAGAGTCATGTCGTTTTTTACCCTCAAATGCAGGGGAAGCATCTTTACATACTGCCTTAGCTATTTTAGCTTCACGATCATCACTGAGGCAAAAAGAGAGCATCCTCCCCTAAGCCTGACACTCCGTGACACCGACCTGGGCAGGCACACCGCGTAGGAAGAGGGTTCAGAGTCTGGTTTAAACCTTAGCTAGAGGGCAAGTTCATGGAAGAGCCTGAAACTTTACACTATATGGTAAAGCAGCTCTCCCCACATCTCTGCAACAGGGGAGCCAGTGATGACACAATTATGTGTAATTTCAACAGGATTATGAAGATTAAGGAAAGCACCTGAGAGTGTAGGAAACCCCCGTGGGAAGGCAGGAGCAATATCTTGCTGAGGTAAGTGTCATCTGTGTGGGAAAGGGCCGTGAGAAATGAATAGCGTTTTAAGGTCAGAGGTACATGCAGAGGGTAAGAATCCTCAAGTCTTTCGTTGTAAGACTCTGTCCTAACAATTCCCTGAACATGAGCGTCTTCAGAGTGTTCTCACCTTCTGCGTCTCTAAGGGGGAAGGTGCGAACTGCAGGTCCTGAGGGCTGTCTGCAGCCCTGGCAGGACTGACCTCATGGTGAAGGTGCTCAGTTGCGCCACTAGAGGGCAGACGTAGCACACAACATGATCCTACTCAGGGCTGGGAGAGATGGGGAGGTGGTCACTCCCAGCCCAACCTCTCAAATAGATGTTGGAGATCTCAAGGGGGAATTTAAACAGGTCAAATGACCTCACACAGACCACTCTCAAGGTGCTTGCTGCATGCCGGCATGGTGCGGCTCACCTGCAGCCTCTCTTGGATAATCACCCCCTGCCTACAGTTTCTGTGGGTGTCACTCCTTCACAGAGGACTAACTGAGTCCCAGACAGGAGGTAGCTTGCTCAAGTTTGAAGAATCAGCGAATCTGGGCCCAGGGGGCATGCTGGTAGTTCCAGCACTGAGCCTGTGAGGCAGGGGGCGCTCTTGAGCCTGGGGATTGGAGCCCAGCCTAGCGAGACCTCAACCAAATAAATAACTAAATAAGAAGTGAATACCTTTTTAAAGTGATAAATGAAAGCAAGTGAGGCCTGAATTCCAAAGATGGTGCCTTGATTTGAGCTTTCAGGAAAGACTGGGGGTCCTCACAGGAAGCTCTTGGAGTCTTGCAGATTTATGACCTCATTGCAAAACCAACTTCCTGCCGTTGAGGTCATGTTTTGACAATCTAGCAGTTCCTGATGTGTTGTCCTCAATTTCCCACTAAAAATGGCCATGACGTTACAGAAAGAAGACAGAAAAGGAGGGGGAGGAAATTCCCCAGAGCCACCAACCTACCACAGCAGAAGAGAGGCTGTCTGGGCCCAGGGCAGCTGGACTGTGGCAAATCTGCTGCTCTGCTGCCTGCACAGGCTTCAACTAAGTTTAAAAAAAAAAAAATTCTATGGCAAAATAGCAAAAAAGGCTATTATAAGTTATTGATGGTATTTTATTTTTAATTTTAACAGTGAAAGATGGGAATAAGCACCATTTATAAACCCCAAAGTAAAGCTGATTGAGTTCAGAACCAATGCCTCTTCTTTCACATACGCAAAGAAATCTAAGCGCATGACTTTCGGAGCTAGGGAGTGAAGAAAGAGCAGTGAGCACCAGAGACAAGAGGGGGCTTTGTTCTGTTCTGTTTATTTTTGTTTCTTTTGGTACTGGGGATTAAACCCAGAGCACTCAACCACCGAACCACATCCCCAGCCAGGGTCTCGCTGAGTTGCTTAGCACCTCGCCATTGCTGAGGTTGGCTTTGAACTCGAGATCCTCCTGACTCAGCCTCCCAAGCCGCTGGGATCACAGAGCCTTGTGAGACAAGAGGAAAACCCGCCTGGCGGGAGAGGTGAAAGAGAATTCTCCCAGCCCCATAATTTACAAAGCACATGCTGTCCACAGGCCAATAGCATTGTCCAACAGCTTCAAACCCAACTAGTGGCCCAGTGACTCCCAGGTGTCCACCACCTGGACCTGTCCCTCCCTGGCCTTCTGCCCCCTGCCTGTCTTGGTGGGCGCCTCACTCGTGCTCGATCTCCTGCCTGGACGCTCCTCCTCCAGCCTCTGGTGGGTTCCCTCAACACACGGGCACAGCTACCTCTAGGGTCATCTCCCTGGGGCCAATGCGGAATCGTCCCCTGGGCTCACTGCAGCATCCCGGCTCCTGCCCTGCTGCCCTCTCAGGTGCCAGGACACACCAGTGCCAGGAGGGTCTGCCTCAGGCTCTGCACCAGCTCTGCCCTGTGGGTGTGCAGCCTCCCCGAGGAGGCTCACGTGCACACACGTGCACACTCTCATGCCTGCCCACCCCTCCTGTTCCTCATCATCCTACCTTAATGTCGAGTTTGAGACCCCTCCTTTGCCACAATTTGAATCAGACTTCATCAGGTGCTTTGAGATCCCTAGACTCTTCCTTCGCAGGGGCCATGGAGTTTGGACCTGCTCGTGTGCCTGTGTGTGCACACACATGTTGTGCATGTGTGGTTTATGACTCAGGGCTGCGTGTGGTTGTGGCTGTGCATAGACTACAGCCGTGTGTGCGAGGGTGAGTGTGGAACTGTCTGAGGTCCCCGCTCCTGGGCTCTGGGAGAGCATGGCGCGTGTCTTCTCACCAGGGCTGGGGCCGGGGCCGGGGGCAGAGCTGGTGCTCGACGTTTGTTATAAATAAATGAAAGATAAGGGCAACCGACAGCAGCCGTCCAGGCCACACTCCTACACCTGACAGGGCGCTCAGGTGAGGAAACGCCACTTTAATAGGCTACAGCAGGTGGACGGGACCTCAGCGCCACTCTGGCCCCCTTTGCTCTAATAAATAGGAAACAGTTCGTTTATTTTTCTGCCCAACCCTCTGGCCCATCACTTCTGGTCCCCGTTGCGACATTTCCTGGGCCTTGGCCTCACACAGAGGCGTGGCTCGGCTCACTCTCCTCCTGGCCGCCTCTGAAGGCCGCACCTGGTGGCCCCAGTGGGTGGCAGTCGTGGATTGGTGGGAGGGAAGGTGGCTGGACCACCCGGCTGCCAGCTTGGCCGACGCCAGGCAGGACCCAGGACCTGCTTCCACTGGGTCTGCCGGGATCCTCGCCCAGGCAGGCCGAGTCGGCGGCCCGGGAGGGGACAGAGCTGCCGGGCGCCTGTGCCACCTCGGTTGTTAATAGAGCTGCCGTGACTCTGTGGGCTGAGAGGAACACCTAAGTGACACTGTCACAAAACTCTTTGGTCAGCTGGTGCCGAGTTGGCCTCAGGCAGCCTTGGAAGTGACAGACGCATCCCATCCGTCAACCCGAGTCAGAGGAGCCGGCGTCCCCGGGGCGGGTCTCGGGGAGGAGCTGACGTGGAAGCACAGAGGCCGAGGTGGCCGCCAGGGTGACCCCGGCCTGCAGCGTGGCCGTGGTCTGGGGGCCGGTGGGAGACAAGTCCGAGGAACAGGCTCCAACCCAACCCGCCCTCTCTGGATGTCTGGACCCGCCTCGTCTTACTGAGGACAAGGGGCTGTCTGAGAGCAGGAGGGGGCTCTCTCGATGCGCCCCTCTCTGCAGCAGTGCAGCCCTCCTGGGAAGGCTTCTGGGGGCCCCTGGGTCACTGAGATTCTGCCACCTCCTGGGGTGCCGTCCTTCTTTCACACCAGTGTCCTCTTAGGACCCCTCCCTTTCTGGGAAGACAAAACTGCACTAACCTACGCTGAACATTTTACAGGACTGCGTAATGTTCTGTTGTGTGATCTCCACCGTGTAGCCTTGGCTTGGATCTGGAATGTCCCCAGAGGCCCAGGTGAAGGGCACTTGGTACCGAACATGGTGGCACTGTAAGAGGTGGGGCCTGGGGGGAGGACTTCCGGTGGCTGGACGTGTCCTTGCAGGGCAGCGTGGACCTCGGCCCCTCTTCCCTCTCTTCCCCTTTCTCCTGAGGAGGCCAGCAGTTCTGCTGTGCACAGTCACCTGCTTCTGTCACTATGAATGAACCTGCGTCCCCAGGATCTTATACAAGTGGAATCATAGAGGCATGTTCGTTTTTGTGGCTCTTCTTTTTAGTTCCACACAAATATTTTGAGGGTCATGTGATTTCACGTTTTCAGGAGTTTATTCCTTTTGGGCTGAGCAGCGTTCTGATGAGCGGCTGACCATGTCTGTTTACCCTTCCTGTTCACCCTGGTGGCCCTTTGGGTGGCTCGCAGTTTGTGGATTTTGCAAACCGAGCTGCTGTGAGGACCTGTGTGCAGGCCTGGGAACGTGGAAGGTGTATCTTCAGCGCTTCAAGAAATTGCCAAATGGTTTCCAAAGTGCTTGCTCCATTTCTACGCCCCCACCAGTAGTGCTGAGTCTGCTGAGGCAGCCCTGCCCTTACTTGATATGTGTGTGGGGGGTGGGGAGGGTACTAGGGATGGAACCAGGGAGTTCTACCCTGAGCTACACCTCCAGCTCTTTTTATTTTTGATCTTGAGAAAGGGTCTCACTAAGTTGCCCAGGTTGGCCTCAAACTTGTGATCCTCCTGTCTCAGCCTCCTGAGTTGCAGGGATCACATGTGTGTCCCTGTGCCCAGCTGGTCAGTGTTTCTGATGGCAGCAATCCTAGGGTGAGGCAGCGTGTCTGGCTGTGACTTTAGTCTCTCTAATCTCACTTCCCTGCAGAATCTTGGAGAACTGGGCTGCCTCACAGGCTTTTTATTTTTATTTTTTACTTGTTTTTTTAGTTGTATGTGGCAGTAGAATGTATCTGGACATATCATACGTACATGGACTATAACTTCCCATTCTTGTGGTTGTCCATGATGGGGGTTACACTGGTCGTGTATTCACATAGGAACACAGGAAAGTTCTGTCCGATTCACTCTACGGTCTTTCCCATTCCACTTTGCCAAATTCAATGAACTTTTATTCTTTCCTCCCCCACCTTATTTTGTGTCAGCTTCTGCATATGGGAGAGAACATTCCGCCTTTGTTTTGGGGGGTATTAGCTAACTTCACTTAGCATGTTTCATCCATTTACTGGCAAATGCCATAATTTCATTCTTCTTTATGGCTGAATAATATTCCATTATGTATATATATACTACATTTTCTTTATCCATTCATCTGTTGGAGGGCACCTAGGTTTGAGCTGCTAAAAATATTTATGTGGCTATGTCACTGTAGTTGGTGATTTTAAGTCTTTTGGGTATATGCTGAAGAGTGGGATAGCTGGTTCAAATGGTGGTTTCATTTTAAGTTTTCTGAGGAATCCACACTCTTTCCAGAGTGGTTGTACTAAGTTGCAGTCCCACCAGCCTTTTCCCCCACATCCTCGCCAACATTTATTATTGCTTGTGTTCTTGATAATTGCCCTTCTGATGGGGTGACATGAAATCTCAGCATAGTCTTAATTTTCATCTCTCTAATTGCTAGAGATGTTGAACATTTTTTTTTCATATATTTGCTGACTGATGATATTTCTTTTCCTGTGAAGGGTCTGTTAAGTTCTTTGCCCATTTATCAATGGGTTATTTGGTTTTTTAGGTGTTCAGTTGTTTGAGTCTGATACCCTGGAGATCAATCTCTATCTGAGGTGCAGGTGCAAAGCTTTTCTCCTTCTGCAGCCTCTCTCCTCACATTCTTGCTTCCTCTGCTGTGAAGTAGCTTTTTCGTTTGGTTCCATCCCTTACTGATTCCTGACTTGCCTCTCGGGCTGAGCTGAAGGTGGAGAGTTGGCCTGCGCTTTCTTCTCGTAGGCTCGGCCTCTGGTCTGAAGCCTGGGTCCTGGTCCACGCGGAGTGCAGCTCTGGGCAGGGAGAGACAGGGTTCAATCTCCTTCTGCTACAGGTGCTTCTCCGGTGTTCCCCGCAGCCTCTGTGGAAGAGCTGTCTTTTCTCCAGTGTGTGTTCATGGCGCCCTTGCCTAGTGCGAGGTAACTGTCTCTGTGTCCTCCATTCTGCACCATTGGTCTCCGCATCTGCTTTGGTGCCACCCCCATGCCGTTTCTGTCCCTAGGGCTCTGTGGCACGGTTTAAGGTCTGGTGTGGTGATGCCTCCTGCTTCACTCTTCTCGCTAAGGACGGCTTTGGCTACGCGGGGCCTTTCATTTTTCCAGCTGAATTTCATGCCTGTGTTTCCTATTTCTAGGAAGATGTCATTGGGATTCTAACAGGAACTGCATTGAGTCTGTGCAGCACTTTGTAGGATGCCATGGGGACAGTGCTGGCCCTGCCTGTCCAGGAGCTCGGAGGCCTTCCACCTCCGGGGTCTTCAGTTCCTGTCTTCAGGGGTTTAGAGGAGGGGGTGGAGTATCGGTTCAACCCTGTCCCATCCTCTGTGGCCTCTCCCTGGCAGATCTGAGTTCCGCGGGCCATCGTGGGGCCAGGCGGGCGTTTCTCTGGGTTGCGTGGACACAGGCCACTGCATTAGCCACCACGCCTGGCACCAGGGTCCACAGAAGAAGCCCAAGAGCCCCTGCAGCCTGATGCTCAGCAGACTCCCAGGACGCCAGGGCACAGCACGCACATCCTGGGGCTGCTTCTGCTCCCCACCCAATGACAGGTCCAGGGTTCAAGGACCCAGGAGGGGACATGTGACCTGCTGGCTGAACCTCACTCTGGTGGCAGAGGAGCCAGAGCCCTGCCTTGGGAGCCTGCGGTCTGCAGGGAGGCAGACTCCTGCTGCAGGCACGTGGCACGGGGCACCTGGAAGGACATGGATACTTCGAGGCAGAGAGTCAAGGGAGGCTTCAGTCGGGGAGCCTTGAAGAAAGGGTAAGAGATTCCCAGAGGGGACGTGTGCAAAGGCCGGGAGGCCGGGTGGAGCCTGAGTGCTACTGAGCATCCAGGCAGCACGGGACCCGGGGAGCTGGGAGGTCACGGAGGCCCCGGGGGCCATAGGATTCCCTGTCTTGGAGGCTAAGAGAAATTTGAACCTGTTTTAGGAAGATCAGAGTGGAGTGGTCTGGGGGGAGGAGGACAGGATGGCACCCAGGAGCGACTGGCCATCGGTGTAGTCTGGCCCTTGGCCACATGCAGGTCACCTAAACACCAGGAAGCCTCAGGCCTGGCCCAAGGCCGTGGTGGTGAAGAGGGAGAGACGGGAGCTGCCTGAGTCCCAGGAGAGAGCCACGCAGGAGGTGAGTGGTCACATGAGGGGGCGCAGGGTAAAAGTTTTGCCTCACGTAACTGAGCATCCACTGAAACTGAGACGCAGAGCTCAGGGAGGGTGCTTGTGGGGAAGAGGGGGCGAGTCTGGGTCTAGAGTGGAGTCAGGAGGCCCCCAGGGGCAGCCTCAGACAATGTGTGAAGCTGGAGCCAGAACAGCTCAGGCTGTTGAGTCACAGTGGTGCCTTGGTCAGGATGAGACTCCCAGGGAAGGTCCTGCAAAGCCACCACAGTGACAGGAAGCTAGAGCAAGAGCAGCCCTTGGGGGACCTCAAGAGCCACTGGTGAGAGACATGGGACTTCAGGAGACCACAGAGTCCAGTCGACATGGAGGGAGACCAGATTAAATGACTGTAAGCCGTAAATGAATGGAAGCCCAGACCTCCAGGCCAGGACGGAGCCGTCGATCCATGTACCCCTCCTTGGTATCCAGGAGCCCCAGAGATACCAGAGTCCAAGGGTGCTCAAGTCCCTAGTGCAAATGGTGCAGTTTTTGCATATGACCTGCATGTACCCTCTCTTACAGGTGAGATCATTGGTAGATTATTTATGATTCTTAACAGGATGTAAATACTGGATAAATAGTTGGGTAGATTTTTGTTAACTGTCTCGTTTAGGGAATAATGACAAGAAAAAAGTCTGCAGATGTTCAGCCCAGATGCAGCTTTTCACCTCAAGATTTTCAATGTGCAGCTGGTTAAATCTTCAGGTGCAGAACTTGCTGATACAGAGGGCCAACTGTGTGAGTGCAGAGGGGCCATTACTTCAACCTGGGGACTGGGTCCTAATGACCCAGAGAGTTTGGAGAGCAGAGATAGGCATGCTCCTTGAGATTGAACACCAGGATTATGTTCTCTCATGCATGAAAGAAAACTCAAGTGCTCTGCCGGCCTGGGATGGCAGCCACAGAACTGCAGTTGGTCCATAAGAAAGGCATGGATTGAGGCTGGACATTTGTCCTACGTCGCAGTTTCAAGCTGGGAGCTGTCATGGGCTCTGGACACAAGAACTCGGAGGTGTGGTCTCTGGGGGACCTGACTGAGAGTTCATGAAATAGGAAGACAGACACACAGACTTCACAAAGCACCTCCAGGAGTCAGATCCCTCAGGAGAAAGTGACAAAGTTAACAAACAGGAAACACACGTCTAAAAAACAAATAGGAAAACAGACAACACTGAAAGGACTTTAAATGTCTATTTAAAATCCCCAGGAAGGTAAAGGAAGTAACAGCATCTGCAAACAAGAACAGGGAGTTATGAAACAAAAAGGTTGCTACAAATCAGGATCAATCTGGATAAAGGAATAATCTCCAAAGTTGGGAAAATTATAGTTATTGAAACATTAGCCTGATTGAATGAAATAAACAGTAACCTAGAAAAGTTTAGTGAGGGAATTTGAAATTTATAAGACACAATTGAGGAAATCAATCTGAATGCGGAACAGAAAGATAAACACAAAAGAGAAGTAAAGCGACATGGAAAAGATCTTGAGAAGTCCCATGTAGATCCAACAGAACAGGTAAGAGGCAGAGTTAAAAAAGATGATTGTAAATTATTTCCTAAGGGAAGGAAAAAGTACTTGAAGGAGCACACTGAGGGCCAAGTCAGATAAACAGGCCAACGATTCCATATTTAGCTGAATCTCAGTGGCGCCATAGCTCAGTGGTGATAAACACATTTTTCAAAATCATGGAAAGAAAAGACAGCTAATACTAGGGAAGGACCGTCACACAGAGAGCAGACTCTTCATGCACCAAAAGGAGGCCTACGATGATGGCGTGCGATGGTGAGGGAGGTGACCAGCACCCACGTTCCACGCTCAGCAAAAGCCCCCTCCCACGCCGTGGAGGTATAAAAATATTTCTGAACACCCAAACAGCACATTTTTGCTTATTTAGTCAAAATGATAGAACTAGCAGATATCAGACAGTAGGAGCATCATAAACATGAGACAAGAATTTGAAGGGAAGTTAAAAGTAATTGATTTTGATGTGGGTGGCGAATTTAACAGTATTCAGATTTATGTATGAATATTGAAGTTCACAATGAAAATGTTTTTTTAAAAAAAATCATGGCCTCCTTATCTTGTTCAGGAGAGTTTGATTAACTTAGATTTTGGCTTTAGGAAAACGCATGGAATCGGAGCACAGATCCCTAAAACGAGCCTTCTAAAGATGCCAGCCTCTCGTGGCGACTCTTAGCACACAGCTGCCTCCTGTGTGCCGCGTCACCCCTTCCTGAAGTGAAATGGCTTGGAAGTGACTTCCTTTTCCTTCTGGCGATGCCAAGATGGAGTCTATAATCACATTCACTTTTCACATGGCAGTAAACATTCAATTAAAGTCCTCAGCTCACAAGATCAAAACCCACCAGCGAGCTCACAGAGCTGACAGGATGGCCTACCCTGGAACGCTGGTTTACAAGAACAGCAGGTTACAGTTGTTAAATTATCCACAGGAGGGCTCTCCTGATGTTCCACATGCAGAAAGGGACGCTCGGTTGGAAGGGGAGAGAAATAATTTGTTGGGGGAGGTGGAGGCTGAAGCTTCACAGTTTAAACAACATTTCAATAAATTCCGAGATTCAGTGGAGTGCTGCCTCTGATTCCAATGAGACTCGGGCTCGGAGCTGCGGTGCACGTTGGTAAGAACGCATTGAAGAAGGACGTACAAAAGAACCAAAGTGTTTTCCTGAAGCCCACTGGTCTGAAAGGAAAGGGGATGATTCAACGCAAAGACCAGGAACGTCAATCTGGTTTTCTGAATATTTTACCTCCAAATTCTGCTTTGACTTTAAGAGTCTAAGAAGGAGGAAAATCATCTGGGAGGACAGACACTGGTAAAGAGGCTATTCTCTCTCTCTCTCTCTCTCTCTCTCTCATGCCCCCTACCATTACTAACAGAGGTATTAATAACAGACACTACTATCACATTTCAAGGGGTGGTCCGCCTTGGCCTCCTCGAACTTGACCTCTGAAGCTCAAAGTTAAACAGGAGGACAGAGGCAGCAGTGCCCTCCTGGTCCGAGGACAGCTGGTGGACAATGGGAACAGGGACCAGTGGAAGACTGCTGTTTCCCACCCTCTCCCCCACCTGACCACTCTTGTCTGGGTGGACAGTGGGGTCCGTGGGCCCCCTCCCTGGGTTCCCAGTGAAGGGCTGCTGGCTCCGAGGGTAGCAGGAGCTCCAGGAGGAAGCAGTGGGCGCCGCCCACTCATAGCACCCCGGGGAGGAGGAGGCAGCTTCCTGTGGAGCAGAGGCTACTGCCTGTGCCCAGGTTAGGGTCAGGGACTCAAGGATGAGGTAGGAGTGTCCCACCTACCAGTGTCGTCCTGGGTTGGTCGCTCCATACTGTCGGGATGCTTAAGTGTGGCCAAGAGTTTCTGCTCTCGATTGACCCAGGCTTCCTGGCTCTGCAGTGTGTAACCCTCTCACCTCCCCCAACAGAGTCAGGCGTGCACTTCCAGCCTTCCGCAAGAGAACTGGTGGAAACCAACTGCTTTATTGTTTTTCCTCTTTAAAAAACATATTCTGCCTCATTTCTATTCCATGACTATTAGTGAGAGGGTCAAGCCAGGAGAGCAGAGATGTGGGCGGAAGTGGTGCACCTCCCTTCCATCCTACTCAGCCGGGAGCAGAACAGTGATGGTGCTGGAGGGAACCCATTCCCAGGGACAGGTGACCTCGATAACTGGGACAGCTGGTGAATACCTGGGGGATTCAGAACATCTGCAGCTGTCGAGGCTGCACACACGTCACCGCTGTCACTCACACTGTGAAGGAGCTGTCAGCTCCTGACCTTTCCACTTCCCCCATGTCCACCCCGGAGCCCGCTGCTCACTGCCCCCCCTGCACCACTGCATGGTGGCTCCCCTGCCTCGAACCAGGACCACCCGCTCTTACCCCCACTGACCCAGGGGTTCCATCTGCTGCCTGTGTCAGCTTCCACCCACTCCTTCTGCACTCCGCAGGCACCCAGAGCCGGGGGTCCCACTGCAGTCCTGAGCCCGACATGCTATCACCAAATGTCAGCTCCACCCCTAGGCCTTGAGCTCCCGCTGCAGCTTAAAGCCAAAACGCCTGGGCTTTAAGCCCCAGACTCACCTCCCATCAGCCCGGTGACCTTTCCCACCTGTTTACCTTGACGTCCCAGTGAAAACAGCGGCAGGCCAGGTGCCCTGTATCACAGAGGGGAAAGCTCAGGAGAGGGGCCCCAGGGACCTATGTGGGCAGGAGACGCTCAGCCACCTGGTTAGGTGCCCCTGGGCGGTGCCCATTCAGGGCCACAGCAGCACCTGGGAATGCTGCTGACACGGGCAGCCTGACCCTGGCCACGGAAACAGTTGCGCCCATGCAGACCGTGAGACGGGCCACCCCACTACTGACCTGGGCCAGAGGTCCCAAGAGCAACTGGCGGGGGCTGTTCTAGACTAAAATGACTTAAGAAGAAGATCTACCACATGAATGTTGGATTTTTTGAGATGCTGCAAAGTCTATTTTAGGGGCAGTTGGGGAACTGAACATCAACTGGAGCCGTGGTCAGGAAGGTTGGGAATCCCCATCCAGAAAGGAAGTCTGTCTGTCTCTGAGATTCCCAGCCCACTTGCTCTTGGCTGCTGGGCGGCTGCCCTGGCTCTGCAGGCTGTTGAGTGCCTTGCCGGGCACCCCTTCCTCTTCAGTCAACCTGAGGCTGTGGCCACCCATGACATTACACAGCTCTGCTACGGCGGTTCCCTGGGTCTGTGCAGTGCTTCAGGGGAGGCCTTTCTCAATTGCGGGTCACAGAAACCTGTCCAGCCAACGGAATCACCAAGAGACAACGCACTGTTCCACGAGGGTGGAAAGTCTGGTCCTCGTCCCCGAGCCCATCCCGTTTCTGTCTCCACGGCTCTGCCCGTCTTCATGAGGGAGGCTGGTGGCACGGGAAGCCCTGACTCACCCCCCCTCAGCCCAGTGATCTACCACACAGAGTATTTCTCTGCAGATCTGGCAGAAAGGTCTCAGGGAAGAAAGCACCAGTCAGCCCTGGGCAGGGGGTGCCTCTGCCAAGCCAATCGCTGCAACCAGAGCCAAGGGGTGCTCTGGTCAGGCCTGGCTCTTGTCCCACCCCTGTGGCTGGGTGGACCAATGGTCAACTCACCCAAACCACAGCTTTTCTCACCTGCAGAAAGCAGGAGGGACGCAGGGCAGACGCAGCCAGGGGAGCGCACGAGTGACACTGATGGTGGGTCTAATGACATTTACACCCACAGTTTCCCAAGCAGTTCTGGAGCTCAGGAGCAGGAGGGGTGAGGGGAGCCGACCAGGGCTGCTTGGGTGGAAAGCTCATTCTTCCCCCAAACAGTTTATACAGTTCATGAAAAGGCTCATGATTTTCCACAGATAAAATCTTGTGCCATTTCCAAGTGACTAAAAGAAACCTCTGTCCAGCCACCTCCCTCGGGCACACTGGACTGAAGTCAGACCTTTACCCTCCAAACCCAGCAGGGTCACTCTGATGGGGTGGCTTGACAGCTCTTTTCCTGGAAGAGCTCACAGTGCAGGGATGAGGCGGCCACTGGGCGGAACCCCTTACCCGCTGGGAAGCCAGAGCTGTCTCCTGGGAGCAGGAGGGCACCACAGAGCCCCAGCCCCAGCACATTTTACTTTTTATTTAGAGACAAGGTCTGGCTAAGCTGCTTAGGGCCTCACTAAGTTGCTGAGGCTGGCTTTGAACTTGGGATCCTCCTGCCTCAATCTCTTGAGCCTCTGAGGATACAGACATGTGCTAGTGCACCCAGCAGAAAATACAGTTGTTAGGTGTTATCTGGAACCAGTTTCACCAAACATGATCACCACCTCTCTCCCTGTTCCAGAATCCTGTTCTAAACCCAGGATTTGCTTTCGTCACGTATCATAAGAAACCCACGCACAGAAAGTGCCGGTCCTCAAGAGAAAATCTAGACTCACAGATCCAAGGAACGGAACATGCCATGCAGGGACCTGGAGGAGTTCCAGGGCTGGTCAGGGGACAGAGGGGGTGGTATGTACCTCGCCATGAAGGGACAAGGGAGGGTAGGCACCTGCATGAATGTGGGACTGGATATTTGAACAATTCCAGCTTGTTCTAGGTGGTAAGGGTGGTCTCCAGCTGTTGGGTACCTGGGGTGATCCACAGCAGGAGGAGTGGCTTGGTGCTAGGGTTTGATGAAGAAGTTGGTTGGTTGGTTTGTACAAAGGCGGAATGGCAGAGAGTCCATCATCTCTAGGAGCCGGGTAGCCCTGGGAGGGAAGTAAACCTGAGATCAAGGCCCTAAGTGCCAGGGCTTCAAGAATACAAAAATAAGAAAATACAGCCTATACCACCCCACCCCCAGCTGATTCTGCTGTCACGGCCCCCTTTGACTTTGCTGGACAGGGACAGCCCAGCACCAAACAGGCACGTTAGGAAACACATGTGACACTCAGGAGAAGGGCAGACTTTGCAGAGTAAATTGGGACAAGGATGATCATCATGACTTTTACTGCAATTCAAAAATGCTATAAGAATGACCCCACTGCCTCTAGCCTACGGTAGACAACTCAAGAGCACATCAAAGACACAGAGAGGGCAAGACAAGAGTAAAGGCGCCACAGCTCCCATTCCCACACAGTGGGAAGGTCCCATGTGCACTCAGAAAACTCTAGAAACTTGCTCCTCTTGAGCATTCCCTAGGCAGAGCAGCAGTACTGCCAGTAGCTTGTTAGGAATGCAGACCACAGCTCCCCCACCTGCTGGGTCAGAACTGCCTTCCAACCAAATGCCACGTCCCTGCTGAGAAGCCCCATCTCGGCCGCAGTTTACCCTCTGCCTCTGTTTCGGGCTGAGGCTGCGTGAGTTGATTACCCTGAGGTGACCTTAAAGGCTCCCAGGTAAGACATTTCCAAAGCCTCTTTATGAAGGATGCATTTAATTTCTGCCTAATGTCCCTTTACAACATGGCTGGAATCGGAGGTGACCTGCAGCCTCCGTCTCCACTCCAAAGCAATTGGTGGGCTGGCAGGGGTCTGTCCCTCAGCCTCCGAGGACCTTGGAACCAGCAAGAAGAGCTGACCTCCGTGGAGAGGGGCTGCATCTGGGCGAGAGTGCACAATCCCACCAAGCCCGTAACTCCGGGTGCCCACACGGATCTGCCTAAGGAGACACGCCTGGGCACCGACACGATTAACACGAGGCCTTGCTTTTTCCACCCTCTCTGGGCTTCACCATCAACCCCTCCTCTGATGACTCATCTCCACCCTTTCTATTAGACCTGCACAGACACAGTGCTGAGGTGTTTAAAGGTATTCGGAGCCGTTCTTAGAAGCTTGCCTCTCTCAATCTGACATCTATCGCACTGTTTTAAAACCAGCTTCCTGTGACAGTTCCCGTGATTTCAGCTGGTGGTCACAGGTTTGATACGGAAGACAAATAAAGAACAAATGATTTTCTCCCCGACTTGTAACTTACACCTCAAAAAGAAAATGCACCCGTCTAGGGTGAGAACCCACTCACCCGAGGAATTATGTAACTGCTCATTATCACCTTCCTCCCAGTAGGAGCTGGCAGGTGAGCCCCCAGCCAGTGAGGAGGGGGTGCCTGCTGGGGCTCCACACCACAGAGCTGGAGACCCTCTCCACTTGCCCCTTCCATGGGCACTGCACATACGACAAAGTCAGCTCAAAGTGGCTGCTGGAGGCTCCCAATCGCAACATGCAATGAGGAGTCGAGACCAACCTGGGCCCAGAGCGGTACTCTCCTTTCCATGAAAGGAAAAAACAGAAAGTCTAAGTGGCCTTCCCTGGGAGCTCTCCATGCCAGGCACCTGGCACTCACCACCAAGGACAGGGAGCTGGTAAAGCTGGTGTGCACGGATTTCACAGCGGAGCCACCTGAGCCCTCTGGCCACATGGTGTGTTTCCCCGAGTGGCACTTGGGCCAGCTTGGGTGGAATTTGTAACCGCTCTCAGTGGAAGGCCTCCGACCAAAGGCAGAGTCCTCTAGATGTCCCCAAGCCACACCAGGACTGCAGATGCAGGTGCCCGTCAGATCACACCTGGATAAGACCCTGCCGTAGGACCAGTTCATCAGCCCCGATGTCCCCGTCCTTGTCCTTCCTCTCTTGGAGGACCCTGTGGTGAATTTAGGGCCTTCTCAGCCAGAGAGCCACAACTGGGCACCCCAATGCCCCCCAGGGTCTCTCCTAAGAGAAAGGACCTGGGCTTTCACCTTCAACCTGAGGCCACACACGCACACCACAAACACACTGACTCACAACGCACAACCACACACACTCAGACACTTCTCACTCTGTGCTCACACAATCACTCTCACACAGTCATATGCACACCACACACGCCCACACGCTCTCAGCACTCCACAGCACCCATACAATGTTCCTCTCGAAGCCCTCATCCCTGGTGGCCAGTCTTCCCCAGTGGAACCCAGGTCCCCAGGGAGCACTTACGTACCCGGAACTGAGAAGGGTGCTGGCCAAACCCTGAAATAGAGGGGGAGAAAGAGAACACAGGCTCCGTTCCTGGTTTACCTGAGCCCCGAGTGTGACCTCTACCCACCTGGTAGTTCACTAAAACCTGCTTGGAGGAGACGCCTGCAAATAAAAAGAGAAACCTCTTCCTTCCCGGAAGGGAGATGATGTTGGGGAGCCCCTGGGGAGGCTGCTGGGGACTGCATTCCCACACCCCTGGGGCGCTTACTCCCTGTTTCCACCCGCTTCAGCCAGCATCAGATCTGGGCGAGGGATGCTCAGAACACCAAGCCCGCTTTGCAGGCGCTAATTGAAGCAAGCGGTGGGTTTTGCTTGCTAAAAATGTAATGAGCTCCGTGCTCTCCAGGGGCTCCAACACCCACTCACCCGCCCCTTTCCATGACAAACTCCTCATTAGAGTCGAAGAAATTACAGCCCGTGGCCTCTCCTAATTCACCTGCTCGCCAATTATATACCTTGATACAAAACAGAAGAAGACAAACGTTTACACCAGCCATGATTTAAGTGTGGAGCACACGGCTTCCCTGCGCTCAGCCATGTGATCTCTATCCTCTTGCAGACACAAGAGGTAGAGCTCATCCATTTTGGACAATGGAGATAGGGGTCCTGGAGATGGGGAGGGGGGCTCTTCCTGCCCTGAAGCTGTGAGGCAGGAGGCAGATATTCAGACAAAGACAACATCCACGCAATACAGACACCTTCTGGCTGTTAATTGGGAATTTAAAATGCTCTGCTACAGGAAAATTGCTCTTGCCACCAGATTCAGTCCTGAAAATTCTGGAATTTAAAAGTGAAGGGATGTTTTGCTAGTTGGGGCTGAGGTGATCTAGGGGCCAAGGGGACAGAAAAGAGATCCTTGACTGAGGGCAGACCAAGGGGAACACCCCACTGTGCTCCACCCACTGGGCTACCCAGTCCAACTCAGGGGGGTTCATCTCACAGCTCCTCCCGCCCAGACAGCCACAGGCCACACACCTGCTTGGCCTGGACCTGCCATCCAGCACTGACCTCACGGCTGTGTGCAAGTCCAGCCCCTTTCCTCTGCCCAGCTCCAGGCTTTCCACCATCTGCCTGCTCCACGCTGGCTGCCCACCCGGGACAGTGGGACTGAATTGCCCATCACCAAGGCCCCTGCGCCCACAGCAGCATGCGCTCTCTCCCAGCCAGGTCCTCAGTGCCGCCTGGCGATTCCCCCCAGGTGTCTTCGTTTCTCTGTTCATTCTCCACCAGATACTCCAAATGCAGGTGCTCCTTGACTGGGGGTGGTGACCGGCACACCCCTCCTGGGTTGAAACGCACTCAATACGCCTCACCTGCCCACGCAGCGGAGCCGCACAGCAGACTCCATTGCTCCCTGGCCACCGTGGGCACCCTGGGAGCTTCAGGGGCTGCCGCTGCCCAGCCCCTGGCCACATAACGGTCGCCAGCAAAAGATCCCCACTTAGAATTCCAAGTACTGTTTGTACAGAGTGTGCGTCACTCTCACGCCACCATGAAGTCAGGGCTCCCGGGTGTTGGCCATCTGTCGTCTCTGTGTGAAGAGCTGACAGGTGTGTTGGTTTCCCAGGGCCATGGTAACAAGTCACACTAACTGGGTGACTTAAAACAAGGGGAATTCATCCTTTCACAGCTCAGGGGCTTCTTGGTCCAAAATCAAAGTGGCAGCAGGGTTGGCTCCCACGGGTGGCTTTGAGGAACAACCTGTTCCAGACGTCTCTCCCGGCTTCTGGTGGCTGTCACCTGTCCTTGGTGCTTGTGAGGGCACCCTTCTGTTCTCGGCCTCTGCTTTCCCACTGCCTTCTGCCTGGACTCTTCTTTGTGGATGTGCCCAGAGTTCCTTCTTCATATGAGGACACCAACCTGGGGTGAGGGCCCACCCTGATCCATTTGACCCCATCCAGTAAGAACTCGCCTCGACACAATCACGTCTGCAAAGTCCAGTTTTCTAAAAAGGCCCCACCTACAGGTTCTGGGGCTAGAACTCGGATGTATCTTTGGGGGGACACAATCTATCCAGCAATAAGTGTCTAGCATTTAGGAAGCAATGACTAGATTTTAGCTTTTTTAGAAGACATCTGCACCTAGCCTACTGTGTCCAGACAATTTGCATTTTCTCCTTATGTCACCCCTCAGCCCCCCAGGCCCCCATCACCACCCCTCCACTCCTGTGTCATGGCGCCTCCTGGTGTTCCCCAGGCCGTCCCCCTCCTCCGTCCCTCCTTCACCCCTAGCTTCCTAACTCTGCTGAGTTTCCTGGCCCTGGCTGACCATGACACCTGGATTAAAAATCCCTCAGAGGCTCCCCGAACCTCCAGGATGCTCACCCCTTCAAGAACTGCTTGTGCATGTGTCCTTCAGTCCCCTGCCCCACAGGGACATCACCTGTTGGCTTTCCTGAGGCATCCAGAAGCCCCCACTACTCTTGACCATGACACTCATGCAAACAGGCTGCTGTGAAGGTCTGAGGCCATGTTCCAGCCTGGGGTGAGGAGTCTCTGTGGGGGACTCCTCCTCCCTGAAGGGCCCTGCGTCCCCCGATTTGCAGGGGTGTTGGCATGCTGGGGTCTTTGACCACGGTTCCGGAAACCTTCACTAGTTCACTGTTGGACCTGGCGTCCTCCGGGCTTCCGGTCCGTCTGCCCCAGGTTGCATAGAGTTCAGCCTGTGGTTGATGGGAATCTGTGTGCAAGGATCGGGGGCTTACTTTGGGTTCTGAAGGCCCAGGAAGCACTGTGGAGATGGGAAGGTTTGTACGCGGTCCAGGGGAGGGTTGTGGGTGGACCATGGAATGGGCCGCATCTCTGAGGCATCAAAGTGACCAGGTGCAGGGGAGACTGAAAACAGGCAATGGTCATTTTTACTCTCCTACAAAATAGGGATCAAGTGGACTTTGCAAGCTCAATGAACTTGACCTTGATCCCAGAAATGATCACAGGATGTGCGTGATAAAGCAGTAAAGAAATCAAGGAAAAATTTACTAAGCCATACTCATTTTCCTCCGCGGTGAGCACACTGGGGTTTTTAAGAAGTAGAGACCCCTCCTAACGTGGAAGTGGTGAGCTTCATGGTGTCACCGCCCCATGCACTCTCTGGCCTCTGGTGCAGCACCTTCAATGACAGGAAACCTCCTGGGGCAACCTTGGTCCTGCAACTGTTCAGACTGAAGGACATTTCTTTATTCCTCAATTGTTTCCAAACCAGGCACCCCGAGACCTCTCCTCCTCTCCATGAATGAGGTGTTACAAGTCCATTATGTGGAAGCCGCCACCTGCCCCTAACCCTGCTGATATTCCTCTCAGCCACGTCACCAATGTGCGGTGGTAACTAAGTCACGCCCGCCATGTCTTGACATGCACCACTGGACTTTTTATTCAGTGTGTTGTTAGCTCACACTCAGTTTCCCACTTAGTAGTTATTAATTAGCGGTGGGCTCCAGGATCATCTGTGGGGCTTTTTCCAATAGAGATGTCTGGTCTTCTCTTCAGACTGATTGCACAGTTGCCATGAGGAAGATGGGTCATTTTCTCCACTGACAGGGTCCTGAGAAGATGGATCCAACCTACAGGAGGTTTTGCATACAGAGCGCGGGGGCCCAGCTGCTGATACCAGCGTTGATCTCCTCCTGGGACCCCTCTGCCCAGCGTGCTCCACAGGCACGCACTATCGAAGTTGAAAGGCAGACAGCATTTGCAGACTTGGGAGGAGACAAGGAGCTTGTGTTCTCGTCCAGAGCTCAGAAATGCCGACCGAACAGTGCCCTGCCAGGAGCACTTGCTAAAACGGAGATGCAGAAAGGGTGAACCATGTGGAAACGAGACCAAAATGCACCTCAAAATCAAAGATGGGCAAGTTAAAGCAATACTGAGATTGCTTCCAGGGTTTTAATTCTTTCCATTTCATTCGGTGTTCCCTGAGGTCGGAGGAAGTGGGCGCCGACGTGCCCCCTCTGAAAACAGACCAGCAGCAGCTTCCCCCAGCACTGCATCATGAAGACGAATGACAATCTGAACAATATGTGTGCCCCTCGATGTGCATCTTAAGGCTGTTCAACAATCTTTTGATAACGAGAAATGGACAGGATCTAAGTGTCCGTGGCAGCTGTGGCTGCCTTCAGCAGAGAGCTCTGCGTCCACGGTGTCTGTGTCTCTAATGTCCACGCCACACTCTGCTTCTGCCTCTAGGTCTGTGGATCTTTGCAGCACAGACACGATTTACCTGTGAGCTTCCACTACCAGCTTGGTGCGTGGATAGTCAATAAGTGCTTATTCAATGAACAAGATCAAAATAGGCGTGCACTGTCCTGCACTTATGAGTACTGAAAGCATGTCACATAGTTTAGACCTTCTTGTGTAAGAGCACTTGCCTGGCATGTGTGAGGTGAGGCCCTGGGTTCAACCCTCAGCACTGCATATAAATAAATAAATAAGATAAAAGACCCATTTACAACTAAAAAAAATTTTAAAAAAAGAAAAGTTGAGGAGGCAGATTGTATTTATTCTTGCATTGATACTATGAACAAGCTCACATTTAATAAAATACATTCCGTGTAAGTGAAATAAATATGTATGTACATATACATAGTGTGTTTGCATAACTATAAGTATAAATGTGTCTCTTTTCATTTAATATTTTTTTTTGATTCTTTGGGGTTCCATCTGTATTGTATTCTAAGCAGGCAGCATATTTATCTACACTTTACTAATGAAGAAGCCAAAGCTTTGGGAGTTAGAAGCTCAGTCGAGATGGCGCTGCCAGGTGGTGTAGCTGGGGCGCATTCCCTGGTGGGCCGACCCTGGATGCTGCCTCCTGCACACCTTGGGGGTGGTTTGTAGTGTGAACACAGACAGGCAGCACAGTCACCAGAAACCTGCACCAGGAAAATCACTGCACAAAACTCACCAAACTATTCAGCATGATCGGCTTCCCTTGATAAGGCCAGTTTGGCAGGATTTGTTTTTCTTTATTATTGATTTTCTACATTGACCCTGAATGACATTTATAATGAAGAAAAATAACAAACACTTTAGGAGAAGAGCAGCGACACTAAGTGGACACATCCTGACCAGCTCGGAGCACCCCGAGGGCCTGTTGCTCAAGCACTGGAAGAACCTGGCTTGGGGGCCAGAGCCAAGTGTCTTGCTGGCAGGTGGCCCTCACTCTTGGGACCTGGGCAGAGCTGCCATGGCACAGTCCAGAGGGAAATTGAGCAAGAGCAGGAACTCTAGGAGGAAGCTGTTTAAATGTCAGAGTGCTCCACTTGGCCGCCCCACGTCCATGAGTTCACCCGACCTTGGGTGGAAAATATTCAGATCAAAGCCCCGAGCCCCTCTGTATGGAAGGTGCCCAGACTTTTCTTCTCATTATTCCCAAACAATGCTGTCCGACAAACCCCCGCACTGCGTTCAAGCTGAATTAGGTACTGGGGTCATCTGAGACCCTCTAACGCCCTGGGGATGTGTGTGCATCACATGCTAGTGCCAGGCCACCTCTCACCAGGGACTCCAGGGCATGGGTTTGGTGTCCCTGGGGTCCTGGCCCACCCCCATGGATGCCAAGGGCCAACTCATTGCTGTACAGTGTGTTTTGCTTTTCTTTTCATGATACCTGGCAGGTAGGGACTGGTCATCCTCCAGGACTCAAAGCTGCTACGTGGCGGGGAAGGATGCTAATTCCACAGGGCGGTTGCCGTGTGTGTTCGAATCACCTGGACATGGAGTGCTCAGAAGGCCTGTCGAGTGCTGGGGTGCCCTGGGCACGCTCCCCTCTGGTTCTCTCCTGAGGCTGCTAACTGGGAAGCTGAGACTTGCCTGCTGGGGTCCAGTCTGCCCAGGAGCAGGGTCCTGGTCAGCAGGATACAGCTGTGTGGCGCCGGGTAACATGGGTTACCGAGCAGGACACAAGAGCCCCGTGGGCATTTCACTGTAATTTGCCATTAATCTCAGGCTGATGTCCATGAAATAGGTCACTGTGGAGCTAATGGTTCCGGCCCCTGCTGGAGGCAGCTGGAATGTTTATTTTCCTGGCGGAGGCGTCCGATTCCATAGCCAGGGGTCAATTAAGAAGACTACGGAGTGAATGATGGCTACCTTAAAACAGTCTGCAAAAGCATGGTCCGTGTTTGCAATAATGTGCTGAACACTCACAAAATCACTAACACGGCATCTCACAGGACAGCGGGAATGAACGTCCTTCACTTCCGGCAAACTGGGAGGGCAAGAGCTTCCTGGGTTGACCACCTGGCCAGGTCCTGGGGTGCAGGGCTGCTGGGAACGTGGCTGTTCTTTTTCCTAACTTAGGGTGTCAAGATACAGAAAAGGACCAGCTTTAACAAAGGACCACTGAGAGATGCAGTTCCTAAACATCTAGGTCTTTCCCTGTTGAGACACAAACAACAGTGGATGTAACCAGGGGGTTCGCACAATTGTTAACTGTCACAGCAGATGAAAAGGTTTTCATTCCCCTTCTCACTAGGATGAATTTGTAAAATCCCTTCCACCCACTCCCCTCCGTTTTCCCTAACCCCATAACCGGGGCTCGCCATCCTGCCGCTCCCGAGCCTGGGGTGACCGCACCAAGGGACAGGTGGCTCCTTCCACTGGACACCTAGTGGCCCTCAGGCTCAGCTGTGTCGGCCTCCTCACGGTGCCCCTGCCTCTAATCTCCTGATCTTCTCCCAGCTGTGATTCCAGCCGACTGACTCGGGGTGCCTTAAATTTAAGTTATAAATATTTATATACCTACGGCCAATTTCCTCAACCTGATTCTTCTATCTTTGCAGTATTTTTTTTCAAGAAATCAAAAAAGTGATTACAAAAAAATTCAATTTCCCTTATCTTTCCAAAGGCATGACCAGAATATTTGAGGACATTGGCACAATTCTAGGACTAATTGACAGACACCATTTTTAATCAAGAGAGCCATGTTGCCATATCCCAGCCGATCAGAAGTCGGGCTCCACCCACCTCCCTAGGCCAGGCAAGAAAGTACCTTACCACTGAGCCTCTCCCCTCCTTCGGCTCTCTCAAGACTGCCTTCATCCTCGGTATTGGCTACTGTTATTCCCCAATTTACATTTTTATTATTTTCCTGTTTCCCCTTGCTTTATTGAGATACCGTGGACAGGGAATGCATGTGTCTTCCTGGTGCAAGCCGTGCTCTGAGCTGGCCCACGACCACGCTATGCAGCCCCCACCCGGCAGCACCGTCTCTAACGTGTGGTAGGAACACTTCAGACCCACCCAGCAGGTTTCAAGCACACACTGCAGAATCCTGAACCCAGCCCTGCTGCCCGACTGCTCTCCAGGGCTCCTCCATCCCGCAGAACTCCAACGGCCGGCCGCCTTCTGACCAAGGTCTCTCCTCCCTGCCCCCACACGTAGCCACTGACAACCGCCCTCCCGCTCTCTGCTTCTGACCTCGGCTTTTCACAAACTGCTACCATTGTTTTTAACTGAGCCTTCAAAACCCCAAGCAAGGAAGAGAGTCAGATTGAAACAGGACCAAGGTGAGCATCTTTCTTTCCTCTTCCCTCTGCATCCTTATCCCCTCCCAGCAGATCTACAGCCTCCAACTACAGAGGCAGGACACGATGGGGCGAAAAGCATAAATAAATAACACAAATTAAAAGGAACAGCTGGGCACAGGGGCGGAGGCCTGTAATCCCAGCGACTGGGGAGGCTGAGGCAGGAGGATCACCAGTTCAAGGCCAGCCTCAGCAACTTAGCAAGACCCTGCCTCTAAATAAAATATTAAAAAGGTCTGGAAAGGTGGCTCAGTGGTTAAGGGCCCTGGGTTCAATCCCTAGTGCAAAAATATAAAAATAAAAATAAAACAATAAAAAGGAGCAGAGCTTTCCTTTGAGTCTAAGCCCTTGGACACCAGGAGAGGCTCAGAGCTGGAGCAAACACTAGAGAAACACGAATGGGCTTCAGAGAAGCCCCGCTGGACCAGGGAAGAGGAGGTGGGTAAGGAGTGTAGAGAGCTCACTGTGGGGGTCTCGGGAAGAGCAGCTCTGTCCCTGCCCTTGGGCGGGCCCTGGGGAGAGGGCTGGGAGGCAAGTGCTGCTGTTGTGGCGTGGACGTGTGGCCAAGAGCTCAGGTGTTGGAAAGTCAGCCCCCAAGTCCACATGTTAAGGGCAGGTGGAGGTAATTAGGGTCAGATGGGGTCATGGGAGTGGAGCCCTTGAAAGGATTAGTGGCTTTATAAGCTGAGGAAGGGAAACTGGAGCTGGCACCCTCCTGCCTCAGTGCCACATGATGCCCTCCACCATGTCAGGAGGCAGCAAGAAGGTCCTCACAGGACGCCCACGCCATGCTTTTGAACTCCCCAGCCTCCAGGACTGGAAGAAGTAATCCTCTATTCTTCATGAAGAACCCAGTCTCAGGTACTGTGCAGAGCAGCAGAAAATGGACCAGGACAGACCTCCACTGAGACACTGCAGCTAGTGAGCAATGCGGCAGCCAAGGCTGGTCCAGGCTTCTGGAGGATTCTAGAGACGGGTGTTACTCTAGTCCTTAACCAGCACCAGAAAGCGACGTTTCAGAGAGTGAACAGCCACAATGAGAGAAAGAGGGGGCTTCTGGACACGGGTGGGTTGTTTGTGCTTTAGACAAGAGGCAGCTGTGTCCAGGGACTTCATTCATGGCTGAGGCTCAGGGCTCACCGGGGCCAAGGGTGGCTGAGCTCCTGGAGGGGACGGGCCCTGCTGGGGAAAGACTGCCTTCTCAGAAGCTGGTGGTGATCCAACTCCTCAGGGTGAGAACAGAGGCTTCAGCCAAGACCCCTGGGGACCTTTGCTGCCTGCCAGGCCCCTGCAGAGCTGAGGGCCAGTACTGCCCCCCACACACCCTGCCCTCTGGGGCCTGGGCACTGGAGGCCATTTGTGATAGATGTCCATGTTCTCTTCTGTACCTGCTATTGTGTCCGTGCATGAGAGACAGAGTCAGAGAGAGACAGAGACAGAGAGACAGAGGCTCCGGGCCTCCCTCTCCTCCTCTTCCCTCCCCACCACCCACCTTGCTGTGATTTGAGAACTCAAATGTGTGCTCAGAACCTCATGCTGAAATTTAAAGCCACTAGGAGCTATTGAGAGGAGGGGCAGTTGGGGCCAGGTGGGGCTGTGCTGAGAGCCATTGCCAAGTAGGAATGATGCATCGAAATTTCCTTGCCAGTGTACCCCATGTTAAATGGACTTGCCTTGGAATTTCGCTGTTGACATTGCATGTAAGGTGACCTTGCTCAAGGACCAGGGCGGATCCGGGTTTAGAGCTGATCAGGTTTGAGGAAGTATCCTGGTCCTTGGGTTTAGGGCGTTCCCGGTTTAAGACAAGTTTAGGGCGTTCCCGGTTTAAGATAATATGGGTTTTAGGGAAGTTGGAGGTTGAAGATTATTGCTGCTGGAAATAGGGCTTTCCTGCTGCCTGAGCTCCCTTTGAGTTCTCCGGAGATTCAGAAAGTATTTTGGGAAGAAAGCCTCGTGGAGTAGGTGAATTGGGCGGCGGCAGAACTGGGATTTCCCCAGAACGTGTGTGTAGAGGCCGGTGTGAGTTCGGGAATAAAGAATTGCTGTTTGAATCGACAAAGCTGTGTGGTGGCTCGTGATCTTGTGCCCAGCCAAGAGTGCGGCATTTGGTGGTCTGTACGCGGAGCGTCTGAAACTTGGAGGTAAGTGAAATTGCTCGCCCCTGAGGGAAGGCGAGAGAATGGGTGACCATTTCAAAAAACAATGTGTTCTTGTTTTGATTTATTTTGTTTTTATTTCAAGCTGCCTATCCCTAGAAATTTCTTAGGCAAACTGGGAAAAATGGTTGGCTCAAGGTTTGAAGTTTGTCAGCCCCAAGGAAGAGAAAATTGATACAGCGAATTTTTATTCCGTTTTTGTTTCATTCAGTTGCAGTTTTGTTTTGTGTTATCTTATTGGGTTGCGTTATCTTTATAGTAGATTAGAAATTAGTAAAAAACAAACCGAAAAGGTGTTAAGTAAATTGTTAGAGGTTCAGACCATGGAGAAAGACATTTTAGATCAAGCAAAAGAGAAGGTCTCTCCAGCTAGTCAGACAGAGGAAGAAAATTTAAAGGAAAAGGGATTATTAGGAAAAAGGCCACAACAAGAGGCTGTTACTAACTCCGTTTTATTACCAGAGGGCGTAATTCAACCAACAGCCCCACCGATGGAAACAGCTGAGTGGCCCTCAAACCCCGTAGTTGATAAGTGGGATCCTGAGACAGGACCTCAAAGATTAGCATGCCCTGTACTTGAACAGGTAGGAGGGCAGCGAATTCACCGTGCTTTAGATTTTAAAACAGTGAAGCAGTTAAAGGAGGCTGTAACAACCTATGGTCCTCAAGCTCCCTCACGGTAAGCATGGTCGAGTCCATTACTAACTTGGACATGACGCCAGCAGATTGGGCTAACATGTGTCGATCTGTGCTAAATGGAGGACAATATTTGTTATGGAAGGTTGCCAATGAGGAATTTTGCACGGAGACAACTAGGCGAAATGCAGCAGCCGGTTACCCTCAAAGAAATCTAGATATGTTGTTAGGAAAAGGACCTTATGAGGGTCAACGGCAGCAAATTGAATATGATCCTGCTATATATGCACAAATTGCTGCAGACGCAGTTAGGGCATGGAAGACTTTACAAGGACATGGAGATTTACAAGGTCAGCTATCTAAGGTAATACAGAGAGCTAATGAACCTTACGCTGACTTTGTAGATAGGCTTATTCAAACAGCTACCAAAATTTTTGGGGATACAGATCAAGCAATGCCGCAGTCTTGGCTGGGCACAAGATCACGAGCCACCACACAGCTTTGTCGATTCAAACAGCAATTTTTTATTCCCGAACTCACACCGGCCTCTACACACACGTTCTGGGGAAATCCCAGTTCTGCTGCCGCCCAATTCACCTACTCCATGAGGCTTTCTTTTCCAATATACTTTCTGAATCTCACGAGAACTCAACGGGAGCTCAGGGAGCAGGAACGCCCTATTTCCAGCAGCAATAATCTTCAACCTTCAACTTCCCTAAAACCCATATTGTCTTAAACCGGGAATGCCCTAAACCCAAGGACCGGGATACTTCCTCAAACCTGATCAGCTCTAAACCCGGATCCGCCCTGGTCCTTGAGCAAGGTCACCTTACATGCAATGTCAACAGCGAAATTCCAAGGCAAGTCCATTTAACATGGGGTACGCTGGCAAGGAAATTTCGATGTGTCATTCCTACTTGGCAATGGCCCTCAGCAGGGCTGATTAGGACTCTGCCCTCAAGAATGGGTCTCCCATCATGTGGTTCCTGGATCCATGGGCCAATGGGTGGTGGGTGCTCTGGAGAGAGGGTCTGCTGTGACAGCCAGAGCAGCTGGTCCCTCACAAGTGCCCTCTCTGTGACTCTTCATGCTGTCTCAGGACTCTGCCAGCCAGAAGTCTGTTGCCAAACGCAGCCAGCCCCTCGACCGTCCACCAATATGATGACAAACAAACCTCTTTTCTTCATAACTCACCTCACCTGGGGTATTGTGTCATCAGCAACAGAGGACAGACTCCAATGGGGACAGGCCTCTTTAGCAGTTATGTAGTTTTGAGGCAATTACTATCAAAGACACAGCCAGCTTGCTTTGCACAGTGTGACTCTGAGGATGGGACCCCAGGCAGTGCCATGACTGGGCCTGGCCACAACAACCTGTAGGACTTGTAGTCCTGGTCATGGCAGTGGGTGGCTGAGGCCAGGGCTCAGGTGAAGAACGACAGCAGAAAAAGAGGAGGGGAGGCCAGAGGTGGCCCCTGGGCTCTGGTAGAAGGTGACCCTGGGTGGGCCACAAGGGCAGGACAGGAGAGGGAGGAAGCTCCCACCACCTCCTGATCCTGAGCCTGGGCTTCTGCTGACAGCACAGCAGGCCAGCAAACTTCTAAGAACACCCGAGTCCACGCCCAGGTACACATGCACAGCCACACCACACGGTGCCACACCCGCACACCACGCCACGCACCACCCACTTGTGTGTGTGTCCTCCCACACACCGTGCCCCCCCCCACACATGCCCACACACCCACCACACACACACCCACACACGCTCCCTGTCACACATAACAAAACCACGCCCGTGTGCTTCCTTTGATCTGTATTTTTCTCCCACTCTCCCTGTGTTGTCTGGACCTAATCCATCTCTGTCCCTTCGGGGGTCACTTGGTGCTAGGGAGTGGAGAAGCAGCAGGCTGAGGTGTCTTGCCCACTGCGCTCACTGTCTCCCACCACACCTCTGAGTGCTGCTCCAGAAGCAACAGGTGGCACCTGAGTGGTGGCTAGGACCACGGCCCGGGTCTCCTCCCCGGGCGCTTTTCAAGCCCCACACTGCTCTGTCTCCTACTGTATGCATTTGGCTTCATGATTCTGAGTCCCCTCCCTCCGCCAGAATCAGGAAGCCAGCACCCTGGACCCCAGAGCTCAGGGTTCGCTCCCTGACCGTCCCAGCTGTCAGTGCGTCTTGGTTTGGGGGCTCCCAGCGACAGGCCTGGACATAGAGTCTTGGATGCAGGGAGATGGCATGGGGTCTGGGGCCACTCTCCTTGGGGGAGGGAGGGAGCCAGAAGGTGAGACAGAGACGCCAGGAAACCCAGCAAAGGAGCCTGGATGGGGGGCTGGGGATGTGGCTCAACTGGTAGCGCGCCCGCCTGGCGAGTGTGCAGCCCGGGTTCGATCCTCAGCACCACATACCAACAAAGATGTTGTGTCCGCCGAGAACTAAAAAATAAATATTAAAAATAAAATTCTCTCTCTCTCTCTCTCTCTCTCTCTCTCTCTCTCTCTTAAAAAAAAAAAAAAAAAAAAAAAAAAAAGGAGCCTGGATGGGCACCCCACGGGCCTGCTTCGTCTGTGCAGTGTCCCCAGGCTGAGCCTCCTGTGGGTGGAACCGGGCCATTTTGTCATTGGTGGGGAGTACGTCCGAGGAGCTTGGGGCTCACTGAGTTTGGGTTGAGCCAGGCCACGGAGCCAGGTGCAGAGAAGCTCTCTTTCCTTCTCAAGGTCTCAATCATTTTAGTCTAGAGATAGAGTGACAATGGAAGGTTAAGAAATCACGGTTGTTAGTGTGCGGAAACACCAGGCGCACAACCAGTGTGCGACTCCGAAGGGCTCAGAAAGGTGAAGCTCACGCAGAGACCCAGGGACAGGCTGCGGCCTGGGGGTGCAGGTGGCAGGAGGTGGCAGGAAGTGCGTGAGCTGGGGCTGGCTCCCACACAGATGGCGTCTCCCAGGCAACTGCCACCTGGGTCACATTCCCAATGGCTTCTTCCTGGAAAAGGATTCCTTCCCACGTGGAAAGGGGGACACGGGAGAGACAAGCCTGCTCCCCTCCACCAGGGTGCCCTCCACTGACGTGGACAGACGTGGACCTCACTTTCCCACAGGCAGTCTTCCAGACGGCCATCGCTGAATGGGCCACAGAGATCAAAGAGATTCATTTTAGGGTGGCACATTCTGGGGTCCCACACAAGCAACTTTACGACGGGCAGAGAAGCAGTGAGACACAGGTGGGACTGTCAGTGGGCGGGGCCCTGTCTATAGAGGATCCAGGGTCACTCAGGTGTGTTGGGGACACGGGGCTGGGAGCAGGTACAGGGACTAACCAAAGCCAAAGCTTGTGCAGGACTCACACGTTCACCAGGCACAGTCGCAGGGATGGTCTCTTGATCCGTCAGGAAGATAGAACATTCCAAACCGAGAAAGAAGAAAATCAGGGCTGTTTCCCTTGGCCCTTCCTGGTAGCTTTAGCTTATGACCTGTTACCTCTTGGGGATGTTTGCAAGGAGATGCTCGTCCTCAGCCTAGGCCCGTGTCCTGGAAGAACCCCCCACAGCGGGGCAAGAGGAGGTTTGAAATTATTAATAAATTCCCGGAGCAAGACATCCTTCTGCCCTGACTTTCAAAGGGAGCCAGGGTTGGAATTAACATGGAAAGAAAGTGATTTCAGCCCATGAAAGTCAAAATGCAGTATTCTAGGACTAGAGTTCCCGCCCAGGCCAGGCATATTGTGAAAGAGGATGAGCAAACCAAGAGCCAGACCAGCTGTCTCGGCTGTTGTTGTTGTTATTATTATTATTAATAGAATGGTGGCTGGTCCCTTTTCCTTGCTGTGGGGGCTCCAATCCCCCTTCCCAGGCCTGACTGAGGGGAGGCTGCCACGTGTCTCAGAGGTCAAGGGCGTGGACAAAGCACCCTCAGGTCTGGGGGTGGAGCCCCTTCTCCCCCAGTCCCTTGGAGGCCAGAAAGTGGCTGTGGCCTGTCTTCCTGTTCAGGATTCCTCCAGCGTCCACTAGAAGAGGCCAAGGCAGAGACTCAGAGCCGTGGCTAGCCCTTCACAGGCCCAGAGGGGCCCGTGTGGGTAAAACAGGGTCCTCCTGGAAGCAGAAAGCAGAGCGCAAGCCATTCGGCTCCAGAAGTCAGCAGAACACACCGGGTCGGGCGAGGCCAGCTCCATCCAGGGCACCTGTCACACCACAGGCGAAGTCTCCCTCCTCCACCAAGGGGATCCCTGAGCCTCGCACCCGCAGAGGTCTTGGTGAGCAGCCAGTTGGGTGATGGGGGGATCCAGAAAAAAGAGAAATGGAAAATGTGCCCCCAAATGCGATTCTTTTAGAGCTTTAATCGAACTATGTTTAAAGTTGGATAAGACACTGAGGTCAGTTTAATCTAGTTCTTTTTTTTTTTTCCTCCTGCCTAATGTCCTGAATAGGGTGCTGTCAGAATCAGGGACAAAGTTATGATTGCAAGTTGTAAGCAGTCACATCCAGACAGAGGATGCACTGGACGAGGCCGGAGCTGCAGATTGAAGGGCAGCGGTCACTCGTGTTGGACAGGAGGGGGGGGTGTCATTTTGTGGCTTGGCCCGTGTTTGAACACCCCAGGAGTGGCCTCATCTGATGCCGATGGTCTGTGAAACCTCAGTGCTCTGCGGGGCACCCAGGGCTGTGAGTGCCCGGCCTGCTCCCCAACATCAGGGCTGCTTTTCTCTTTTCAGTTGAAAGCTACAGTAAAGCTACAGTGGTGAGCTGGTGTGGAGCAGCCGATCACCGCGTCCAGCAGCGAGCTCTCGGGGCCTTCCCTGGGGAGGGAGTGCAGTCCTTCGGAGAAGGAACAGGGGGAGGTAGAAGTAGCACCTTAGTCTCCGGTGCAGCGAGCGGTGCAGCGGCCCTTTGTTAGGGACTTGCTCCCTGCTGCACAGGGAGCCCCAGCGAGGTCCGAGAAGAGGCTGAAAAGTGTGAGTGCAGACATGCCAGAGACACATGCAGTGCATTGCTCAAGTCCCGAAAGTCACAGGAGTTTCCAAGTTTTTATACTAGCGTTCAATTCAGTCATCCACGGAAATTTAAAATAGTATGTGTTAAAGCAAGCTATAAGTAGAACTTGGAGTCAGACATCTAATTTTAAAGGACATCAACCAAATATGAAAATGGAAATATCAATAATATTTGTAGAGCTTATATGTCTCAGTGGACAGCCACTGGCACCTCAATAAAATGGGCAAATGCAGGGTCAAACACGTACAAACGGTGGCACACAGATGACTAGCAAGTATTTGGACAATCTAGGCACAGCGGCACACGCCTGTAATCCCAGAGACTCAGCAGGCTGAGGATCACAAGTTCAGGCCTGGCCTCAGCAATTTAGCCAGGCCTCAAGCAACTTGGAGAGACCCTGTCTCGAAATAAAAAAGGGCTGAGAACGTGGCTCAGTGGTAGAGCACCCCTGGTAATCCCCAGTACCAAAACACACACACACACACACACACACACACACACACACACATTCTTTGGACAAGTGCTTCGCTTTGCTAACAAATAAAAATTAAATTATAATAATGTATGATTATAATCACACACACTAATAAAACACAGTTCTATGTCCTAAACCATGAATGATTTTAAAGAATGTCAAATAATTGTTACAATCTGTTAAAACAAGCACCCTCCTGCTCTGGGGAGAGGATGTAAAGAAAATAATTTGGATGTGTGCACGCCTTTTAAACTTCTAACTCTATTTCTAGAAATCTAACCTGAGAAAATATTTCAAAACGAAAAGATTTCTGTACAAAATATTCTTGATCAGAATATTTATGATGAAAGGAAAAAACTGGAAATAAGTAGGTAACAGAGGAAGGAAAAAGGAGATGATGGTTTTCTACAAAGTCTAATGTTATGAATAAAATTTACAGAATTTATAAAGGCTTGGGGGAATCTTTCTCTTTAATATTTATTTCTCCACCAAAAAGTATAGCATTGTATGGTTGAGGCTGACCTTTAAAAGAGTAAGGATGTTTAAAGAACCGTTATTTTTATCATGCGAGTGATAAGGGTGAAATTTTCATTTATTATTGAATATGGTAAGTGTGCTGATTTCAAGATCACTCAGGTTTTATTTTTGAGGATTTTTTTTTCCTCAGCATTTGAGGCAAATGACTGAGCTCTTCCCATCCTGGGTAGCTAGACTCTCCCTCCAGATCGACCGACATGCTCAGAACAGTTTTTAAATAATGACAAATGATCTACGGTGTGAAGTGGCTTGTGGTCTTTCATTTCGACATTTTTTTTTTTACTCTTTGAGGAAAAATAATTTGGTCTTTATTATTCCAACACAGAGTGGGCGTCTGTCATGAATGAAAATGTCGAGCACTGTCGGAACAGAACATACCTTTCGGTGTTGGCAAAGCAATCCATTATTCATGGTGACAGGGAGCCACTCCGCCTTGTTGACAGGCACCAGGACGGGCACACACACAGCAGTTTCCATGAGACTGCTGCACGTTTTGTCTTGTTCATTGGGAATGATTTGTGAATGGTCATCCAGCCTGATTGTTATGGTAATATTACAAATTGATGTGGCATTTTAGAAGCAAGGTGTTTGTAAACCAAAAGAAGCAGGTGTTTGGATTGCCACAGACTCCCACACCCGACTCCCCTCCGGTCACACAGGGCTGTATTCCAGAGGCCTGCTCCAGGGAGGTCCCTGCCTGGGGCCAGAGGCCTGCTGCTGCCTCTGCTCTGTTCTCCACAGACCCTGCCAGTGCTGCTGGGCCACCCAGGCACTCTATGCCTCCCTCACCCACCGACACGTGTGCAAGCTGATCTGAAGTGGGCAAAGCCCAGTCCCTCAGGGCCAGTTAGACGCCCTGCCCAAGGCATTTGGGACCTGAGACTTGGAGGGAGCTGGATGGCAGAGGAGAGCGCTGGGCGGGGAACTCATTTGGACCCTCGGTAAGTTCAACAGCATGCCCACGTGGCCCGCAATTCCACCCCCAGGTCTGGGCTCAAAGGAACCGGAACACACGCAGATGCATGTTCATAGGCACAGCGTCCACCAGGGCCCAGAAAGTGGAACCAGCCCAAGTGTCCACCACAGACAAAGGGGTCAACCAGGGTGGTCTCTCCCTGGGATGGAATACGGTTCAGCCATAAAAGGGACGAAGCCCAGGCACATGCTCCCATGTAGGTGAATCTAAGATGCCATAAGAAGAAGAAGCTGGTCATAAAGAGCGCATTTCCAATGACCCCACCCTTGGGGATTCCAGAACAGGTGCATCCACAGGGACAGAACCCAGGGACAGAACCCATGGGGGAGGAAGAACAGCGGGAGCAAGTTCCTCTGGGGGATGGGGTTTTTTTGGGGGAGGGCGATGGAAGTGGGGATTATAAAGAACTGGAGGCTCCGCAGCAGGGTGAAGGTGCTCGCTCTGCCTGATGGTTGGTGTCTGAGCTCCAGTGGTCCAGCCAACGAGCTACACAAAACGGTCAGCTCTGAGGTGTGGGAATTCCACAACGAGGACAAGAAGTCCACCTGACGTCGGGTCAGGTGCTGAGTGAGTCCAGCTGGAGCAGGATCAGGCCACCGGAGGGGGTTGGCTTCAGAGAAGAGAACAGAACACATCACAGAGAAGCAGAGGCACAGGAGGGCGAGGGGCTGGTGGGCAGAGCCAGCAGTGGTCGGTGACGTTTAGGTCCCTGCAGTCCGGTCCCCAAGGGCCCCCTGTATCCCTGTGGTGGACCCACTTTTATCTCAACTGGATGGATCCGTCCCCTTAGAGTGAACTGGTCTCAGTCTGAGTCTTTTTCCAGCTGAATCCTGACAGAAGTGACCTGGTCAATAGAGCAGTCCAGGACCTAACTTGAGGCAGAGACTTGATCCCCTGCTCGTTTGTGGAACTCTGGCACTAACAGGTTGCTTCTGTCAGGAGGGAGGTTGCTGGGGGACAGTGGGCCCAGAGACTGGCAGGGAGACGGCTGTGTGCCCCAGCTCAGTGGGAAGCCCCAGGAAGGTCCCTGTCTGGAAGGACACCAAGCCCTCCAGAGCGACACCTGCTCCCTGTGCCCACTCCTTTCCTCTGTAGGAAGGCCCGTTTGCTGGAAGGACGGAGACGATTCTGTGAAATTGTCCTCACTGGCCCTGGGCCCCGGGTTGATGGGACGGTTTGGTGCTTAGGCATTGGTGTGTAGACTTGGTCTTTCTGTGGTTTTTAGACTTGTCACAGTGAGTGTTCTTAAATGTGTCTGGAGCCCTGGCCACCTGTTTTCCGCACTCAGGGTGGTCTACCCTTATCATCAGGTGTCCAATAGAGGGTCTTAAGCTGTGTGCGTCAGACATGACCACTTGCCATTCCAGGTCCACCAGGCCTCCAGGTGGGCTCATCCCTCACTAGGTCTCAGCGACTCTGGGCTGACAAGGACCCTTCCCTGCCCTCTCAGGAGTCCACAGCTCCAGGGAGACCAGAAGGACCTCTGATCATTCCTATTTCACAGGGCAGGACACAGGGGCTTGTGGGTGAGAGGGCAGGGTGAGGATCAAGTCAGAGTGACGTGGTTTCTGCCCACTTTCATCCAGAGCTTGCATCAGGACGAAGAGTCAGGTTGTTGGGACAAAACATCCTGCAGGACTGAACACTATGTGAGAGAGCTGAGAGGTGAAAGCAGAGCCTTTCTTGGAGACGGACCTGAGCAGCTGGGACAGGTGTGGAGGTCTCTGGGAGGTCCAGCTCCTGTCTCTGAACACCTTGGGGCCCGTGGCCCTGGACTCGAGACTGTGTGTGCATGTCGTCTTCTGCCTCCTTTCTGAGACCCCAGCCCACTGACCCTTTGCTTTACCTACTACAGGTTCTGGGCCAAACGTCCTGGCAGGTCACAGAGGTCACAGCAGGGTGTCTAAGCTGCTTCCCCTCGTGCACAGGTCCCTTGGGTAGCCGTCTCTGCTCCTGCAGACATGTTCTTCCAAGGTCAAGATGAGACCCTGCTGAGCCTCCAGACCTCAGTGGGTGGATCGTTGTCTAAACTGCCATCAGGTAACTAGCTCATCAGGGAAATCCGGCAGCTATGACTTTTGAAAGGATAATTTTTTTAAAAAAGGCATTTAACTGGTGGTGGTTTTAACTTTGGCTATTTCAAAGAGTTTGTCACACCTCCATGGACACCACCCATCGGTCCAAGTCGTGTTGCAAAGCCATTAGCAACTCTCTGAAGGTCTACAGGGCACCCAGTGCAGAACACTAACCCTGGAAGCAAGTGTGCCTTGGGTGTTTTTATCAGTGTCAGCGGGGCCAGGCCAGCACCTTCTGCATGCCCGAGCTGGCCTCCACTCTGATCAGAGCAAAGTCTGTCCATAGCACACAGGGCCCCACATGGCCCGGCCTGCACCCACTACACCTCCTGTGGCTCCTTCAGCGGGTCCTGTGTCCTGCAGATCTTCCACCGACCCGCTGTCCTTCCACCAACCGCCTGCTGGCCATCCTCCTCCGGTGGCCCCACCCTCCAGCGCATCGCATCTCAAGGATTCATTCCTTGGCTCCCAGCATGCTCTGCGGAGGCTCATCCTGTGGGCCCAGGGCTGTCTCCACTCTGTTCTCCACTCTGCCCAGTGTTAGCAAAAGGCAGGTGCTCGATGGGTACTGCAGGCCCAGGGCTGTCTCCTCTCTGTTCTCCACTGGGCCCAGTGTTAGCAAAAGGCAGGTGCTCGATGGGTACTGCTGAGGGAATCCACTGAAATGATCGGGAACTTCACAGAGGATTCCCCTCCCCCAAAGGGTGGTGCCCGAGACCTCACCAAATCTAAGGCTGTGGTCGCTGGCATTCTCAGAGCCTGAAGCAGCCTCGGGGTTGGCAGGTCCAGCCAAGGCCACGTGACTCTGTCATCAGATCTGGAGGCACAGGCGACTGACCCGGGCAGGAAGCGTCTGCTCTTGCTCCTCCTGGAAGACTGTCCTCCGTGTGAAATCGTCAGGGACAGGAGGAGAACCCCCAAGGTGACCTGTCCGAGGAGAACCTCAGCTCCCCGTTTCCCCGAGTCCATGGTGGGTGTGGAGAGGACTGAGGGAGAGTTAACCAGCCTCCCCTGGCTGAGGCTGGGTCAGGCCTGTGCTCTCCCCTTCCCCCCCCCTCCGGGGGTGTGCAGGCCAGTTAAGCTGGACGGGCAGAGCCTGGACAAGGGCCACTCCTGAGCTTCTCTCCTGCAGCCTCTCTCTGGCCTTGGCTCCTCTTCCTCGGCCTCATAATCATCTTGCTATTCTCCAGGGTCCCGTCTCGGGCCTTGTTTTCTGCTTAATCTGCAAGGTCTCCCTGGACAATTTCCTCCACTCCTTACCTTAATTAACATCCATTTGCTGTGAGTAATTAAATTTCACTCTGGCCCAGAACTACAACCTGAGCTCCAAACCCAGGGTAGAGCTCACCTGGGTCCTGGCCGCCTGCGTGCCCCTGGTGTCCAAGATGGGGCACTCCCAGCCCGGCCCCTCTGCTCCTCCCAAGCCCACTTCTCGCCTTCTCCTGACTCTCCAGTGAGAAGTCGGGGTGCAACCTACGCCCAGCCTGCTTCTTGCCTCCCCCGACACCCAGACCAACAGTATAGGGCAGCCTCCTTGGGATGGCAACACCAGACCCGGTTGTGAGATGAAATGATGAGTGTTGTTGGATGGCCAGAAACCTATGCCGGGGAAGGGTTCTCTCCCCTCTCTCAGCCTTCCTCAGGAATCCTGATTTACCAGGGGCCCTACTTTTGGATTGGAGATAACTTCCCCTGGGAATTCCAACTACTCCCCTGGGAAGTGTAGAGGCTCCTGTGGAGGCTCCAGGCCCAAGGCCAGAGACTTTTCAAAGGCCTTGCAAGAGGGGCCGGTTCTTCCCCTTATCCCACTCTGCTTCTGTAAACATGCATCCTGCTAGAAACCTCGTGCACAATTGCATATGGGGCAGACGAGAGCATGCGTGACCCTAGATAGGCTGTAAATGTTGTGAGAAACTGTGTTTGGGAGCTCAGGATTTGGAGTTTTGTTTTCCTCTGGGCCTGCCGTTGTAATTCTCCCGCTTCAGACTGCTGCTTGCTGCTTCTGGACTGTCTTTCCCACAACACCCTGAGTATTATGGGATTCACTCCCATCCTCTCCCTCCTCTTTGGCTACAACCATAGCTAAAGCGCACCCCCAGGGATTTCCTCTGACAGTCGCAGAGCAGTATTTTTTAAAACTCATATTTTTTCCTGCTTGAAATGATGCAACATTTTAATATGTTACAGAAGCATCCAAGCCCTGGGTCTTGATGGGTTTTCACCCTCTTCCTGGAGCGGACCTCAGCCCCCTCCGCCCCACAGTCAGGACAGCCTGCCCTCCTCCATCACACCTGCCTGCCCCAGGCTGCTCTCTGGACCCAGGGCCCCGCCCTTTCCTGTCCTCCTGACCCACCTGACTCTTTTCCAAAGCGAGTCCAAGCCCACATTTCCATGTGAGCATCTGGGGCATTTGCTGTGAGCTGGCTGCACAGGGCACTGCGGAGCTGCCCCCTCTTTGTAAGGAGGACAGTGGTGGTGTGCCTCCCACATGTGCCCCGTGTTGCGGTGGGGACAGACATGTCAGCATCTGCATCACCCCAGCGGGCCCAGATGGCCCCGTTTTAGCAGCACATTCTCATCTCCCGATGCAGTCCCAACACACCAGGATGGCCTGCCATTTTACACTCTGTGGGGTCAGAGAAGGGAGACCCAGAAGAAAAGCCACGGTTCGTTAGGTCACAGGAAAGGTGGGCGGGAGAGAGTTCCAGGCACAGAACTGGCTGAAAGGCACCTGAGCAGGAAGGGATGGTCCACAGGCAGCGTGTACAAGGACCAGGAAATCTGGATGCTGTGTGAGGAGGGGTCTCTGGAGCAAGTCCCCTGCCCGTATCTGCCATGCTCAGCTCCCAGAAACAATCACCCTCCTCCCCTCTGAGACCCCGGGGAAATCCACAAGTGCACCACATGGAGCACACGAGTTTCACGGTGTTTCTTTAACTCATTACTTTATTCTTGTTTGGATTTTTTTCCTTATTTTAACCAATTTTCCTGCTGGAGACCAGAGACCTTCAGACTAGAGACCACTCTCCAAACCCTTGGGCCTCAGAGGGATGCAGGGAAGAGGAAGGAGATGGAGCTTTGATGGAGCTTCCTGTTCCCAGAGCCTCCTCCAGGGATCCACAGGATCAGAATCAGGTCAAAGTGAAACTATTTTTCCATGTGGAACAGGGAAACGTTCCTCACAGAGAGCTCCAGAGACACCTGGAGAAGAGAATGACACCTACAGCTGAGAGTGGCCTGAGAAAAGAAAGTCACAGTGAGCGCAGGTTCAGAGGAAGATTCCAGATCAAATGGGGGCCTCTTGGGCTCTTCCGTTGCTCCCGTTCTCCAAGTTCCCGAGCACTCTGAGGAGGGAGGCCACCCTGGTCTTGCCCTGAGTCCCCCAACAGGATAAGGGTGCTGGGTACTCATCAGATGTGCCCACTCTTGCCCTCGGGAGCCACTTCATTGAGGCCCCCTGACTCACCCATGGCCCCTGAGACCCCACCCACCGAACCGAAGGGGAATCGGCATCTAAGGTTTATGTTTGGTGCTCATTCACCTTTGAGAGGACCCTTGCAAGAGACCTAGTCAGCCCAAGCCAGTGACTTGTCACCTGTAGAAGTTCCTGAGAGCAGAGGCCTCCTTGCCACCTAGCAAGCACGTCTTCATCTCCAAGACCTGCTCCAGATCCCCCACAGAGCTGCCCAGATACACGATCGCAGCCAGGGTGGCTCGTCCTCTCCACCGGGCCGTGCTCCCCTGTTCTCCCTTCTGTTGAGACGTTGACCACTCTGTACCACAACCTGGTCTGCATGCCAGTCCCCCTGCCAGGAGCGCAGCCGGGTAAGAGAAGGAATTTCACGACTCTTTGCGCCCAGGTCTCCCTGCACACTGAGCAGAGGTGCACCCTCCAGGGCGTGCCAGCCTGTGGGCACTCCTGTTTTATCTTTTAATTTTTGCCGTTCTGCAGATGATCCAGGGCCTTGAGCATGCTGAGCAAGGGTCCTGCCACTGAGCTGCACCCCAGCCCTGGGGTGCACCCTTTGAGTCGCACATTCTTAAACCCCAAACTTCACCAAAGCAGGCCTTCCCTCCCTCCTCACTTCCCCTCCCTCTCCTCCCCCCTCCTTATTTCTGTCCTTCCTCCCTTCTTTCCAATGGAAACGCAGAAGCCAAGGAAACAGTCTGTGTGACCTGGAACATGGGTCAGGTTTTCATCACTGTGACCGAACACCTGGCTGAGCAACTGGAGATGGACAGCGTGATTCTGTGGTTCAGAGGCAGCTGACTCTACTGCTTTGGGCCTGAGGGAGACAGAGCATCATGTGGAGGGGTGTGGAGGAGGAAAGCTGCTCGGCTCAGGACAGCCAGGAAGTAGAGGGGAGGGGGCCCAGGGCAAGATAAGCCTTTCCAGGTCACGCCCCCAGTGACCTACTTCCTCTAACTAGGCCCGACCTCCCAATAATCCATGTGAAGTCTTAATCCAGCAAGTGGATTAATCCACTGATGAGGTCTGAGACCTCCAGAGCAGTCATAGTTTCTAAGTCTCACCTCTGGACATTGTTGCACTGGGGACCAAGCTTTTAAATACACAGAAGTCACCTTGGTACCATCACTACTGCCTAGAATTCATATCTGAAATGAATAAGGAAAGACCCAAAGGTCCAGGAAGGCAGGGTAGGAGGAAGTGCCACACGTTTTCCTGGGGTGCCAGGGCTTCATTGCCATCCTAGATGCCAGGGAGCTGGCTGTTTTAACCTGGCGGTTAGGCTGTCTCGTCCTCAATCTGCTGAGAATGTGCAGATCAGATAGAACGTGCGGCGGGTGACAGGGCTCCTGGCTCGCTCTGCCATCCTAAGTAGCCTGCTGCGTCATTCACTGTGACCCAGGCTCTTCAAGGACACACACTCTGCCTGAGACACACACATCCTTGACACTGGACTGTCTTCAGCTCAGCAAAGGCTGTTCATCCAGGGGAACCCAGTCGGCAATCCCAGGACGCCCAGCGGCGGGCACAGGCAGGTGCACACGGGGCCTCAGCTGCAGTCCAGGCCTCTGTGTGCCCCACACAGCCCGCTGCAGACCCTGCACCCCACCGCACGCAGTTTCACCCTTGCAATACTGTCAAAGAGCCCCCTCTCCAGCCCCGAGGCCGCGTGCCCTGGACAGCGCCAGATCCAGGGCCAGAGCAGCACGGCCGTCCTCTTCTACCTGCTCCCCTCCACCTGGGTGCTGGGGAAACTGCTGACTCTCCATGCAGATCAGGATGCTAAACTGCTGACGGAAGCAGGAGAAGGAGCGGAACTATTGTTCTTATTATTTTAGTTTTTTTTCATGTTCTGTAAATAAAAGGAAAAGCCTCTAAGAAAAGCCAAATGGAAAGATCTCATTAAGCATCTCCCAACAGCACAGGGTAGGCTTATTTCTAACCTCTTAGCATCTCCCTCAAAGGCCCTTTCTAACGAATACAATTAATTTCACCTCCTCTTATATCCTGAAGGTTCCCAAACCTCCTTATATTGCAAGATGAGCTAAAGAGTCATTGATATGACCCTGTGGAAGGTGACAGCAAACACAGAGTGTTTGCATGTGCTACAAATCCCAGGAAAAGTCTCCTCTTCGGGTTGACTCATCCCTGAGCCAAGGGACATAGTGGGGAGCTAAGCTTGGCCTGATTTCAGCCCTTACTGGGTTCCCCAGCCAAGTGCCTTGATTCAGTGCACAAACTTCACAGCTATACATGGAACCCTGGTGTTGAGACTCCCAACAGATTCAGGCTTAGAGGACCTGGGTCTAGTTCCCCAAGTGAGTCTAATGCACAGCATCATTGAGAATCACTTCTTTAATACATATTTATTCAGCAATGATTTGCAAGGTGCCTCTGCTCTTATTCACGGATGCACTATTATAATGCCATAAGAGTTCCTCCACGTGGGAGAAGAAAAGTGTGACTCTTGGTGGAAGAGTATTTGGAGGGTTAAGTGTACACCAGTAATTCCAGTGTCTTGGGAGGCTGAGGCAGGAGGACTGCAAATCAAAGGTCAGCCTTAGCAATTCAGCAAGGTCCTAAGCAACTTAGCAAGACCCTGTCTCAAAATAAAAATAAAGAAAGGGCTGGGGATGTGGTTCAGAGCACCACTCTATTCAATCCTAGGGCCAGAAAGAAAACAGAGGATCTGCTAGGAGTGTGCTAAGAGTGTGGTGGAACGGGGCCAGTGTGAACTAACTGGGCTCAATAAAAGAGCAGGCTTCAGCAAACCCTCCAAGCCCCAGGCCTGTGTCCCCAGCAGGAGCCCAGTCAGCACAATTCCCACAATACTCAGCTCTGCACCTGTCTCTCTATACCGGGAGCCACCTGGTTACAGGTAAAATGCAGTCCTGTCAGCCTGCTGGGTGAGCGGAACCCATCTCCCGGCGTGAGAACACGTCTGTGCTCCTGTGCTGGTCTGCCTTTTCTAAAGGTTGCCCTTCAAGAAAACTGCCTGCTCAGCTGAGGGCCGCCAGCAGCCAGGAGCCAGTCCCCGCCCCTCGGCTTCCGCCTGTGCCTGCTAGAACTAGTTGGCAGCCAGTGGGGTGTGAACCCAGGGGGAGGGCCAGAGGGCATCACTGAGCAGCAGGAAGGAGGCCTAGGCGTTCTGCTGTCCTAGAGAGAAGACAAAGCGTGTGTCTTACTGCCGAGAAACGCCCAGGCTGCCTGCAGAGCAGGGGCGAAGGCACCGTCCCTCACCCCCAGGTTCTCCGCCCAGCCTGAGAACACCACGTGAATATCACCATCTTAAATCTCATCTGGAGATCTCTGCACTGACCTCTCCTACCGTCCCGGGCTCCTCCAGCTCCCCTCATTCCTGACTGCTCTGCCCCCACCTGGCCCCTGATGGCCTCCACTCCCTTCTCAGTGGTAGCACCCTCTCTGGACAGCACAGGAAGGAGCCCTGGAGCCTCGGCACCTGCGTGCTCCAGGAGGCGCGTGCTCTGGTCCCCGTGTGCCCACTCCATGAGCCCTTGCCTTACGTTAAATGACACTTCTCACTTCTCCCAGGGCAAAGGTGATACTAACGAGCCACGATTTAACGGCTCCCAAGCCGTTCTTACCAAGATTGGGGAGACTCTTGTGCACAAAAATAGATCTTACATTATCACAACGTAAGAACGTGCAATAGCTATTGAGTCCCAGCAGGAAACCTCATGTGCTCAAACGGTGCCAGCTTGCTCTTTAATGTGGCCACTAAACAGGAGAGAGGCATCTGCCTTTCAGCCCTAAACTCTGAAGACATAACTGGGTGTCATTATCATCAATCACGTCAGTCAAAGGACAGTTATGGGATGTGCCAGGGGAGCATGTGCAGCCCCAGATCTGGGTTTCAAGTGTCACTCTCCCACAAAAGGAGCCAGAGCTCCAAGGGACAAGGCAGGTCCTAGGACTGGGGAGGGAAATAGAAGAGCCTGGAGTGTCTTGTATCAAAAAGTAAGAAAAATGCTAAAGATAAAAACTCACATAGCAGCCATTGATGTCAGAGGGCCCAGGAGCCAATCACAAGAGTTTCCAGGGACAACCCTGGAGCCACCTGAGCAGCCAAACAGAGAAAGCAGGTTGGATTGTAGACCAAGGTGTAAAACAGATCCCCATGCATCTGTGCAGATGTAAAGACTGGATCCGCTCAGTAACCAGGGAAGGTCATGCATCCTGCCCAGAGGCTTCCAAACATCACACGGTCACTCTGGCCCAGAGGAGGGGCCCACCTTGGGACTCCAGGTTTGGGCCACAGAGCATCTTCCTTCAAAGAGCTCAGTGTGTAGGACCTTTGACAACACTGCCCGGGGCCTGCCTCCCGTGGCCGTGGGAGCCTGCCTCCAGGCCGTGGGTGGAAACTTCCCCATCAGGTGCCCACTGATGGAGGCACAGGTGGTCTTCCACCAGGTCAGACCTGAGGAAGGGACTGGGCCATTATTCCAGGAAACTCAGCCTCAACTCCTGTCTCCACGCCACCTCACAATTCTGTCAACTATCCAATATCTTTTAAATAAGCTCCTTCTTTGATATTAAATCAGAGACTCTGCGTCTGATAGAAGAAAAAGTCGGCTATGATCTACATACTGTGGGGTCGGGCTCCAAATTCCTCAATAGGACACCCTTAGCGCAAGAGTTAACAACCAGAATCAACAAATGGGACTTACTCAAACTAAAAAGTTTTTTCTCAGCAAAAGAAACAATAAGAGAGGTAAACAGGGAGCCTACATCCTGGGAACAAATCTTTACTCCACACACTTCAGATAGAGCCCTAATATCCAGAGTATACAAAGAACTCAAAAAATTAGACAATAAGATAACAAATAACCCAATCAACAAATGGGCCAAGGACCTGAACAGACACTTCTCAGAGGAGGACATACAATCAATCAATAAGTACATGAAAAAATGCTCACCATCTCTAGCAGTCAGAGAAATGCAAATCAAAACCACCCTAAGATACCATCTCACTCCAGTAAGATTGGCAGCCATTATGAAGTCCAACAACAACAAGTGCTGGAGAGGATGCGGGGAAAAGGGTACACTTGTACATTGTTGGTGGGACTGCAAATTGGTTTAGCCAATTTGGAAAACAGTATGGGGATTTCTTGGAAAGCTGGGAATGGAACCACCATTTGACCCAGCTATTCCCCTTCTCGGTCTATTCCCTAAAGACCTAATAAGAGCATGCTACAGGGATACTGCTACATCGATGTTCATAGCAGCACAATTCATGATAGCAAGATTGTGGAACCAACCTAGATGCCCTTCAATTGATGAATGGATAAAAAAATGTGGCATTTATACACAATGGAGTATTACTCTGCATTAAAAAATGACAAAATCATAGAATTTGGAGGGAAATGGATGGCATTAGAGCAGATTATGCTAAGTGAAGCTAGCCAATCCTTAAAAAACAAATGCCAAATGACTTCTTTGATATAAGGGGAGTAACCAAGGACAGGGTAGGGATGAAGAGCTTGAGAAGAAGATTAACATTAAACAGGGATGAGAGGTGGGAGGGAAAGGGAGTGAGAAGGGAAATCGCATGGAAATGGAAGGTGATCCTCAGGGTTATACAAAATTACATATAAGAGGAAAGGAGGGGTAAGAGAAGAATAATACAAGTGGAAGAAATGATTTACAGTAGAGGGGGTAGAGAGAGAAAAGGGGAGGGGAGGGGAGGGGAGGGGAGGGGAAGGGGGATAGTAGAGAATAGGATAGACGGCAGAATACATCAGACACTAGAATGGCAATATGTAAATCAATGGAAGTGTAACTGATGTGATACAGCAATCTGTATACGGGGTAAAAATGGGAGTTCATAACCCACTTGAATCAAACTGTGAAATATGATATATTAAGAACTATGTAATGTTTTGAACGACCAACAATAAAAAAAAAATAAAATAAATAAGCTCCTTCTATGTAACTAGCTAATGCTATTTTCTATCTCATTTAAATAAAGCACGAATACATTCAGCTAGAAGAAAGGGGGGCACAGAAAGATGGCATGGCACATGGGCAGTAGTAACAAGCCCAGAACTTGTTGTAGATGTGGCAGTGAGTATGTCCGTAGTCGACTGCAGAAGTCCTTTCTATGTGTGTGCACATGTGTGGGGTAAAGAGGATGTAATAAGTATCCAAGCACAATAATAAGTGTGGGGTTTGTCAGGGGCAAGAAGCAGGACAAAAGTCCTGCCAGAATTTAAAGGAGAATAGATAATAAATAACAAGTGTAATTACTATAGAAAGTGCCAGAAAAATAACTTACAGTTGAGTTATGACTTAAAGGATAATCATCAAATCAATAAAAATTCAATCTGTGGCTTCTTCATCAACAGAGGAAGAAAAGAAGAATATAAAAAATTCATTATTTTAATAATACAAAGGAAAAAACTAAAAAAAAAAGAAAACAGAGAGAATGACAGATAGAAAATGTGAAATGGGAGGAATGAGTCTAAAAATGTCAGAATCTCAGTAAACATAAATGAATTCAATTTGTTGGTTAAAAATCAGAGATTGTCACATGAGATGTTAACAAATATAGGTAACACCACTTATAAAAAACACAGAATAACATAAAACTGCACAGTCAAGTCTAAATAAAAAGATGATAAATGGTATAGCTTACAGATGCTGATGAAAATTAGGACAACTATATTAATAATAGAAGAAGTAGAATATAATATACGTAGCATTAGTAGGCACAAAAAATGACACTCTAAATTAGTAAAATGAACAACAACAATAAAGTAGATATCAGTGAAATAAAAAAAGACAACAAAGGTACAACAAAATCAAATATGCAAATAGCCTCAAATTATGCAAATTTTAAGCCATTGAGAGAAATATTAGCATCTCCATGTTAGAAATGAACATAGAAAATATTTAGGATAAAAAATAATTATGAACAAAATTAAAACTAACAGGATATATTTTAAAAATCTCCTCTTACATCAAATATGGAATAGACATTCTAGAAAAAGTGATCATGTATTAAATCACAAAGTAATTTTTAATACGTTTCTATAAGATACAGATCAAGCTAGCAATTATGATCCAACCAAACTAAAAATCAACAATAACAGATAAAATGGCAGACATCTCCTCCTCCAGATATGGAGATATTTTTAAATTTATTTATTAATAACTCACATAAAAGGAGAAAGTCACAATGAAAATTACAGAGTATCTAAACTGAACAGCCTGAAAATACTATGTAAAACTTGAAGAAGAAAGTAAATTAGTACTGGGTGTTTAAATTATATCCTTAAAGCATTTATTAAAAATAGAATTTTAAATAAATGAGTTAATTCTTCCAAGTTAGAAAAAGAAAAAACAGTGAAACAAAAAGAATTAACAAGAAGAAAATAACAAATTTAAAAGTAGTATTAATAAAATGAAAAACCAGGGAACAATAAAGGACCAACGAAATCAAAAGCCAGTCCATGAGAAACCACGTCAAATAGCAGGAGAAAGGGGCACAACAGAGCTAGGAGGTGGTGACAGGGCTCTCCATGACAGGCCGAGGACCCTGCAAGGGCAACTCCCTGCCACACACTGGAAGGCTGGGCAAATGGAGCACTGTAGAAGGAAGAGGGTAACGTGGGGCTCAGGACATACTCCCCGCATCCTAAAATAATTTAAATTAAAATGTTTTAATCAAAGTCAAATTCAGGAAAAAAAAGGAAGCTAGTAGCCCCTATGTCTCACCACCTCAGTGCCACATGCTGGGGACCTGTCCATCCTTCTGTGCAGGACAAGGGCTCACTGCCAGTGAGGCAGCTGCCCCTCCTGGTAATTTGTGTGGAGCAGCAGGGGAACCATCAGGTGGGTGTGGTACATGAGAGAAGGTTGGGGCTCTGGGGGTGCAGGCAGCTGCACAGGAGTGTGGGAGGCTGCACCTGGTGACTCATGGGTGCTCATCCCACCTGCCCCCAGGAAGACTGGTATCAGCACAGCCCCTCCCCTGGGGAGGGAGGGAGATCAAGGGCACCCTCCCCATGAGATTGAGGTCACCAGAGCTTTAGGGGCTACTCTGCTTCTCTTCAGAGTCACGAGTCACGCAGCTGGTGAAGAAACAGGAATTCTTATTAAAACAACAGACACTGAAAGCAACCGATTCCTGCTTAAAAAGGCAGCAGATTTGGACATGTTTTTGGTATATTTTACCATACCTTCAAAACTGAACTATTTTGGCCATTCAAGAGACTAAAAAACAGCAGGGAAGCCTTCAGAGTCATTTGAAAAATCTAGCCCATGTCCACCTTCAGGAGCAAAGAAGGAAGGAAGAGAGAGAGAGACGAGCTCATTGATGGACACACCTCTGCTGCCAAACATTGTGCCAAATACAACTCAATGTTGGGTTCTAAAACAGCAATGCTGGTTTATTCCAGGAATGGATGGTATTTCAAAAGTGGGAAGAGGCACTATTGAAGTAGGCCATGTTAAGAAAATGAGAAGGTAAAGGGAAACTCCACAGACACAGGAGAGTGGTCTGAAAATCCATCACCAAATGAATTGACAATCCCCCTGGAATTGGGAAAAAGAAGTGTTTTTACAAGCCTACAGCATACACTAGTTCTGAAGGCCAGTCCCTGGGCCTTAGTTCTTGGGTCTGCCTCGAGCAAGGGAGGGATGGCCTTCATCAACACTCTGCTCTGGTCACTAGAGAAAGAAATAAGACAAGAAAACAGAAATAGTAAGTATACAAAAAGGAAGAGATAATATCATCTTTACTCACACATGGTACAGGGTATTTCTTAAACACATAACACACTAAGGAGAACATTCAGATAAGCTATGAAGATGAAGACAAGAGTTTGCAAGATACAAGACTACATGAAAACGTCAATAGCATTTCTATGCTGGTAAATACAGTTGGAATATGGACTTCTGCTCTGGCTGTCGGAGGAAGTGGTACAGGATGGGCCTCCTGCAGTGGACACTTCCAGCACTGGACACAACAAAGACCCGTCGTTGGAGGCAAGTTTGGCGTGAGGGTAAGGAAGAAATGGATCCTGGACGAGCCCTCAGATGTTATAGTTAAAGCTTCGTCCCAGGGTTTCATAAACTGACTTCCAGACCACTCACATATAATCGAATCAAACCTTCACTGAAGCACACTGGTGGCAGCTGACCAGAACATAAAGCTGTTCCCCTGATCAGCCCCCAAACAATTGCAAGGCACTCCTTATAAGCCTGAAAACTGCAAAAGGGATGTTCGGGGGTCCAGCCAATGCAAGCCAGCCAGGTTACAGAAGCGGGAGAGTGCGGTCAAGCGGTGGGAAGCCTAACCAATCACAGTTAGCCCAGTCACCCCAGTTACAGAGCCCTGTTACCCTAGTTACAGAAACAATGCCCCTTTGGGTACTTTTGTGTTCTTAAAGGTTTCTATAGCAAAAGGAAAAGAACATCTTGCCCCAGTCATGACCCTTCTACTTGGCCTGGTTGTTATGATGAAGTCATAAAACAAAATGGAGTCACATTTGCTTCTACTATCACATTCCCCTCTGGTTTTAGTAGGTTTGATGTCAATCTTGCACATCATTAGGCCTGTTTCTTTTTCATCCTTCTGGGTCTAAGGGACCATACTGGGCTCGCAAGACCATAAGTCTTGACCTCACCTACATTCTTATGTATATGGTTTAGGAGGGTTTTTAAGAGGCAGGGTCCTACAGCAATCCCAATCAGGAGAAAGACTAGGGGCCCAACTATAGCTGAAATAATGGTAGTCAAATAAGGGGACCATGAGAATAGGTTTGAGAACCAATTGCCTAAAGTTTAAATTTATATTTATTTGACAGCTGAGGGACTTAAAATTTTAGAGCCTGTGATAAGAATTGTAGTTCCCAAAGCAGTAGATCCAGCTATTCCAAAACCAGCCAGGAGGGGAACTAAAATGGGGGCAGTCAGTCTATGTTGATAAATCAGTGGGACCTGGCCTTTTAATAAATCCAGGTGTTCTTTTCCTTTTACCCCATTAAAATAATAGATTACATAGTTCAGAGTTATTGACAGTTTCGAAATTTAGGCAAGGAGTTCAAAGTGGGACCCAGGAAGCACAATTTTTGGTGAACGGGGAGTTGTTCCACTTATAAGTTGGGTTGTGGAAGCAAGTGTCTCTTTCTGGGAGATCACCCGGTGTGATCTTGGGAGTAGTTTTCCAGGCACATCTTTCTGAGCTAGACATATTGGCGAACATCTATATTGACCGTAATTTTTCCTCTAATATTAGGGACCCCCTACTGCTGTACGGGAAAAGGGTGATGACTGTTCTTGCTACTTCGAGCTGAGTGGAGGCGGTGTGCAGTGGGCAAGCAGTTTGGGGTCCCTTTTTAGAAACTGAGTGGGTCAAGGAGTCCATGGTAAAAATCTGGTTCAGGAAGAACAGGGAGATGAGGTCACACAGGGAGACCTCCAGGGAGACAGTGACCATGTCTCGTCCTGTCTCGGGAAAGGTGTAAGTGATTGCATCCAATCTGACCTTTTCCCCCAGAAGAGTGGACTCACCAGAACTGACGGCCGCAGGAGGTTCTTCAGAGTGTCCTAGGTGGATTGGAGTCGTCCTCGGAGTGAAGACCTGCAGAACATGGCCTGGCAAGCCCTGGGCCTGGCCCTCCCTTGGCTGGCTTAACGTCTGAAAGTCCAGACGTGTCACCTGGAAACTGGGATTTTTCAGTCACTGGACAAGTCAGATGAGTGACTCCGAGGGTCTTTCCGCCCAGTGGCTCTGTTCATTGCAGATGCCAGGAGAGGATTTTTAGAAGCCACCTGCTCAGGTCTGTGTGAACCCCAGGATGCAGCTCTTGGTTAGTTCTCTCAGCAGAGGGTGAGCACATGCCCAGGGACAAATGGAAAGATATCGGGAAAGGAGCAAGCATCTAAACCACCCCAGGAGGAGAAAAGTCAGCCTCATTAGGAAGAAAATCAAATCAGCCAAGCCAAAGATGAACGTCACAAAGGAAATGAATAAAGAGAGTGAAAAGATGAGAAAAACAAGATAATGGACGCAATTCGTGAACAATGGCTGCCCCTGGAGAAGAGCACCCTAGACGTGAGCAGAGTGCAATAGCAGGAGGTGCTGAGAAAGCTCTCCGGACCTGCAGATGGACGGCGCAGAGGAGGAGTCCGCAGCCTCCAGGGAAAGGTGACCAACAGATGGGCTCCAAGACCATGCCGGCAATTTAAAAAAAAATAATTTAAAGAACAACAAAAGACTGCCTTTGTGCTTACCCTCAAAGAAATGGTTGTCAGGGAGGTTGGCCTAAAATATCTCTCCTGCTACACTGAACGCGGAAAGGCAACAAAGAACTACAGGGGCAGCCAAGGTCTGAAGCGTGGATCAGGGAGCAGACGCAGCAGGCACCAGGGCGGAGGCAGGGGCAGGTCGTCAGCATGCAGCTAAATTCAGCAGCTCACACAGGAATCGTCCCTAACCTCCTGTACCAGGATGCAGTTCAAAAAGGGAGACTCAGAGCCTTGATGGAGGATGAGCCTCTGTCCCTCACCACAGGATGGCCTGACGTCCCCTTTGTCTGCTGGAGGGATCTGACAGCACCTGTCCCCAGTCAAGCACAGTCCTTGGGATGGGACACAGGTTGCAAAGCCTGGGTCACTGGGAGCAGGGGTGAGGGTGCGTGGGGCATGTCTCATTGTCATGGCTTGCTATGAGATGTCCCTCGAAAGTTCCTGTGTTAATGCAGGGATGTTCAAGTACAGGGGTTAGATTTCGAGACCTGTGGCCTAATCAGTGGATTAATCCACTTGAAGGATCAGGAATTTGAGTGGAGTAACTGGTGTTAACTGTAGCAGGTGGGTCATGGCTGGAGGAGGTGGCCACAGGGGGCATGCCCTTGGGATTGGGCCTGTTCCCCTGGTTCTTTTCTCTCTCTGCTTCCCGGCTCCACTGGGTCCTTCACGCACAATGTTCTTCACTTGGGACCCAGATCAATGGAGCTGGCCAACCAAGGACTGAGACAGCTGAAACCGTAAATACAAAATAAATGTTTCCTTCTTCAAACTGTTCTTGTCATAGTGATAAGAAGAGGACTAACACAGTCACAGTGAACCAGACACTTGTGGGGTGAGGCTTCACTGAGTTTCACCAGACTGGCTGCTAAGGAGCGCCAACTCCTGCCGATGCTGGGAAAGAGTCTGGGTAGAGAACTACGTCTTTACCCATCCCAAGCTTTCCAGAGTGTCCCCAGGGCCTGGGCACTGATTTTGACCCTTAGCTCCATCATGGGCCCTTGGGCCTGTGCTCTGGCAGGAGTTCTGGGGAGCAGGCACTCGATTCTCATTTCCTGGCTCCAACACATACATGTTCTTGCCTTTTTCCGGACCCTCCCAGACTTAAGGAACAAGTCATTTGCTATGGAACAAGTCCATAGATAAGACCTCAACTCTCAGCCTGGAAATTGGGATGTCGCCATGTCTCCGCCCACTTGGTGTGTGCCCGTGCAGCCCGCCCATCCTTCTGGGTGAGTCTGCAGGTTCACAGCTTCAGGGACTTCAAAGTCACCCTTACTGGTAGCATTGCCAGCCTGTCTTCTCTGTTTATTGTCAAGTTCTTTTCAAACTGCCACACCATGTTGATGTTTTTCTAATTTGAATGCTTCACTTCAAAGGTTTCCTTTGGAGGTAGAAAAATCAAATCAGTATTTGATATAATTAGGCAATGGCCCATTGATTTCCCCACCACTGTAATTACACCTTCTATTCTCATTTACAATGTTAGTTCCTAATGAGTTTATCCTCTAATAGGTATTTATTGATGTCTTGACGCAACAATCAAAGCGCCAGAGGCTCATCCATATTTAGCCAGACTGAGCCGTGTTATTCATAATTCAGATGCCACCTGAGGGCTATATCTGCTGCAATTTTTATGAAATGACTGACAGGGGCTGGAATTGGAGAAAAGAGCCAGCGCCGATAACAAAACAGGCCTCTGCTGACCGTTAACCCTCCTGTCCTGCACACCGCTCCACTTCGTGGTAAACTGCGGCTCTTTATTGGACCCAAAATGACAGTGAGAAGTGCAGCTGTGTCCCCAGGGAGGAAGGAAGGAAATGTTAATCACAGAGCAGTCCCCAGGCAACAGCGTGATAAATGAAGCTGAGAAAAAGGACCCTCTTGCTCCTTCTGCTCTCATCCCTGTTGAAGAGAAGAGGTTGGGAGGTTTGGAAGGGCAACCTGAGGTCTCATTACTAGTGTCAGGACACCTCCTTGAAGTTCCTTTTCATTGACCCAGCCTGGAGGGCCCCCAGTTGGGGCAGAGAGCAGGAAGAGGACCCTAAGGAGGATGGTCTCCTGCTGCCTGCCCCTCCCTGGGCTGCACCCCAGGATTGCAAGGTGGGCCCCTGGAGTCCTGAGACCAATCCCATTGCTGGGACCACAGAACAGGCTTCCGCAGTCCTGTCCTTCTGGGGTGATGGAACACGGCCACCACCACCACTAGAAGGAAAGAAGCAAATTAGAGAGGAGAGGGGCTCAGCAGTGACACAGGGTTATTGGGGACAAACCTGCGTAGCAGCGGGGACCCAGGGGAGACAGCCTGTCTTCTGCTTACAGCCTGGGGCAGATATAGGGGAATCGGGGATGGGGAATTCCTGCAGTTAGGCCATGCGAGGGGTCAGCAGGGAAGGGTCCTTGTGGTGTCACCTTCATAAGGAACTAGGGATTTTCAGCATAACAATTTTCTTTCTTTGCAAGATAGTGGCGTATCCTCTGGGGTTTAGGTCAGGCTGAGTCAGAGTGACCTGGGGTGACTCTTGTTCTAAGAGGGAGGATGTGTTCCAAAATGGCATGGCCTAGGTCAGGTTCTTCCAAACAGGCCTCCTCCCCTGAAGGGCCTCTGTGGATAGTTTATATTCCAGGGTACCTCCCCTGGGCAGCTCACGCTCTTCCTTCTCTGAGGGAACTTCAGACCAGGTGGGCACAGTCCCAGGTCCCAGGACTGGGGCAGGGGCCCTAGACAAAGCCAACTGAATGTCCCACCCCATTATTAAGATTGGCTCAGGGGTGGACATGTGACCTAGGACAGTCTCATCAGGGCCAATGAGATCCAAGTCTTGGGCTGAGTGATGGGCAGAGGACTTGCCCAGTAGCTGTGTGGCCAAGCCTTGAGCGGCCCTTCTAGAGTTTCTTAGAGTTTCCCTGGAGTTGTTTTCCTTTTGTCCTGGTCACAGGCGAATGTACTGGCTCTTTCAGAGGCCCGTGTTTTGATCTCATCAGTATCGTCCTGTCACTGATGCTTGCTGCTGAGGTTCTTCCGTGTTCCTTGGGTTTAATCTGCTCTTCTTTTTCCAATCCTCCTCCTGTAAGCCTGAATCCTGACGGCCACCTTCTTTTCTAACATGAGCATACAGGGCTGCAGGGTTCTCTGCGTCCTTCACATTTTGACAGGTTTCTAGTTTCGTTCAAGATTTTTCTCTGACTTCCTCTCTGATGTGTCTTTCCATCGTCTCCCTGTTTGAATCTGTTAGATCTGTGGCCAAGCTACAGAGGAGGCCCAGGGACCTTCTCCCCGCCTCCCAGAAGCCCCTGTGTGTCCACACGGGCTGCACAGCAGGGCCCTTTCCTCCTGTCTCTTTGAGGAAGGGATTTAGGATAAAGAGAGATACAGTGAGTTTTAAAGGAAACACCCATGAGCCATCAGGACTCAAAAAGCACTCAGGGGTAAGCCCTGACCCACGGGCCCTTGGCCCCAGCCCTTGTAAAATGAGGGCAGTAAGCAGTCTCAGGTGGGAAAGTGGGTGACTCCGCCCAGCTCTGCCGCTGTTCTAGCCCCCAGCAGCAGCCCCCTATGAATGCTAACACCCACCCCAAGGGGTGGCCACCTCTCCTTCTGGAGATGGCTGGTGTTCTCCCTTGAGTGCTAGTCCTTGCTTGACCCCAAGTCATCTCTGTGGAGACCCCCCCTCCAACATACACACTCTCCCTTCAACACTGTCTGTAAGAAACCCCCTCATCTCTCCAAAGCCAAAGAACGGACTGAGAGACACGAGGCGTAGCGAGGATTTTTACTGCTGGTCTTGCAAGAGTGGGTGACTGGGGCAGCAGGCACCCCCAAGTTGGGCACAGCCACCATTTTATTTCCTGGAGCTCAAGGTCCGCCCCCGCCAGCTGGCTGAGCACTAGGGGGCACACAACTTCCTGAATGAACATGGAACATGGCCTAGGTCATACTATTTCCTATTAGGTCATTTAAAGAAAAGTGCCCTTTGGCACCTACAGGGTTTATCTCTCTTGGTCAGGTGGCCCGCCCTTCTCCCCCCCTGTCTGTCAAGGGGCTGTGGACTTTACACTCCAGTGTTACCTGCTTGGAACTGTCCATCCTGCCCTCCCCTCCGCCTGCCCTTCTTACATCCCGAGTCATTTTACATTTAAGGCTACATACTGTATTCTGAAAACGGGCCACAGGACTGTCTATCTCTCCTGGTATCTACTTCCTAAATGAATCTGTCGATGCCTTTGCCTGGCTTGTACTAACTCTTTCCCATCACATATGCCAAGAACCCTGCTGGTCCTGAATCGAGCTCTCCTTCCCCTCCGAAAGCTCCCGGGACCCTTCTCCTGGACACCTTGACCTTTCCGGATCTTCCTGATGAACACGGAGACTCTGGAGGAAGCCTGCCTGGTGGGCGTGGAGTCTCCCTGTGTCTGCGGCTGTCAGGAGTTTGGCTCCTAGCACCTCACCTGTCTCCTCTGACATCCACCTGGGCAGCCCCAGGTAAGCAAAGCCTGTGCCCATCTCTTCTTGGATGCTCTTCTCCTCCCATTTATTTTCCATCTTTTAATTGAGGTGAAATTCACAAAACATAACACGAATCATGTTAAGGTTTAAATTCAGTGTCATTTCGGACATTCATGGTGCTGTCCAACCTGACCATCTCCTAGTTCCCCATGTTTTCAGCATCCCCAAAGGAGACCATGTACCTGTTAAGCAGTCACTCCCCTCTCCCCTCCGTAGTCCCTGGGAAACACAGTCTGCCTTCTGTCTCCATGGATTTGCCTGCTCTGAGTATGTCATATGCAGAAAAGAAATCACAGAACGGTGGCCCTGGTGAGTCTGGGTCAGTCTTCGGGCTTGGGGTTGGTTTGCTTGTCCTGAGAGCTCTGCTTTCCAGTTGTGGTAAGGACAGTTAGGATCTTGTGGATGCTCTTGTGTTCAGTTGTCCTTCTTAGGGTGCCCTCACCTTCCTTCAGTATCCTCAGCAGAAGTTGGAAGTCCAGAAAATTCCCCCACTTCACCCCCTCTTCCTGAATCACCAGATGGCTATTGTTACCTGAGCCATTTCTTAATTAAGTCTTGAGATTTTTTTTTAGAGTTTTGTTGTTAGGGAGAAGTTACATGATGTTATCTAGAATATTTCTTCATTTGTGCAAAATCACAGTTGAAAGCAAATTTTTGGTATGTGTCTTATAGACCCAAAGATGTCTAAATGTATTTAATGGATTCCACATAGATTTTAGTATCAGGAAAATGTGTCTTTTCAAACACCATGTTGGCTTTGCCTTATCACATAATGAGAAATGTAAAGCTTGTCATGGGATTTTTATTTCCTTGGCTGCCAAGAGGGCGATTTAGCTTTCAACTGGATTAACCAATTGATTACGTTTCTGAAATATTGATCTCCTGAATCCTTCAGGAATCTGAAGGCTGCCTGATTTTTAAGTTTTAATCTTATTTTGTTGGAGAAAAAAATGTGAAACAAAATGCACTTAGCACGATGTCAAATGTTTATATTTAAATATCTAAATGCATCACTGATTAAAAATTAAAATAAAATTATATACAGCCTCATGCCCATATTCCATATTGCCTCACTTACAATTAACTCTTCTATGAATTTTCTCAAGAAATCTGTGATAGATTTCAGTACCTCCAAACACAGATGTGTATGTCCAATGGATGTATAATAAGCAATTAAGATAAAATATGGACTAGTTATGGTCTACACATAAGGATGTATGACCCCATAGGCAAGAATTTTGAAGGACCTTTCCCCTTATTACTCCTTAAACCTCTGTATGATTTGAACTTGTTAACACCATTTACTTTTGTATTTTTGTATTTTGGGGCTTTTTGTGGTACCAGAGGTGGCATAAGGGCCCCCTGCATGCTAGGCAAGCACTACCATTGAGCGGTCCCCTACACCCTACAATTTACTTTTTCAAGAGTAAAGGAAATCGTGAAATAACAATAAGTAAAACAGTACACATATATAGATTAGCGTGATCTGAAGTGAAGCTGTCTCAGAGTGCTTGGAAACATGACACTGAATCCCACAGCAGCCACTAAGTGTCCCCTGAGTTTGCCTTGCAGAGAGCTTTTTCTGAGGGACGCCTTTCCATTCCCCAGACACCTAGGTGTCCAGGCAAGTGCTCGTTGGGGACACCGGTGTGGCAGGCTGCCATGGATGAGCCATAAGTTGCTTTCCAAGTCCAAGATTCCTGGGCCTGATTCTTACTCTACTGAAAAGTTCCGATTTCTCCCAGAGCCCCAAACCTAACAGATCAATGTCAAAACAGATTAAACACACAAGGCCTCTTGTAAACAAGGTCTCCACACCAGATGAGCCTGGTTTTAATTCTGTTATATAAATTCCATTAAAGAAGTCTTCTAGGACAAGAAGTCATGGTGAGGATTTTAAAGATGAGCAGGTCAAAGTGATCTAAATTCCCTGTTTAAATTAGAAACATGGTTCGTTTAAGTGCCTGTGTTGATGAGCATTCCCTGTAAATATTCCCTCAAATGTTTTCTCTTAGTTTCCAGTAACTCTTGAGCCCTTTCTGATGAGTTCCGTTTTGAAAAATTCTTCGATTCAGCAGGGCAGACACACACACACACACACACACACACTCACACACACCCTGTGACTTTCCACTCTGGAATATGCTGTTACTGTCTAAATCGCAGCTTAACCGTGTGTGGTAGAGGAGGTATGTTGGGGTTTGAATCATTGTTTGCATTCACGGCTAACTCAGGGCTGCCTGCCAGGTTTTCTAGAACTGCAGAGGATGAGATGAAGGTAGGATTTGAAAGTCACCCTAAGCGTTTTAAAGAGCAATTGCCTCATGGGGGAACAGGGGCTCAACAAAGAACTTCCCCATGGCTGGTGTAAGCATGCTTCCAGACAGGTGCAGGAGTCTGCAGGAGCCTGGTAGAGAGGCTTGAGCCCCCCTGCGGTTCTTTATGAGTCTCAGGAGCTCAAGGTCACTCCAAGGGCAGTGCTCTCTATGCTGGAGTGGTTGTTTCCAAGTTATCTAATGATTTCAGAGACTGGGGTGCTGTTTTGCAAGTGTGTACACCGTAGCCTGCCCCAGGCAATAGATGTACTTTATAATTTTAAACAAAACAACAGCTCATGAATAAACAAAGGGCTTAATACATCACCGCAGGCTGGAGACCCAGCGCAGGGCCAGCCACGCCCCTGACCCAGTTCTCTCAGCCGGCAAGAAAAAGCAAATCTTGTTGGACAGCGGGTGTCTTTCAGCTGGAAACATGAAAGGCGTCCCCTCCCTCTCCCCCTGCCCAGCCTTAGAGGCAAGTTCACTGCAAGAGCCCAAGAGGAGGGACACCACAAGTTGGTGTCAAGTAAGAAGCAGGACAAAGGGCCCTTCCAGGCTGGGCTTTCTCCCACCACTCCTTTAAATTACAGGAAGAACAGCCGCTGGCTCTGCTGGCTCCGTGTCTCTAGGACAGGAAAAATCCAGACCAGGAAGGCTAAGTTGGCTCCCAGTCATGGGACCCCACCAAAGGTCCCCAGACTCCTTTTTGTCCTTAACCAGGGAGGAGAAACCTGCCTGCTGCCTGTGTTTGCCAGTGGTTGTTGAGACTTCTAGAAGACTTCTAGGGCCTGGAGCCTACATGAGACTTGTTTCCCTCACAGGCACTTGCTCCCCAGGACCTTCTCTGGGACAAACAGAAGGCCCTTGGAGTCCCCAAATGCCTCCTCTACCTTATTATCAACATTTTAAAAAATCTAGAATGAAAATCATTCAGTTGGAATTCGTTTCTGCTACTGCATTAAGATGCACTTCTGATTCACCTAAATTCATCTTTTAAGATTCATCTTTATGCTGAAATGGTTTCCCTGGCACTGAGATCCCAGGGAGCAGAGCCCCCAGGGCCTCTTAGCCTCTAATCAAGGAAATCTCCTTGTCCTGAGGCTTGACCAAGACTTGGCTTCAGTCACTTTGGGACAGGGTCTCTCCATCAGGAGAGTCCTGGAGCCAGCTCAGAGCAGGTCACAAAAGCAGATTTCGAGCTTCTCAGGGACTTGGCTATCTGCTTGCTGCATGCAGCCATTATTATGAATAAAATGATATAAGCTTATAATTAATTAAATTTTACCAAGAGCCAAAATAAATACCCTAAACTCACCGCTTTTTAAATATTTTACTGCAGAAGGATTCCAACATGGTGGCGGTCGCGGAGAGATCAAGTCTCTGACCTCTTCAGCTGTGCGGGCATAGGGAGTTGTAAACAATCTAAATTCTGTTTGCTCAGGATCACTAGGCAATGCTGAGCTGACGTGGATCTGGGGCGAACAGTCTGGGCCTCTCAGAACACACAATGAGCCTGGATCGGCTGAATTCAAGCTCCTGTTCACCTGCTTCCTTGAATTCTACCTGCTTACTCTCATTCTCTTTAGTGACTTCTTCCCTTCCCTTCTAATACCTTTCCTCCCAAGCATCAAATAAATCTATAGGAGTAAACAGTAACTCAGCAGTCAAACAGAACAAGAAGTAACATGAGCAGCTTCAAAAAGCAAGGAAGAAAAGGAGTACCAACAATGCAGGACAGCCTAAATATTCAGGAGGACCTAGAGTCATCAGAAAAATGGTCATATAAACAACTCAAGAAACACCTTAGACAGATGGAATGGAACCTTAAAGAGGATACGAGACAGCAAATTCAAGCAGCGAAAGAACACATTGAGAATGAATTTCATAAACAGATAAAAGAAGAAGTTAAGCATATTTATCAGGAGATAGAGATTATAAAAAATAATCAAACAATAATTCTAGAGGGATCCAACATGGCCGCCGGCGAGGAAGCAGCGATTCCAATGTCTCCACATTAACGGGATCAGAAAGACCCATTGGAACAGCGACAGTCTACCTACTGAGGAACTTCTAGGAAAATTCCGTTAAGAGGGGACCTGCCGGGAATTGGTAGGTTTATTAGAAGTGTCAGTTTGTCCCAGACAAGTGGATCTTGCCCGGCCACGCGGGCGCGGAGGTCCAGTCCCACAGCCACCAGCCGCTTCTGCAAGCGGCCAGCGGCCCAGAGCAGCACGTCCCGCCCGAACCCGCAGACGGCACCCGCCATACCGCCGTCCCGGGGAGGCCCTGCTCTCGCTCTGCGAACGGCCACCACGCCTGCCAGGCTCGTAGCCACGTGGCCGCAGGTGCCCGGCTCTACAGGCGGCCCCCCGGCGGGTGAAGAGGTACAATCCCGTGGCCACCAGCCACTTCAGAAAGTGGCCGGCGGCCCCGAGCGGCGCGGCCCGCCCGAACCCGCAGACGGCACCCGCCATCTCGCCGTCCCAGGGTGGCCCTGCTCTTGCTCAGCGAACGGCCACCCCGCCCGCCCGGATCTTAGCCACACGGCCGCAGCTGCCCGGCTCTACAGGCAGCCCCTGGCGGCCTGGCCCAGCGAGAAGTGTCCCCACCTGGCCCAGCAGACAGCCCGTGCCCTCCCAGCTCTACTAACAGCCCCGCCCACCCGGCGAACGGCTCCCCCCCCAGACAGTGTGAAGGGAATCTAACCAACCCTTTACGAAATAGCGAACTGGGAACTAAAACCAGAGATTGTATCAGACCAGAGACAAGCCAGTTCCACCCCTCCCTTCGGACACTCCGGCAAGGAGCCAGGGGCCCGCCATAGCAGAGAGGGGAAGTCACCAAAGTTCGGCCAAAGAGATTCCTTCCCAGCAGAATCTACTTTAGCAGGTGTGTGACTCCCACCCACACCAAATACAAACAACCAGGAAACTTCAAAATCTCTCCGTGGGCGTGACCGTAAGGGCCAAAGGACTCTCGACCCCCAACTCCCCCTACTGCCAGTGACGAGGGCGTGACTGTAGAGGCAGAGGGAAGCAGAGAAGACTCCCCACCCCCAAATCCCCCAACCGCGAACTGAGAGGGTATGACGGTAGGGGCGGAGGGAAACAGAGGACACTCCAGACCCCCAACTCCTCCTACCGCCAGCAGTGTGGTTGTGACTGTAGGGGCTGAGGGAAATAGAGGGGATCCTCGACCCCCAACTCCTATTACCACCAGCAGCGACACCAATGGTCTTAGCTGCCAGATTCCGAAGGTGTGCACACCAAAGGTGTCCGGAAAAATTAAACAATTGACTCCCAGACTACAGCTCCACAGCACTGGGGCTTAGATGAATGACAGTGAGAGTGCTCAGTAGTTAGGGAAATAGAGCACTCGGTGGGGCTGAAAGTGTAACCAAATCCTTGGGGAACTGTCTCCGGTGAGCAGGACCTGGCTGGCTGGCAGGAGGAAGGGGAGGAGGGGCCGTAGAAATGAAACGGCTCTGGACCAACAGGATTGAGAGACTCCCAGGAACCGCCTTACAGGGATTGCTGTTGACACACTGAGGGCAAAACTCAGTCCGGAGGGAACAGCTTTGCCCACGGGAAGAGAAGAAAATGGATCTCTAAGACCTAATTTTATTTCCTATTTCATTTTAATTTTTTCTCTCCCTTTTCCCTCTCTCTCTCCCCTTCCAAGTTTTACTGCTCTTTCCATTCTCCTCTATGCTATCTATCTCCCTCTCCTTCTTTCTTTTCAAGAGCACCTACCTTCCTCTTCCCCCCAACTTTCTTCCCAAGCATTACGTCCTCCATTTCGAGTAACTGTCTAAATACAAATAGGTGTGCGCCCTCCCCCCGCGCCTGCAAGGTAGCCGGACGTGCAACCCACCAGCAGGTCAGGCCCAGCAACCTGGGAGTGGCAGAGCCGCCCCACGCACCTGCAAGGTAGGCACACCTGCTACCAACCAGCAGAACAGGCCCAGTGGCCTGCCGATGTGGTAGGCACAGTGCCCCAATTGGAGGAGGAGCAGAGCCCCTGCCCGCGCCTGCGCGGGAGACTTTGCAACTATACAAGAGTAATACAAATATATAGGGGGAAAATTCAACAACACAACAGTCTCAGTAAGCAGAAAGAAACGCGAACAGTATGAAGAGACAAGGAAAGAAAGGACCACAAGCAATGCAGGTCAACTCAACGTTAGAAGAGGTAATATCTGCAGCAGATGGAATGTCAGATAAAGAATTCAGGAGATACATGCTTCAGATGATCTGGAGTCTCAAGGAAGACATGAGACAGCAAAATCAGACAATGAAAGATCTCTTCAACAATGAAATACATAAATCCAGGAAGCAAAAGATCAACTATACAGGGAGACAGAGGTTATAAAAAACAAACAGAAATCCTAGAAAGGCGGGAAGCAATAAACCAACTTAAAAACTCAATTGAGAATACTACCTGCAGAGTAGAACACTTAGAAGATAGAACATCAGACAATGAAGACAAAGTATTTCAACTTGAAAAGAACATAGACAGCTCAGCAAGACTGTTAAGAAACCATGAGCAGAACATCCAAGAAATATGGGATAACATTAAAAGACCAAACTTAAGAGTCATTGGGATACAGGAAGGCACAGAGCTCCAAACCAAAGGAATAAACAATCTATTCAATGAAATAATTCGAGAAAACTTCCCAGACTTGAAGAACGAGACAGAATCCCAAATCCTAGAAGCCTACAGGACGCTGAATGTGCATAATCATAAGAGATCCACACCTAGACACATTATAATGAAGATGCCCAACATACAGAATAAAGAGAGAATTTTAAAAGCTACAAGAGAAAGGAAACAGATCACATTTAGGGGTAAACCAATCAGGATAACAGCTGATCTCTCAACACAGACTTTGAAAGCTAGAAGATCCTGGAATAACATATTTCAAACACTGAAAGAAAATGGGTTCCAATCAAGAATTGTGTATCCAGCAAAATTAAGCTTCAAGATGGAAGATGAAATTAAAACCTTCCACGATAAACATTTATACACCATGGCATTTATACACCATGGAATATTATGCATCACTAAAAAATGACAAAATCATGGAATTTGCAGGGAAATGGATGGCAGTAGAGCAGATTATGCTTAGTGAAGCTAGCCAATCCCTAAAAAACAAATACCAAATTCTTCTTTGATATAATGAGAGCAACAATGAACAGAGCAGGGAGGAAGAGCAGGAAGAAAAGATTAACATTAAACAGAGACATGAGATGGGAGGAAAGGGAGAGAAAAGGGAAATTGCATGGAAATGTAGGGAGACCCTCATTGCTATACAAAATTACATATAAGAGGTTGTGAGGGGAATGGGAAAATAAAGAAGGAGAGAAATGAATTACAGTAGATGGGGTAGAGAGAGAAGATGGGAGGGGAGGGGAGGGGGGATAGTAGGGGATAGGAAAGGTAGCAGAATACAACAATTACTAATAGGGCATTATGTAAAATTGTGGATGTGTAACCGACGTGATTCTGCAATCTGCATTTGGGGTAAAATTGGGGGTTCATAACCCACTTGAATCTAATGTATGAAATATGATATGTCAAGAGCTTTGTAATGTTGTGAACAACCAATAAAAAAATTTTAAAAATATTTTACTGCAGATTAATAATCTTGAGGTCAGCTTGGAGGTCAGCCAAGTCTCTGCATCTCTATGACAGAAATGCTCTCTAGTGGAGTCAAGTACCACCTGACAAGCTCCACCGTGTCTTCCCAACTCTGCATTCAGTACTCTCCAGAGGAGGAGTATTTACACCACAGGAAGCAGGGAACACTGCCAACCCTCCCAGCACATCATGGGTTCCCATCCCTCCACCTCCAGACAACCAGGACTCAAGGCTTGCCAGATTAGAGGTAAATCCCTGTTCTGAGACAAGATCTCCATGGCGACACCCTGAATTCCCTGCTGGAATGTCTATGGGGGCTGTTAGTTCCTGGTAGTTGACCTACCGACATGAAAATGGGCAACTTTAAATTCAATCTCTTTCAACTCTTGAAGGCTGTGAGAAGAGGCAAAATGGCCAGGAATTTAAACCAAGGCGATCATCAGTGCCAGAGAAATGGATGAGTCTGTTAGCACCACTGCGCATCAGGCCCGGTTTAGCAAACCTCCTTCAAACTCAGGCTTCTGCAGACAGCAGGGTGTAGAACAGGGGTCTGTGACGGAGCCCGAGTGGTGAGACCCCAGGCCCTGCGTCTCTCTCCCACTCCCTCCAGTTACCTGGGGAGGGCGAGTATGGAGGGGGGAGTCCATGCCCAGGTTCTTGGCATCACAGACAAAGAATTGAGCAAGACACACAGGAGAAGCAGCCAGACATGGATTTATTAAAAGTCACAGTACACCCCCTGAAGTGGAGTGGGCCAATCAGGAGAGAGCGGCTCAGGGCCCCCAAACCAGGAACAGGTGGCTTATCACTAGCCTCATGGGATGCTTGGCCTTACTCCACTTAGTCTATGGATCCTTGGGGGGAGTTTCCATAGCAATATGGTGGTCTTTGTCACAGTTTAGATATGAGGTGTCCCTCAAAAGCTCTTGTATGAGACAATGTTCAGAGGTTAAAATGTTCAGAGGTTAAAAAAAAAATCCAGTTAGGAAGCCCTAACCTAATCAGTGGATTAATCCACTTTAATGGATCAACTGGGGGGTAACTGTAGGCAGGTACAGTGTTCCTGGAAGAGGTAGGTCACTGGAGGTGTGCCCCTGGCGCCTTCCTGGTGCCACGTCCTGAGTTCCTTCCCCCTCCACATCCTCCCGCCATGATGCTCTCCTCACCTCAGACCCAGATGGAAGGAGTCAGCCAGCCATGGGCTGAACCTCTGAAACCAGAGCCAAACAAACTTGTCCTCCTCTCAGCTTTTCCCGTCAGGTGTTTGGGTCACAGCAGTGAGAACCTGACTCAAACCCCCTGTGGAGACCAGGGCAAGAGTCCCCTCGGGTGATGCAGGCAGGCACGCTGCCCTTGGCCCCTTCACCTCGTGGCACATCCCCCATCTTGCCATCCCATCCTCCTGCCTTCCTGGGCTGCCAAGCCAGGGCAGGTCCTGCATGGGCCCCATCCACCACAGGGCTTCCCCAGAAGCAGTTTGCAGGGGTGGGTGTTGCACCAGCAGCCTGAGGTCCTGCCCTGTGTGGAGGTGACTCCAGAGGAAGGAAGGGTCGCGCTGAATGACTTCTAGCCCCGGGGAAGCAGCCAGGATCCTCACAGACAGTGGAAAGAGGCCCCTCGTCCAGCTCCTCATTACCAGTGGGTGGAGGAGCCTGAGGATCCTGGGGGGACGGAGCGGGGTGGTCCAGAGTCTTCAAGTGTCTTGTGCAGATGTGTAGCCGGGCCCTGGGAGAAAAACCCCAGTCTCACAAATTCCCCGTGACATCAGTAGGATCACAGCACAGCCTTCCCTTCCCGCTTCCCCAGAATGACTGGGACTCTGCATGGGCCCGCGATGGCCGAGTGTCAGTGCATGGAGAGCTCGCAGACCCAGGAATGTGGGCACCATGGTGGTTTTCACTGTTTCCAGGCCGGAATCATCTCTGACCCTGTGATGTTCCAGCTGTGAGAGGCGCGGCCCACGCTGTCCTCTCCATTGCCCGTGTGTGTAGTTGGTGGCTCACATTTTCCCAGCAGTTCTGAAGCATCCCAGCGTATCGGATGGACCACCGCTGGGTGTTTTGCAGACCTGTTTCTTTTACCTCCCCCAAGGCCTCCTGCAGCAGGTCTGCACCTGCTTCTCCCCAGATGCTCAGAACGCTGAGTCAGCCTCTGTGTCCTGGTCCCCTCTCCCATCATTCAACTCAAACGCCCACATTCCTGTCTCATAGTTGTGGCTGCTGGGACTGTTGTGGCTCTTAACCAGGAGGACAAAGGAGGGACTACAGGAGTGGTAGAGGTGGGAGTGCAGAGGTTCTGCTCTGCCAACTGCCCATCATAAATTCAGAAAGAACCACCGCGGTTTGACACATCCCTCTCTCGTGGACTGGGATCAGTTGTTGATAAAGAATGCCCTAGAAAGGATGAACAGATGCCCCAGGAAGGAGGCTCTTTATTCAGGTACCCTAAAAAAGATGGCTCTTATCCTGCTTATTTCCAATAAAAAGCAACCCTTTGGGGCTAACTGACTCCAGGGCCCCTTTGTAGAACAAAACTGTGTCTCTCTATTTATAACACAGACTATTTGCCCTCAAGTTTAGCTTTTTGGGGAGTGCAAACTCCCCTTAGTCTACAGTCCCAGGTGAAACTCTCCATTGCAATCTAATAAAAGGAGTCTAAATTGAGCCACTCAACCAGGAACTGACCACTAACAAGGATGGCCTTTGAGATCCAGTTGGCTCCTGTCCTTTAGGGATGCAGGCTCTGGAGATGTGAGTGGAGTTATGAGGGACAGCGTTAGAAATCAAACCCTGGAACCCCCAGCAGCTCTGCAGACAAGCACATTCAATTCCAATTAAACAGAATCTGAACCAAGGGAAACATCTTACCCCGAGGCTAGGAACATGCAAACAGGAGAAGCAAGACAAAAAACCTGTTTGCCCTGTCTTAAGCCTGGGGGAGCATTCACTCTCTCATGGTAAATGAATTCTGGGTTTAGGTGCTTCCCCGGGGAGCCACTGCAGGGACTCACAAACCTTCTTCCTCTGGGTGGGGAGACTGCTGACTGTGAGGCACACCTGTCCACAGCAGGTAACCAGGACTACAGGGGACCCTGACCTCATTCTCCTTGAAAATACCTACAAATTTCATGGGAATTGGATGAAATGAGCAGAGAACCAGTAAGTCAGTCCAGAGGACATTTTCAATGCTATGATCCAAGTTCTGCTAGTTGGTAGGAGCCTTGTGCCGTGCGTGGTTCAGCATCCCAGAAGCCTCCTGTCCTACTGGCAGCTTATCGCCTGCCTGATGGTGCAAAGTCTGAGAGAAATCCAAGGCAGTGTGTTGGAAATTACTTTAAATTCTCCTAAAACAACAAACCATTGATCATTTTTATTTTTTAATTTTTTATGTTTTTTGCAGTTTTACAAAGTACCTCTTGTTGATAGTCTATAAATGCTAGATGGGGTAATGTGGTCATTTACAGAGCAACAAGAACTCAGGCAGAGGTGATGTGGTAGGGGAAGAATTATCAACTTGCAAGAAAGAAAACAGGTGGAAAATTGAACATCAGCATAGGATGGAAAGGCTAATGTTTGCCACCACTGGTCTGTGTAAACCATGTGATCATGAGTCTCTAACAGTGGAGGGACCTGCTCCTCTGTGCTGTCACTAAGCAGGCAGGAAACTTCACTTTGGTTTCACTTCTCAAAGCAGCCATGCACAGAGGGTGGCGGACCCAGGATCAGGGGGCTGAGGCGAGCCAGGCACGGCTCTCTTGGGTGATGGAGCCCAGCACCAGGAGCAGTTCCACCAGGAGGCTCGTGACCCCACCCAGATCCTTTTCCTGGGTGCCTCACTTTTGACCAAGCAGAAATGGGAGTTTGTCCTGGGATGGAAACTTGATGCTTCACCCCTGGGAAGGAAACAGCACTGAGTTTATTTCCTTCCAGGACTGGAAAGATGTAGAGCCTTGGCTGTAGGTTAGGAATTAAGGAATCGGAAGGAAACCTTTTCCTCCTTCATGCCAGTCAATTCAGAGGACGGATTAGGCAGGATCAAGGTTGAGGAAAGACTGTGTGTCAGTGGGAGGTGGCATGTTTTTCTGATCCTGTTTGTTCACCTATAAAACACGAGTGTCATTTTAAACTTGCCTTCAAGAGTGTGGCCCAAATCGATGCCTTCGAAATGCCTCATGAACTGGGATGAGGCTCCACCGGCCATTTCACCTTCCCTGTCTCAGATCTCACCACGTTCATTACAGCCCCTGTAGAGCCTGGCATCTTGGGTGTGATGAGTCTGCCCAACAGGCTCCAGGAGAAGAACCTGATGAGCTAGACGATCCCTGGCGACTTGGACAGCTGGAAGGTCTATGCTGGCACCTAGCCCACAGCCAGCCTATGTTCACGAATACTTTATTTTCTTCACAAATTAGTTCCATGCACTACCAAGGGCAGGGCTCTCCTTTCCTGCGTCTCCCAGGCCTGCCCATCTGTCTACATGCATCATTCACACTGCCACCTACGGGTAGGATTCAGCGGCACTCTGCCACAGGTCCAAAGCTAACATGGAGGAGTTAAAGTACAGTCCACACATGAGGACACAAAACCACACACGAGCAAGAGCTGACAGGAAGTAGAGAGCTGTGGAGGGTGGTGCCAAGCGCCATCTTGGAAGATGGATGTCCACCTGAGGTTTGAGGATGTGTGGAAGAGCAGGCAGGACATGAGGCAGAAGCCCCTCTCGGCTTCACTCCTGATCTGGGTTACTGTGCGCTTGCACCAGCCTGAGGCCTCCTTCTGCCAACATATATGAGGCACCTACTTGAGTGAGTTGCTGGAAGCCTCCATGACTGGTAGCTGTGTGTGCATTTGCACGTGGGCGAGTATCTATGTCTGCTCACCAAAAGGGTCAGACCAGGTGCGTGTGTCTAGGGAGAGGGGACAACCACAGAGTCAGAATTCTGTGAATGGGAGTCAAAGTGCACTGAGGGTGTGCAGAGCCAGTTCTGGCTACTGCTCTACTGTCGCCATCTTGGATCCTTGATCCTCTTTCATGAGACACCTGTTTTCATTTGCACTGGGACCCACAGGTTGTGTGGTCTGCTCTAAGAATGTGCATCCAGGTGAAAGCGTAAGGATGAAGTTATGGAGGAATCTCTGTGAACCGGAGCCAGGCTGGTCCATGGTGGAGGACCTCATCACCAGCAAGGGTGCCTGGCAGCCGAGGGAATTCAAGGATGAGCTTCTGGGGCAGCTCCTGAGGGCTCAGTGCCAAACTGGGCATGGGAAACTTGGAGTCCTGGATAAACACTCAACTGGAGCAGGCCACTGTGTCCACTGGAGCTTGTCCTAAAATATCTTTTTTGAATTTTTATTACTCAAAACAAAATTCCATTATTTGTGCTTTAAACTAAACAATGAGAAAATCTTGATAAGGCTACCTTTGTCTTCCCCTAGAGGATGGGTGGAATTCCAGTAGGCAGTGCCGAGGGGAAAGTTCAGGATGGACCCCATGCATAACCACAGACACAGGAGCCAGCAGTTTTGAAGCACAATCAAGGACCAGAAAATACACAATTTTGATGTGTTAGCTTTCTATCACTACAATGAAATACCTGAGATAATTAATTTAGAAGAATAAAAGGTTGATTTTTGGTTGACAGTTTGGAGGTTCCAGTGTGTGATCAGTGTGTGCTGAGCTGAGGTAGCACATCATGGCAGGAGTGTGTGGTGGAGTAAGACTGTCCACCTCAGAAGCCAGGGAGCAAAAATGAGAGTGAGGAGGGATGTGGGATCCAAGGGCTCCCTCCTAGTGCAGGCCCCAATGACCTAAAGACCTCCCAGTAGGCTCCGCCTCTTCTACCGCACCTCCAACAGTGCCCCCTGGGGGCCAGTCCTTACACAGACTCTGGAACATTTAGCACAGGGCTTGCAAGAGCAGAGGGCTCTGAAAGCAACTCTGGGAAGGTGGGTTGCAGCCGGATGGAGATCTGGGCATGTGAAGCTGAGATTCCAATTCCTTCCTTAGACCAAAAGGACAGAGGCTGCTGTCACCCAGCTCAGGACCCCCCCCCCACTACCCCCCCACCCCACCTTCCTCAGCAGATGGCCGCAGCTAGAAGCATGGAGTAGGGTGTCTCCAAAGGCTGCTGAGGGGCTGCGTGGGCCAGAGCTGTGTGCCTTTCCCTGTGCTGCCTGTCCTTTCCTGCTGTGTGTGTTCAGGAATGACGCCTGCAGCAAGGCCATGAGGTGGCCTAGAGAGAGGAGCCAGGTAAGGAAGGTGGGAGAGAAGGAGGGGAAAGCCAGTGTCGCCCTGGGTTACTTGCCGTGCAGTTATTTTATGTTTAGTTCTCATTACATGCAGCCCAACCTAGTCCTAAGAGATGCAGCACGGTGTCTCTAAGAGCGTTCCCTCCTGACCCCTGCCTTGACGTTTCAAGCTCTGCACTAGCCGAGCAAGCAGAGAAAAACGCTGCCACATTCTAGCTGTTGCTCTTGGAAGTTTGTGACGTACAGTGACATATTGAGGGCTACCCTCCCAAGATCTTTCTAGAAGAACCAGTGTTTGTGAGACATATTCTGGGGTGCACTGCTTGTTCAAGTGACGGGAGGATGCCGACTCTGAAGGGACACAGAACGGAGAGATCAGGTTGGCAGCAGAGAGCAAGAGTCAGGATTAAGGTGGTTTGAATTAGAAGGGCAAAGAAATCCTTCCTAAGGCAAAGTGGGAAACGATTCATGAGTAAGACGTGGGGCAGGTCACCGTGCTGCAGGGAGGTCACTGTGCTGCAGTGGGTCCAGGTGAAGGCAGGGGAACCTCATCAGCAGGGTTGGTGGAGCAGGAGAGCTCCATCCATAAGGAGTTTAAGTGACCATGGGACACCCGGGCATAGACAACCAGTCATTACTGGAAATTCAGAGTGGAAAATATTGGGTTTTGACTGGGAATCATTTATTTAATGTGATTTTTGAAGAAAGAGAGGGAGAGAAAGAAGGGCAAATGGAGGTCTTAGAAAAATATCTGTTCTTTTTATTTTTGGTACCGGGGATTGAACCCAGGGGCTCTTAACCACCGAGCCACATAGTCAGCCCCTTTTTTTGTATTCTGTTTAGAGAGAGGGTCTCCCTGAGTTGCTTAGGGCCTCACAGAGTTGCTGAGGCTGGCTTTGAACTGGTAATTCTGTCTCAGCCCCCGGAACTGCTGGGATTTCAGGCGAGGCCACCGCACCGTTTGTTCTATTTCACAGGAGGAATGCGGTGCTGTTCCCCACCACCTCCCAAGGCCACGCGCATCGCCCTTCTTTGCCCTGCCTGAGCTATGGGGGCTGCACCTGTAGGCTTGTCTCCCTTCCCATCTGCTGGAGTTGCACCAAGAGAGGGCACTGGAGTGACCCAGAGGCCACGTCAGCAGGAAGACTCCCGTTCTGCCATCTGGTTCACTAGTGCTGCTCAGTGGGGGTTCCAGCGGCCATATGAAGCCACCTCTTCCCAACGGGGCCACTTCCTTGTTGGGACTATTTCTGAAGAGCAGCTCCAGCTCCAACCTGAACCTGAGGAGCCTCTTCCATCTGTCCGGCTCTTCCTAGAGAGACACAGTGAGGTCTGGCTCACCACCTGGGGCGGGGGCTCTCCGGTCCTGGTCTCTTAGCCTCTCTGCAAGCCGCTGGTGGGAGCTCTCCCTTTGCATCTTCTTTTCCTGGACCCTCAGAGCCCTTCCTAACATTTAGTAATTACCTCCTGTGAGGTCAGTCACTCTATAGCCTTCTCCCTATTCAAATGGGTGGCAGTATTTTTGTCTCTAATAGAGAGATTAGATTAATTTTATTTATTAGATAGCTACAACCTAGAAGTAGAAAGTACAACATTTAAATAAAGAATGTTCAGAGTCAGCACTACAAAGGTGAGTCTAGACAGCACCGGGTTGTAAGGACTTTCTCACCAATGGCACAGCCCCTGGGGGAGGCTCTAGAGGGATCCAGCCTCTAATGAGAGGTTGAACTGGATGAAAATGAAGGCCACTCCTCACCTGGAGAGTCTGTGATTTCACCATGCGTTCTGCTTCTTTTGCCTCCTCTAATTATTGACCCTCCGAGTCCCATTATCCTCCCCCAGGGCATGTGTGCTTGTGATTTGAGTGTGAAAAGCAGGGGACTCAATGCGAGGGAGGCACCAACCATTCCTGTTGAATGAGGGGTCTTCTTAGGGATTTTCTTATGTAACTTTTAAAATTGATATATGACAGCAGAATGCATTACAATTCTTATTACACATTTAGGGCACAGTTTTTCATATCTCTGGTTGTTTACATAGTATGTTCACACCAATTCGTGTCTTCATACATGTACTTTGGATAGTAATGATCATCACATTCCACTATTAATTACTTCTTAGGGATTTTTACAGCAAACATGTGACATTCCTTATGGGTATTTTTGCCCAGACAGTACGATACTCCACTTCATAAGCATCTAGATTTGGATTTTCTGAAAATACCCCAATAATCAACCACTTAATATTTCCACAGATAAATGGGCAATGGATTCGATTGTTCTTTATTTGAAAAGTAGCCTTGACGGTCATCCCCCCATTTCTGTTTCAGTCCGTGCAGTTCATCGGGGGAAGACAGGTTGGGCAATCTGACTGGACACTGAGTGAAGGTCAGCGTCATGCTGGGGAGGGAATTCTCCTTATTCCTGATATCCAGAGGTTCCTTGACTCACGATGGGGTCACATTCCGTTAAAACTACTGTACGTTGAAAACACTGCGAGTCAAACCCCGCATTTCATAATGCCTGACCACAGAAGGTCCCAGCCCAGCGCCAAGGCCACTGTAGCATGGTGGCTTCATGGGCTTGTACTGTCCACAGCACAGAGGTGCCAGGGCAGGGGGAGAGGTTGCCGAGAGGCCAAAGAAGGCAGCCGGTGAAGGCGGGTGAGAGGTAAGGGTTATTGAAAACTACTTCAAGGGAAGGTCCAATGAGAGGTGCCGGACAAGGAGCCCCTCCACCCCTCCAGGGGCTTCACCGGAAAGGAGCACCTGTGTCCCTCACAGCACCTGGACCAGTGGTGGTCAGTTGGACAGGCCATTGTCCTCTCTGCAATGCTCTGTTGTGAGCCAGTTACTGCAGGGAGGGGAGTTTTACAGGTTAAGTTGCAAAGCCGTGACATCATCCGTTTTCTTTATTCCTTTGTGTGACCGTCATTCCAAGGAACCTGAGGTATGCTCAGGAAAGCACGTTCTACAGACAGCACTAATTCTCCTAGTCCCCGTGCCTGGGAGGGGAGTCAGCGACCTCTAAGATAATACTTATCTGGACATTTCCATCTGTGTAACTTTCACTATTGCCCGGACTTGGCTAAGTTTGTGGGAATTCAAAGGGAAAAGTCAAGGACATGGTGTTTTACTATTGTCCTGTTTTCAAGGGTGACAAATCCTGAGTGGGAGCTGTGTCTTGTGCCAGTGCCCAGAATTGTAGGAAAGGATCGAGCTGCATATCACTAACCCTGGAAAAGATTCACATTCAAAATCTGAAGTCGAGTTTCTTCTGAATGCATACCACTTTTGTACTATCGTTAAGTTGAAAAATTATAAGTAGCTAGAGACTCCCCAGATCTTCCTCAGTGGGAAGTTAAAATGTCAGCTTATTCTTTCTTGTGCATATTAACTTCAATATATGGGCACAGAATGTCATCATTTCTAAAATCCTGCCTCCTGCCTGGGTAAAGTCTACCACTGCCATTTAGGATTAGAAACTACTTCTTGATTTTCTAGCAATTTGACCTTTAATTTTATTGTAGTATTACTCAGAGAAAAATGATTCATTGCACTTGTTTATCACTGTGAATTATACCCTTCAGCAACCGACAATGGTTGTTTGGAACTGTAATTTTTCCTTGGATTTTATTTTCATGTAATTTCCCCTCACCGATCTCTCTTTGTTTTTTGTTTTGTTTTGTTTTAATATTTTTATAGTCATTTATGGACCTTTTTAAAAATTTATTTATATGTGGTGCTGAGAATCGAATGCAGTGCCTTGTGTATGCTAGGCAAGCGCTCTACCACTGAGCCACAACCCCAGCCCTCTCTGTTTTTATTTAATTCTTTTTACCTTTGTTCATTCTTTTGTTTTTTTATTCTTAAAATTAGTTTTAGTTACTTTGTTTTCCACTAGGTATTTTAGATATACCACTTTGTTTTGTTGGAGCTTTTACATATAAATGGATTTTGTCTTTCAATTAGCTTAAGAAATTTTTTGTAGGGGTATTGAACACACGTAGGTTTAATTTCTTTAGGCATTGTGTTATTTTTTAAAGTTCTTTTCTTTCTGTTCTCTTGTTTCCTGCCTTTCTTAAATATTATTTCTTTTATTCACTGCAGCCTTACAAATGTGTGTTAAATGAGTCTGATAATTAAACAGTGGAGACATTGCCCTTAAGTCGCTAAAACAGTGGTGATAATTGAAGTTATGGGACTATCTGGTTGTCTGAGGAGGAGGAGAACAAGAAGGAGGAAGAGGAGGAGGGGAGAAGGAGGGGAGCAGGGGGAGGGGGATATGTGTGGCCAATCCTTGGGGAAGGTCTACATCAGACAGGATGGAGCTACCCACGGGTTCCTGGAGAATCTGGGTAACACAAAACCATGGTGCAAAGGGCAGAGAAGGTTTTAAGAAGAAAAGTCTTGGTTAGTTGCTTCAACAGCTTGAGGAGTCCAAACCAGGTGTCAGTTAAGAAAAGATCATTGGGTTTGGTCACTGAGATACCACTAGGGAGGCTCGAGAAGTGATCTTAGCTCCGTGGTGGAAGCAGAGGTCAAGGAAAAGTGAGTGTGGAAAAGGTATTGTAAATAAATTAGACTATGGCAAGTCATCAGGCAGAATGAAAGGAAAGGAAAGGCTTACAACGACAGGTATGGGATGTGGAGGAAAACAGGGTATGTGAACAAATGTATTGAAGTAAGACTGATCAGCAAAGCAGGGAAGATACTCTTGATGGAGTGCCGTCCCCAGAGAGAAGAGCTTTGGGATGCCACTGAAGCATCAGCACCCTTCACCCCTCTTTCTTAACTGGAGGGTAAGAATTAAGCATGGAATATATAATAGGCCAGACTCCATTAAGCTTCCCCTGCTGATGTTGAGGGCCCATAGCAGGGACCCCCAGAGCAATCTAGGGAAAGTCAATTATCAGCACAGCAGGCCATGAGGGTCATCTGCAAGTCAATGGCTGCCATTTCTAAACCCATCAATTCACTGCCTGTGTACTGTAAGAGTCAAAGGGTGAGCAGGGCCTCCAGGGGGACATTCTTCATGTTTCTACCTTATGCATGCCTCACAACCTCCTCCAGAGATTTTTTAATTTAGCCAACTTTAAAGAGCAGGCTCAGAAGTTAAGTGATCTGCCCTAGGAGGCAGAGTTCTCAGGTAAGGGGAGCACTCCAACCCAGATCCTATAGCTCTGAACGTGGCCTTCTTTGCTCCACATGACACCGTCCTTTTCACCTGAACAGCTAAGTCACATAAAGGTGACAGAACAAGAGCATCAGCACAACAGACCACAGAAGTGATATCCCTGGAAGAGTTTCTCACCCTTGTGCATCCCCTTCCCCATTTCACGTGATTCATCTGACAGTGCCTACCTTTATCCCTGGAGACAAGGCCTTCCCTGAGTTCTGCCTCCTTCTATGGGACTGGAAAACTGTGTGGGGGGGGCAACCTATAAGAAATCCAAATAGCCAGCTTTCCCTGGAGGTAAAGGCAGTTCTCAGCCCCCGCCCCTGGTGGCTCTCTTCTTCCCCTCTAACTCTTTATTGTCACAGTCCAAGGGAGGGAACAGAATTCTGAGGAGAATGGGTGTCAGAAAGATCTAAAATGCCAGGATCTATAGCTCAACCCAGCCATGTGGGGTATCTAAAATTATCCAGGTAGCTTTTAAAAGATTCACAAGAATTACATAGTTTTAAGGGGAAAAAAAGTAAAACATAAGATTATATCAAATTCAATTTTTTTAACAAACTTTGATTTTCTTTAAATCCAAATAAAAAATGCACATACATAATTAAGAATCTCATATAGTTCAAAGGTTTATATAAGTTGACTGAGAATGTGTTTACATGTCCTAAAAAAAGGGAGAAGAAGGGCTGGGCATGTAGCTCAGTGGTAGAATACTTGCTTAGTAAATGTGAGGCCCTGGGTTTGATTCCCCACCTGTGCAAAAAAAAAAAAAAAAAAAAAAAAAAGAAAGAAAGAAGAGAGAAGGAAAGGAAAGAAATGAAATGAAAAGTCCATCTAAGTGATTGGGTGTGAGCTGCTGAAATATGACATTTGAATAAGGAAAAGTGATGAGTATATCTTGATTTCTGGTATAAGGATTTTATGAGCTTTGAGAGCACCACTGCACAAATCTGTGGCTCATGATCCTGTGACTCTAAATGGGGATCTTTTGGCTCCGTGAGTGTGTAAGTAGATCTTTTCTGCCTCTCAATTATCTGTTACCTGGAATGTTTTACTGTACCGAGTTTCCTTAGTGTTATTCCTTGTCAACTCCAAAAATATTTAGAATTCAGTTACCTCAGTAAATAGGATCTTAACTGTCTTTGGTGAACAGAAAAACTTTAGCTCCAGAGATATTTAGAATTAAATGTAAAATGGCTTAAAGAGGTTAGCTAAAACTATACATAATGGATAATTTAATATGCCTATAATATTTTAAAAATATGTCTTAGTCATATGATCACCTTGCTTCTATATTTCATACTCTAAGATTAATGCATTAGTTTAGACCTTTAGTATTAATTTGAAATCTCAACTAATTTATCCACAGAATTAGAACATATAAAAGAACTTTTGTTGTGTGTGTATGTGTAATAAGATTTAAAGGAATTATTTTACTAGGAAATTTTTTGTTATTACTTTACTTTTAATGATATAATGATAAAACTGACGGCTGATTTCTCAACTGGAACATGGGGACCAAAGGCAATGGAACAAGATCCTCAGAATGCTAAAAGAAAAATGGTAACAGAATTCTGTACCTGGCAATCATATTATTTGAAAACAAAGACAAAAACATCTTCAGATCAATAATTACTAACAAAATACATTTTCAGTTGATATAAGCTAAAAGAAATACTAAAAGGAATTCTTTGTACAGAAGGAAAATGATTCCAGATAGATGGACAGTACAAGAAGAAATGATGAGCATTGAAATAGGCAAAAATGTGGATAAATTTAAAACATCACCAATTATGTCAAGCAATAATGATGTATCATGGGATTTAAAGTCTAAAATCAAAATGCATGATGATATCACAAAAGGCAGGTGAGATAAACAGATTTAATGTGTTGTAAGCTCTTTACATTATCCTGGAAGTTGTAAAAACATTGATATATATTAAATTATAATAAGTGAAAATGAATAGGATTATATCTAGAAACCACTGAAAGGAACAATGAGGGAATGTATAATAAAAACACTAATAGAAAAAAGAATAATAAAAGAATTGATGTACATATATGACTGCATGGCTAATGTGATTCTACAACATGTACAATCATAAAAATGAGAACTTACACCCCATTTATGTATGTTATATCAAAGTGAATAAATGCAATCTACTGTCATATATAGCTAATTAAAACAAATCTAAAAATTTGATTAACCCAAAGAAGCTATAAAGAGGTACACAGAACAAAAAGTACATTTCCTGTGTAGACTTTACAGCAATTTTTGTATTTCCACTGGTTTTGCCCTCTTGTCCATTGTAATAATTGCTACTATGGTTTGATCTGAAACTTAGCTATAAACACCATCCCTCTCTTCAAACTTTTCCTCAATATTTATAAAATATTTGTAAGGCAGGTACAATTATGTATATTTTACTAAGAAAGAAACAGTTGAAGTAACTTGCCCAAGAAATTATACATAACAAGGATTTTTCATCCCAATTAGCCTTATCCTAGCCTGTGCCCACAGAGGCAGAGGTGGTTGGGCAGTGCACAAGACACTCCTGGCCCAGTGGACATAGACCTTCAAGCTGTTCACAATTGTGACCTAGTTTGCACCAGGGATTTTAGCTCAACAGACACTTGGCATATTAAAGGGCCCTCATTCTGGATTTTGGATATACGGAACCTACATCACCTGGCTGGCCATTCTAGCTGAAAGCAGAAGGTGTGGGGTTTTATCATTATTAATTATTTTTTTTATGTGTGTGTGGGGGGGTCCAGGGATGGAACTCAGAGGCACTCGAGCACTGAGCCACATCCCCAGATCTATTTTATATTTTGTTTAGAGACAGGGTCTCACTGAGTTGCTCAGTGCTTTGGCATTGCTGAGGCTGGCTTTGAACCAGCCATCCTCCTGTCTCAGCCTCCCGAGCCTCTGGAATTACAGACATGTGCCTCTGCGCCTAGCTATTATTACTACTAATCTTTTAGATTTGAAATAAGTATTTCACACTCACTGTAAGAAACTGCATGGAGAAGACCCTGAGTGCCCTTTGCCGGTCTCCCCAGGGGCCACCTCTTGCACAAGGACTGCACAGTATCACAATCAGGATATCAAAGCTGACGTAGTCATTTCCCTCTCACCTGATACATTTGTCCCCTGTCTGTTTTAGCAGAGTTTTCACTGCTGTGACTTAAAGACTCTGACCTGAACACCTGTAAGCAGGAAAAGTGCCCTAGGACTCACGGTTTCAGAGGTCTTAGTCCACAGAAGGCTGGCTCCATTCCTAGGGCTGGAGGTGAGGCTGAACATCATGGCTGAAGAGGGTGGCGGAGGGAGCAGCTCTCATCACGGTGATGGGGAAGCACTCCACTCTCCTTATACAAACATATACCCAAAGCCACACCCTGGTCCCCACCCCCTCCTGCCACACCCCACCACTGCAGGTACCCCTCAGTTAATCCACATCAGGGGGTTAATCACTGACTGGGTAAGACTCTCATAACCCTATCATGTCTCCTCTGAACCTTCCTGCATTATCTCACACGTGAGCCTTTGGGGGTCCCCTCACATCAAACCCTGACTCCTTCTATAGCAGACGCATGTCCCTTCTGCTCCCACCGTGTCTTCAAGCCTTAGTTAGCACTGATCTCTGCCCTTTTCAATAATTCTGTCATTTCAAGAATGTCACGTAAGTGGAATCATGCAGCATGTACCCTTTGGGGACTGGCCTCCCCCCCACCTCCCCACCCCGGTAGTTAATCCTCTAGGGATTCCCCCAGGATGTCACATATATCAGTAGTTTCTTCACTTTCTCTGGTGTTTGATATCGAAGGGCATGGATACACCTGACTTTATTTATCTACTTGCCTATTGATGACCTCTGACTTATTTCCATGTTGAGGCTTTTATAAATCAAGCTGCCATGAACATTTGTGCCCAGCTTTCTGTGTGAGTGTGAGCTTTCATTTCTCTTGGATAAACGCCTGAGGAGCCAGGCAGGGTCCGGTGGTGGGTGCAAGGCAGTTTCTAAAGAAGCTGCCAAACGGTTTCCTGGAGTGGTCTCACCATTGCACACACCCATCAGCGAGTGTGAGAGCGCCAGGGCTCCTGCACCCTTGCTGTCATGGATGTGGTCACTGCTTGGGTATCAGATTACGCTAACGTGTTGGCCACCTTGACTTCCACATCTATTGGTCATCTCTTTTCATTTGATTTGCTGTCTCCCTGGTTCTGGACATGGTGGTTTGCCACCTGGGTAGCACCCTCTGAGAGACCAGGCCTTCAACTTTCCCATGTTGCTGACTTTCTTTGACATTGACAGGAAAGGCAGGAGCCACCCCTGCTGCTGACGCCTGAGTGGGGGGCTTCGGGGTACTGCTGAGCAGGGATGGGGTTCAGCACCCCACAGGCCGCACCAATGCCTTGCTGGATGGGCAGATAGTGCCACTGTGATTGAAGTCACGGAATCACCACTGACCTGGGAGGGGGCCTCACTACCCCTGGACAGTGTAGGAAGACCTGCCTCCCCAACAGGTCTCCTCAGATCCCTCCCCAGAGTGGAGGGGAAGGGGCAGTTCATTATAGTTGGGTGGGTACAAGAGTTCCCCTTCTTACGTGACCTCCAAAGCCACCTGGTAGGTACCCGAGCACAACAAGATGGACAGGGGTGCAAGTCTGGCCTTGCTGGTAGGGAAGGTGGACCAGGGTCTTTTCTGTGATGCTGCCCAGCCGAGAGCTGCTTCTGTTGGGACTTCTCTCCGTCTGTACCGCTCCGTGTTTCTGGCGGCCTCTTCTCCAAACCTGGCAGAGATGAGACAGAACAAACCAGGAAACACGCAGTGGCGTCCCCCTCTGATCTCCTCCTCTGCACCGCACTCTCCTTACCCTCGCTTACTTCAGGCCCAGGGTCCAGGGCTCTTAGCTGTGCCCAGCAGGAGGAATAGGAGAAAGGTCATCTACCACCTTCCCAGAGTGGACATTCGGCCAGTACCAAGTTCTGAAAGTCCAGTCTCACCCTCCAGGCGGCCACCTGACTTCCACCTAACAGGAGGGGTTAGCCCCGGGCAGAGCAGGCAGGGAGAAGGAGCCAGCCGCCCCCTGCGGCACTGAACGCACCCCGGTCTTGTCCTTCATTCTTAGCTGTTTAGTTCCTTCATTTCTCAGCAGCCTCCAGAATCGAAGCAAAAATGCCAACTAGAATGAGTTGCTTGGGTGTCTTGAAATTAGCATTTCTAATTCCACTCCAAATCCTCCTGATGACTCTCAAGCTGTCTTTGTGGCAGGCTTAAACACAGCCTGTCCCTGCGCTATCGATCAAGCCAGGAGACTCTGTGGTGCTGTCATCCTGAAGGAGAAGGATGTAGCTCTAGAGTGGACGTCAATCATGGTCCTCAGAGCCACCAAGCAGCCGCGTGACTGGAGGAGCCCTCAGCAGGCCTCGGTTTCCTCATTTTAAAATATCCGCATCCCTGCACCCTCCTCCAGGCCTTGGATTTGGTGACACAGGAGAGAGGTCCCCCAAGGTCATGTAACAACCACAAAAATGCCAAGGATTTGAAGCCAGTCGAGGTGGCTCATATCCATGTGCCTGTCAGTTTCCGGTGGGGTCCCAGGTTAGGTTTCTGTGTCTGGGAACAGGGATTCTGTAAGACTTGTTCTCTGGAGGGTCTGATAAAGCACGTCTCTGTGTGTTTGGTACATCATCGTAAGGAAATGTCTCTTCGTGGACAGGGTGGCCCAGCACCCCTTCCCATCCTCCTGAAAAAAGAAGTCACTGTGGGGAGCCTGTGCCACGCGGAGCATGAAGCTGATCTCATTGTTGGCGACGGTGGGTGTACGTGACCCAGCCTGGCCAATCAGAGGGGCCTGTTTTCCTGAGAAACGTGAATGGTCACAAAAGGGCATATGACCAGGGCTTGGCCAATCCAAGTCTTTCCTTGGTCCCAATGTGAGAATCTAAGAGAGAGAGATTGGGAGGCCGGAGCTGCCAGCATCCACTCTCCTGCCATGAGAAAAGAGCTCACCCACAGATGAGGTCAAACCAGGAAAATCCTGCGAGGGACCAATGGTATCCTTTGGATTATCTGATTGAGTGACTTCCTAGAAAGAATTTCCTTGAATTCCTTCCAATTTAAGGAATTAAACTAAAGTCCTTCATCTAGTTTCTGAGATGTGTTGTTCAGGAGACTTGATTTAATAATGCCTAGCTTGCTAGAAACCACCAACAGAAGTATCCTGTTCTTCCAGTTTCTCCTGGGTGTTTTGAGTCCATTTCAGTCACTCGACACCGTTGCCGAGGACAGGCCTGACCTTCCGTGGAAGGCTGAGCAGAAGGGCCTCAGCATTGGTAACTGGAAACCATTTGTCTTCTGTTGCTGAAAGACCAGGCTCAGCTGGTGGCTCTTTCTAGATGCCATCCTACCACAGGGTGCAGACCTTCCATCCAGGAAGCGTGACTTGCAGAGAGAGTGAATCTGGGCATGCTTGGAAGGAGATCTACCTCCAGTCATATCCAAAGGGATGGATTCCTTGAGATCCTCACCATCAAGACCTACAGGCTCTGTCCAGCTGACGAGGCAAATTCCCTAAGAAAGGGGAGATCCAGGCAAAAAATAGAGCTGTTTTCATAAGAGACCAACAAAGCAGTTTTCCATTCTGGAAACAGACTGGTGGTCCCCACAAATCCCATAATAAAAGCACAGACACAGTGTTGGTGGAATCCATCCTGCACTGGGTGGGAGAAGGCCAGCTGTACATGGCTCATGCGTCCCAGGTTGATCCCCGGTAAATGGAGTAGATGGTACTACATCTGGGAAGGCAATGAGGTTTCAATGGCTGCATGAGCTCTGTACCGCTGTGGGATGGGGTGGCTGCCTGTACAAGGCAGGAAGCTGCCTCAGTGGGGCAGGGTGTTGGCCAGTGGTGACATCTGGTGCACAGCAATGCACCATGGGCTAGACGACCTTAAATGTCCCTCCAACCCCAGCTGACTTTTCTGATCCTGTCGGACTCTGCAGTCGAACATGTCTAAGTTCACGTCACACACATCCAGGGGTCTGTGCTGCCACGCGCCATGTTCCCTCTAAGCATAAAAGAGGTCACCCACCGGGTTAACAGACACTAGGAATTCTCCTCCAGATCCTGGCATGACTGGAGCCCGTGCTTGACATGCTGATGACGTGCTGTGCCGATGACTCTAGGATCACTATTTCACTGCCCTGCGGACAGCTTTTCTTTTGGGGGTTTGGATTCCGGAAATTATGGCAACCGGTTAGAGGTTCTTGGGCGCTATTTTTCACCACTTTCCTCCTTCAAGTTTCTGCCAGCTGACAGCAGACACCAGATCCAGTGGGGTCCAAGCAGAGCTCTGTATCTGCTGCGCTGAGCCCAGTAGCGCGGGGCGCCAGCCCTCTTGGAAGCTGCATTGAAGCCCCCTTTGGCCTGAATTCATGGTGGAGCCTTGCACATCTTTGTTTTTTTTTTAACATTTTATTTATTTTTTTTTATTGGTTGTTCACAACATTACAAAGCTCTTGACATATCATATTTCATACATTAGATTGAAGTGGGTTATGAACCCCCAATTTTACCCCAAATGCAGATTGCAGAATCACGTCGGTTACACATCCACAATTTTACATAATGCCCTATTAGTAATTGTTGTATTCTGCTACCTTTCCTATCCCCTACTATCCCCCCTCCCCTCCCCTCCCATCTTCTCTCTCTACCCCATCGACTGTAATTCATTTCTCTCCTTGTTTATTTTCCCATTCCCCTCACAACCTCTTATATGTAATTTTGTATAGCAATGAGGGTCTCCCTTCATTTCCATGCAATTTCCCTTTTCTCTCCCTTTCCCTCCCATCTCATGTCTCTGTTTAATGTTAATCTTTTCTTCTTGCTCTTCCTCCCTGCTCTGTTCATAGTTGCTCTCATTATATCAAAGAAGACATTTGGTATTTGTTTTTTAGGGATTGGCTAGCTTCACTAAGCATAATCTGCTCTAGTGCCATCCATTTCCCTGAAAATTCTATGATTTTGTCATTTTTTATTGCTGCATAGTACTCCATTGTGTATAGATGCCACATTTTTTTTTATCCATTCATCTATTGAAGGGCATCTGGGTTGGTTCCACAGTCTAGCTATTGTGAATTGTGCTGCTATGAACATCGATGTGGCAGTATCCCTGTAGCATACTCTTTTAAGGTCTTCAGGGAATAGTCCAAGAAGGGCAATAGCAGGGTCAAATGGTGGTTCCATTCCCAGCTTTCCCAGGAATCTCCAAACTGCTTTCCAAATTGGCCGCACCAATTTTCAGTCCCACCAGCAATGTACAAGTGTACCCTTTTCTCCACATCCTCGCCAGCACTTGTTGTTGTTTGACTTCATAGTGGCTGCCAATCTTACTGGAGTGAGATGGTATCTTAGGGTGGTTTTGATTTGCATTTCTCTGACTGCTAGCGATGTTGAGCATTTTTTCATGTACTTGTTGATTGATTGTATATCCTCCTCTGAGAAGTGTCTGTTCAGGTCCTTGGCCCATTTGTTGATTGGGTTATTTGTTATCTTATTGTTTAATTTTTTGAGTTCTTTGTATACTCTGGATATTAGGGCTCTATCTGAAGTGTGAGGAGTAAAAATTTGTTCCCATGATGCAGGCTCCCTATTTACCTCTCTTATTGTTTCTCTTGCTGAGAAAAAACTTTTTGGTTTAAGTAAGTCCCATTTGTTGATTCTTGTTATTAACTCTTGTGCTATGGGTGTCCTATTGAGGAATTTGGAGCCCAACCCCACAATATGTAGATCAGAGCCAACTTTTTCTTCTATCAGACGCAGAGTCTCTGATTTGATATCAAGCTCCTTGATCCATTTTGAGTTAACTTTTGTGCATGGGGAGAGAAAGGGATTCAGTTTCATTTTGTTGCATATGGATTTCCAGTTTTCCCAGCACCATTTGTTGAAGATGCTATCCTTCCTCCATTGCATGCTTTTAGCCCCTTTATCAAATATAAGATAGTTGTAACTTTGTGGATTAGTCTCTGTGTCCTCTATTCTATACCATCGGTCCACCCACCTGTTTTGGTACCAGTACCATGCTGTTTTTGTCACTATTGCTCTGTAATATAGTTTGAAATCTGGTATCGCTATACCGCCTGATTCACACTTCCTGCTTAGAATTGCTTTTGCTATTCTGGGTCTTTTATTTTTCCATATGAATTTCATGATTGCTTTATCTATTTCTACAAGAAATGCCGTTGGGATTTTGATTGGCATTGCATTAAACCTATAGAGAACTTTTGGTAATATTGCCATTTTGATAATGTTAGTTCTGCCTATCCATGAACAGGGTATATTTTTCCATCTTCTAAGATCTTCTTCTACTTCTCTCTTTAGGGTTCTGTAGTTTTCATTGTATAAATCTTTCACCTCTTTTGTTGGGTTGATTCCCAAGTATTTTATTTTTCTTGAGGATATTGTGAATGGAGTGTTTTTCCTCATTTCCATTTCAGAAGTTTTGTCGCTGATATACAGAAATGCCTTTGATTTATGCGTGTTGATTTTATATCCTGCCACTTTTCTGAATTCATTTATTAGTTCTAGTAGTTTCTTTGTAGACCCATTTGGGTCTTCTAGGTATAGAATCATGTCATCTGCAAATAGTGATAATTTAAGTTCTTCTTTTCCTATTTTTATGCCTTTAATTTCTTTCGTCTGTCTAATTGCTCTGGCCAGTGTTTCGAGAACTATATTGAATAGAAGTGGTGATAGAGGGCATCCCTGTCTTGTTCCAGATTTTAGAGGGAATGCCTTTAACTTTTGTCCATTCAGAATGATGCTAGCCTGAGGCTTAGCATAGATAGCTTTTACAATGTCAAGGTAAGTTCCTGTTATCCCTAGTTTTTCTAATGTTTTGAACATAAAGGGATGCTGTACTTTGTCGAATGCTTTCTCTGCATCTATCGAGATGATCATATGGTTCTTATCTTTAAGTCTATTGATGTGGTGAATAACATTTATTGATTTCCGTATATTGAACCATCTTTGCATCCCAGGGATGAATCCTACTTGATCATGGTGCACAATTTTTTGATGTGTTTTTGTATTCCATTCGCCAGAATTTTATTGAGGAATTTTGCATCTAGGTTCATCAGAGATATTGGTCTGTAGTTTTCTTTCTTTGAGGTGTCTTTGTCTGGTTTCGGAATCAGGGTGATGTTGGCCTCATAGAATGAATTTGGAAGAGCTCCCTCTTTTTCTATTTCCTGAAATAACTTGAAAAGTATTGGTATTAATTCTTCTTTAAAGGTTTTGTAAAACTCCGCTTATACCCATCTGGTCCTGGGCTTTTCTTGGTTGGTAGTCTTTTGATGGCTTCTTCAATTTCATCCATTGATATTGGTCTGTTCAAATTGTGTGTATCCTCCTGACTCAGTCTGGGCAAATCATATGACTTAAGAAATTTATCTTCACTATCTTCTATTTTATTGGAATATAGGTTTTCAAAATAATTCCTAATTGTCTTCTGTATTTCTGTAGCATCTGTTGTGATATTGCATTTTTCATCCCGTATGTTAATAATTTGAGTTCTCTCTCTTCTTCTCTTCATTAGCATGGCTAAAGGTCTGTCGATCTTATTTATTTTTTCGAAGAACCAACTTTAGTTTTGTTAATTTTTTCAATAGTTTCTTTTGTTTCAATTTCATTGATTTCCGGTCTGATTTTAATTATTTCTTGCCTTCTGCTACATTTGCTGTTGTTTTGCTCTTCCTTTTCTAGGGCTTTGAGATGAAGTGTGAGCTCATTTATTTGTTGTTTTTTTCTTTTTTTGTGGAATGACCTCCAGGCGATGAATTTCCCTCTTAAAACTGCTTTCACTGTGTCCCATAGATTCCGATATGTTGTGTCTGTATTTTCATTTATCTCTAAGAATTTTTTGATTTCCTCCTTTATGTCTTCTGTAACCCATTGATCATTCAGTAACATATTGTTCATTTTCCATGTGATGTAGGATTTTTCCTTCCTTCTTTTATCATTGATTTCCAGTTTCATTCCATTATGATCAGATAAAATGCATGGTATTATCTCCACCCCTTTATATTTACTGAGGGTTGCCCTATGGCATAATATATGGTCTATTTTTGAGAAGGATCCATGTGCTGCTGAGAAAAAAGTATATCCATTTGATGATGGTTGATATATTCTATATATGTCAGTTAAGTCTAGGTTATTGATTGTGATATTGAGTTCTATAGTTTCTTTATTCAACTTTTGTTTGGAGGATCTGTCCAATGGTGAGAGAGGTGTGTTGAAGTTACCCATAATTATTGTGTTGTGGCCTATTTGATTCTTGAACTTGAAGAGAATTTGTTTTATGAATGTCGCAGCACCATTATTTGGTGCATAAATATTGATAATTGTTATGTCTTGTTGGTGAATGGTTCCTTTTAACAGTATATAATGTCCTTCTTTATCCCTTTTGATTAACTTAGTCTTGAAGTCGATTTTATTCGATATGAGGATGGCCACCCCTGCTTGCTTACGAGGACCATGTTCATGGTATATGTTTTTCCCATCCTTTCACCTTCAGCCTGTGTATATCTTTTCCAATCAGATGTGTCTCCTGGAGGCAGCATATACCATCCTATGTCGCTTTATTGGAGTGTTTAAGCCATTAACATTCAGAGTTACTATTGATATATGGTTTGTACTTCCATCCATGTTTGAATATTTATCCTTTTTTAAAAAAATTTAGTTTGTTTCTCCATGATTATCTTTCCCCTCGCCCTCTGTCTTTACTGAGGCACTTCCCACTGATGGTTTTGGTTATTGTTTTTCATTTCTTCCTCGTGTAGTGTTTTGCTCAAAATGCTTTGCAATGATGGTTTTCTGGCTGCAAATTCTTTTAACTTTTGTTTATCATGAAAGATTTTTACTTCCTTGTCATACCTGAAGCTTAATTTTGCTGGATACAGAATTCTTGGTTGGCATCCATTGTCTTTCAGTGTTTGAAATACATTGTTCCATGACCTTCTTGCTTTCAGTGTCTGTGATGAAAAATCCGTTGTTAACCTTATTGGTTTACCCCTGAATGTAATCTGTCTCCTTTCTCTTGTAGCTTTTAATATTTTCTCTTTGTTCTGTATATTGGATATCTTCATAACAATGTGTCTTGGCATTGGTCTACTGTGATTTTGTGTGCTCAGTGTCCTGTATGCATCTTCAATTTGTATATCTGTTTCCTTTTTTATTTCTGGAAAGTTTTCTGTAATTATTTCATTCAGCAGGTTACTCATTCCCTTGGTTTAAACTCTGTACCTTCTTCTATCCCAATGACTCGTAAGTTTGGTTTTTTTATGTTATCCCATAACTCTTGGATGTTTTTCTCGTGATTTTTTACCAGCCTTTCTGAGTTGGCTAGACTCGTTTCAAGATGATATATTTTGTCTTCATTATCTGACGTTCTGGCTTCTACTTGCTCCACTCTGTTAGTGATACTCTCAACTGAGTTTTTAATTTGGTTTATCGTGTCCTTCATTTCTAGAATTATTGTTTGATTATTTTTTATAATCTCTATCTCCTGATAAAGATGCTTAACTTCTTCTTTTATCTGTTTATGTAATTCATTCTCAATGTGTTCTTTCGCTGCTTGAATTTGCTGTCTCGTATCCTCTTTAAGGTTCCATTCCATCTGTCTAAGGTGTTCCTTGAGTTCTTTATATGACCATTTTTCTGATGACACTAGGTCCTCCTGAATATTTAGGCTGTCCTGCATTGTTGGTGCTCCTTTTCTTCCTTGCTTTTTAATGCTGCTCATGTTACTTCTTGTTCTGTTTGACTGCTGAGTTACTGTTTACTCCTATAAATTTATTTGATGCTTGGGAGGAAAGGTATTAGAAGGGAATGGAAGAAGTCACTAAAGAGAATGAGAGTAAGCAGGTAGAATTCAAGGAAGGAGGGATAAGATAATTGAAAAGAAATGAGAAGACAAAAGAAGAAAAAAATAGGAAATAAAAAAAAATTTAAATAATAAAAAAAATTAAAATTAAAATTAGAAGAAAAAACATTTTTAAAAAATTGTAAAAAAAATTTAAAAAACAACAAGAAAGAAAAATGAAAATGAAAGAAAAACCCAAATCAAAAAAAAAAGAGAAAAGAAAAAAAGAAAAAAAAAACTAATAAATGCAGTTTGATTAACTTCTCTTCCAGTAGGTGGCACTGTGCCCACCAGGCCAAGTTTCTCCTGTCAATACGCGGGAACCAATCACTGTGCAGCAGCTCCTCCCAGACTGGGCGAGTCTCCAATCCTGAGTGCCTAGGGCCTCCTCTTGTGTCTAGTCACTTCCCCACTTTTCCTCTAGCCAGGCCCCTCTCACGGGTGCCGCTCATCACAATACTGGCTACACGCCAGGTCTGCTGCTCCCGGGAGCCCTGTTTTCATGAACGACTGGGCACACTCTTCCAGTTTGGCATTCCCTCAGACCCTAAGTTTGTAGAGCTTGGGGCTGAGAATCCTCAGCGAATTTTACTTGCCCTCAGGTAGCCACTCCCCCGATAGCTGGTGCAAGAGACCTCAGCAGTCAGCCCTGGTGGGAGCGGTAGTTTCGCGCTGCGGGTCCCGCACCACCTCTGATTCCCTCGGGCTGGCTGTAGCACTCCGTGGAGAGCTGGGAGGGGCCCTTATGGGAGAGCTGGGAGGGGCCCTTAAGGTTTCCCCGATGTGTGGAGAGGGAAGGCTAGGGAATTACACACCTGTAGCCGCAGGTTTCAATGAAGTTATCTCCTCCGCCGCAGTCTGGTGACGTCAGTTCTCTGCCATGGTGGTGTCTCTTGCAAATGGCGACAGTTCGTTTCCCTTTGCCGGGGGACCAATGCAACGGGTGGGTCCTTACTGTCTCTCCCAAGCCCCGTTTCAAACCTGTGGCCACTACCTATGAAGGCTCGGTAGGCATTTACCTCCGTAGGATGAGAAGGGCTGACCAGTTGTTTCAGCTGGATGGATTAATGCTGAGTCACAGCTGTTTGTCTGCGGGAAGCAGGCGAACGGGAGCTTGAATTCAGCCGATCCGGGCTCAGTGTGTGTTCTGAGAGGCCCAGACTGTTCGCCCCAGATCCACGTCAGCTCAGCATTGCCTAGTGATCCTGAGCAAACAGATTTAGGTTGTTTACGACTCCCTATGCCTGTACAGCTGAAGAGGTCAGGGACTTGATCTCTCTGCGCCCGCTGCCATGTTGGAATCCTCCCTTGCACATCTTTGTCTTGGAGCCGAAGGCAGCAGTCCTGTTCAGCAGGCTGAACACCAAGAACCTGGGCACAAAGGGACAGACGCTGGCGTTGCCCTGGGGTCAGCCTTGCTGTCCACACTGGACAGTGAGGGGAAGCACCATGCAGGTCTCCTGGGAGTGGAAGACTGGGAAAGAGTAGCAGGCTGTCCCTGCTGGCATGTGCCAGAGAAAAGTGAAGCTGCTAGGTCCACACGTCCCCTGGGAGGGAGGACGGAGCTTCTCTGATGTGCCTTGAGTGGGTCTGGGGGGACGTTCTTATTTATAGGGAAAGAACGTGAGAGGGAAGTGAAGTCCCCCCTACAGCGGTCAACAGTGGCTCAGAGTGGTGAGTGAAAGCTCACCTGTGCTCCTGACCCTCAGGAGCCGCCCAGTCGGGGGGAGGTCCACGTGGCCCCATGTGAATAGGACAGCTCTTCCTAGCTCGCCATCTCCCAGACAGGTGCCACCAGAAAGGAGAGTGTGCCCCCAGCCCTCCAGCCAGAACCTCTGGACAGGAACAGGAGGCCCCAACCTCTCCTCCCTGAACAGGAGGAGGAAGGACTCCGGGTTACAGAGCGCCTCAGACCCACCCCAGGGCTGCTGTTATGGTTGGATCGTACCTGTCCCCACAGGCCCTGTGTCGGGGCTTGGCTGCGGGCCTGTGGCACTGTGGGGAGATGGTGGAACCTTTAGGATGAGGGGTGTCGTGGACGGAAGGTAGGTCATGGGGATGGCTCTGGAAGGGGCTATGGGACCCTGGCCCCTTCCTCCTTCTTCCGGCTTCCCTGAGGAGAAGAGGCCTCCTGCATCACCGCTCCCCCACCAGGTCACAGCAATGCAGAGCCGACCAAAGCAACCATGATTGGGCAGGTGGTCTTCCAGACGGTTCTATTGGGAGAACTCTTCACAACACACGTTAGTGACAACCACTAAGGTCATACTCATGGATCCTCAGGAAAAGTTTTCAAAACTCAGAAATAAGGGTGAAAAAAGTGATCATGGGCTCCTAGAATTAGGCTGAATGGCTTCCTAATGAGTCTGAAAGTCATCTGACTCGGGGAATATGCGGGCTTGATTAATCATTGATCAGGGCCTGGTTAACCCAAGAAAGCTGATGAAGAGTAATGACCACCCCCCCCTTGCTGGTCAAGATGGCCCTGGAGGTCATGGTTAATTGCCCTACAGAATGTGAACTGGTTGTGCCTCTAGGTCAGCAGGTGTCTTCCAGTGTTTCTGGCTTGTCCCTCCAGGAGGTAACATCTCTCCCAGGTGATTGTTATCGACTTTATCAGAATTACGATCTTAATCATAATCCTCAGAAATGGCCTGAGTGAAATACTTGTCATGATTCGTGAAAATGCGTAAAATACAATATAAACTTGTAAGTCCACAGAACTGAATATAATCTGTTTTCTGGTGACATATATTTATCTGTGGGCTCAATTCTTTATCCATGGCCCATCCACCTGCCCATTCCTCGCTATTTACTGAAGAGTGCGGGGTCCGAGGTGAGAGCATTGGGATTTAGACCTTTTCTGAGGTCTACCCTGACTAGCCCCATGATTTTGGGCATGTCTTATTGCTGAGAAGTACTTTCTTGTTTTTAAGATAGGGGCATCAGGCATGAGATTGTGAAGAAAAGTAAAAGAATGTACCCAAAGCAGAAGGAGAAGGGTTTGGTTTGTATCTTCAACTGATAGAAAAGATAATTAATCCAAATTATCAAAAAATTACTTTAAATGTAGTCAAAATATACCAATCAAAGAAGATTGTCAGAAAGAAAGATTAAAGGAGACCCAACTATATGTTGTCTCAAGGAACTCACTTTACTTATGAAAACTCAAGTTAAAATACTCAGCAAGTAGGACTTGCCCGAGTCACGGGTCTAGTAAGCAAAGGGGAGGAAGGCAGATGAGGTGTATTCCTAGGTTGGCAAAACTGAATACATTCAATTTTCTTTTTAAATCATTTTTCTCTTGCTCCTGATGCAGGTGGGTGACCAAATCCCGCCTGCCGGGATCCCCAGAGCCAAGTGTCCTGCCAGGGGCTCCAGGAACAAGAAGACACGCTCCTCGGAGTGTTGTCTAACCCCCGAGAATGTGTCAGTCTGAGAAGCATCCACAGCCCGGCTCCGGCTGAAACTCCCAAGACAAGATCACAGTAAACTCCAGGGAGCCCCGAGCACAGTCCAGGAACTCTGCCCTCAGGGATCCTGCCTGCTTTGCCCCTCGTAATAGGAGGCAGAGTGCACTAGTCACAGCTCACGAGTTCAAACAGATCCTGGAGGGAAAGATTCTTGAAACTCACACAGTGGAGAAACTCAAGAAAAGAACAACACTCAGCCTAAGATTCAAGGAATTTTTAAATTTTTTTATAAATTTATTTATTCATTTTTATGTGGTGCTGAGGATCAAACCCAGGGCCTTGCACTGTGGCCGAGCGCTCTACCACTGAGCCAAAAAACCCAGTTCCTCAAAAAAAATTCTTAACTCACCAGGTTTTCATAGGCAAGATTTGGAGTTTGAAAAGCACGGCACTGGTATGAGAATAGAACAGGTGTTCTCAAAAGAGATGGAGCTCTCAAAAAACTGGGGACTGAGGATTACAAGGGACCATCAAAAAATGCAAAAACTTCAGTGCTGTCCACAAGCCATGTTTAAAAAAAAATATCTAGAACAGGAGAAGAAAAAGAAGACTTGCTTGATGTAAAGAAGTGGCTGAAACCCTAAATGAGATGATTTATGAACTTAAAGAGAGGAACTGGAAAAACACAGTCAGAAAAAAATAGATAAAATATGTATTTTTAGAATCATGTTATTCCTACATTTTATTATTTTATCCTCAAGGTTTTTTCAGATTTAAAAATAGTACATATTGATTATAGAAAAATGAGAACATGTAGAAAAATATGATCAAAAAATGTAAATCCCATGATAATCCCCTAAAAATTCCATCAAAGATCATCACTATTACATGTGGGTCTATTTTTTGATAAAGTCTTTTAAAAAACACAAAATTTCAGGCATTCCTAAATAAATAAATAAATAAAAAGTAAATGGTAGAGGACTGAGGGTGTGGCTCAGTGGTGGAGGACTTGCCTAGCATACACTATGTCGTGGGTTACAGTCCCAGCTTTACTAAGGGGGAAAAAAACATGGAGGGGTAGAAAAAGATATACTATGCTAACACTAATCAAAGAAACCTGGAGTAGAAGATAAAGCTGATGTCAGAACCAGGACAATTATCAGAGACAGAGAAGGGCTTCTCATAATGGAAAGGGGGCATTTCTCTCAGTAGACATCATCTTTAAAGGTGCGCACCAGCCAAGAGCATCAGAGCCCGTGGGAGCTCTTTCTGGTTGGTAGGATGATGAATCATTTATTTTATTAGCCAACTATTCACCAAAACACTTGCATTAGTTCCCCATTTTGCTTACCCAGCCCTCCCAAGCATGGAAACGGGGAGGGCTGGAACAGAAGCCCAGGAGGTCAGATGCTCAGCTGAAGTGTCGCAGAGCTCTTCTTGGCATTTGCAAGTTCACCTTGTCAAGAAGAGAAAAGCACAGGAGTCCAACCTGAACAGATGGCCTCTTGCAGGGTGCTCACCACTGCAGCAATCTCAGAAGATCAGCTTAAAAAGCAAATCTGAACCTCACACTCCCCTGTCAACTTGAGTCACAGGGCTCCTTTGGGCAGGCTGGCCACCGAAGCCGAATCAGGCTGAGGATGTGAGGCTCCAACGTGTGTCGTCTGCGCTCATTTGACCTTCAGAAGGGTTCCACGCACCAGCAAAAGGATGCTCTGAGCCCCAGGTGGGAAGGAGAGGGGCACAGGGCTCAGGCTGGGAGCCCTGTCAGCCCGCCCTGGGGACAGCCGATGTTAATTACGTGGAGAGAGCTAGTTCCTGATGTTTATAATTCCTGAGCAGTCTTCAGTGTACTCTGGTGCCAAACCGGAGCTCTCGTGAGAAACAACAAATCCTTGTCCTCAGAAAAATGCTGTACAATGTCCTGTCTTATTGAGTTAACAAACAGAAGATATTTAAATTTGAGGACATATATCTTATATATTAAAATTTATGTTTCTGCCCAAACTTGGGAATTAAACTTTTATGAAGTTAAGATATATTTCTGGTCAACTGAGAGTTAATAAAAAGACATTTGGTTTTAGTTCATGTTATTAATAATAAAAAAAATCTCCCCCGCCTTTTTCCCATTATAGCTCAGAGTGTGGAGGAATTGGTTGCCATGGCAAATAGACATATTTTCATCCTGCAGTGCAGTCAGCGGGAGTGAAGGAGAGCTAGATGAACACATGTAACCCCAGGATTTACTAGGAATTTTAAGAACCCTTTGTATCCGTGTGCTCTGTTGTAACTCCACCTTGTCCCCAAAGGAGATGGCCATGTTTCCAGACCAGCAGGGCCACTGCTGTGCCACTGCCCCAGGGGCATCCACCAGTCCTGGGCCTGGAGCTGAGTCCATAGAGGCTAGAGCTGCAGCCCAGCCCCAGGCGGTGATGGAGGGGTTCAGGACCCAGGGCTGGCAGGAGCCCCTCCACTGCCACCCACTGGACAGGGGCTCATCCCTACAGCCCCTCTTGTCCATGCCAGCCTGCCAGGAAATAAGTCATTGTCACATCTGGTTTTGACCCTGGTCCTCAAAGAGCTCAGTGCCATTCCTGTGTTAAGCGGACCCCCACCTGGCCAGTGCTGTGTGCCAGGTAGTGCTGATGAGTGTGACCCTCAGGTCCCTGCTCTGGGGAACTTCGGCTCTGACCGGAGAAGGTGGTAAGAGCCTCCCAACCCATGAGTGCAAGACCATCCCTGGCATGAGCACCTCCAAGGGGAGGATGCAGGATGGGGCAGGGGACTGCTGGAGGGACACTGAGGTCACCCCAGGTAAGATGCTCAGAGGGACAGATGTGCTGAGAGGGAAGGATGCGAGGAAGTCAGCCATCCCAGGACCGCGAGTGCTCAGGGGGAGCTGGCTCGGCTGTGGCTCTGGCAGGCCGGGAGCTCTGGAGAGTGGGCCCGCGGCCTGCACACCTCCCTCCCCCAGCGTGCAAGGCCTCCAGACCTCAGACCATGATGGACCTGGCCAGCAGGAGGCCAGCAGAAAGGCCTTGGAAGACGGGACCTTGTCACTTTACCCAGTGGAGGGCCAGTGTTTTGCTCCTCTGGGTGGGGCCCGCCCCCCATTCACAGGCACAACCCAGGAATGGGGTGGGGGGGGCAAGCTCCTGTGGCCCAGGACGGGACTGTTTTGCCGTCTTCTGCAGCCGTGGAGGCTCCCATCAGTGCTGGCCCTGTCTCTGACGCAGTCCCCACTCTGTTGGCACTTCTTGCTGACATCTCAGCTTCCCACTCCCCACCTCTGCTTTCTAGAACAATCCCCCAGGTAAGTCGAGCAAGAGGGCTCGACTGGACTGTGTGAAACGTTAATGAGGAGCTTCCCTCTGAGGAGCCTGCGGCCAGCACTCGGCCAGGCTACATTTGCTGATGTCCCTGCTACAGCCACAGCTCAGCCATCGCAGCAGGAATGCAGCCAAGACAGCACATGACCCGAGGACAGGACCGTGCTCGAAGAAACGCACTCACAGAAAGGTGTGTGGGGGGGTCAGCCCTGGGCTGCGGTGGCCAACCTGGCCTGGGAGCAGAACGCTCTTGAGCTGGGGCAGTTCAGTGGCCTGAACAGCAGGGATCCGCCTGCCACAGGACCCGGAGGGTCACGTCTGTGGTCAGGGAACGCTGTCTTCTGGGCAGTTCAAGGGACATGGCCAACATGGGCTTTAGTGCCCGGGGACAGAAGGGCCAAGAGCAGCCCTGTATGTCCAGCACAGAGTGCAGGGGGCAGCAGGTGGTCCTCCAGGGACCAAAGGCTTGGGGACCTGTCTCCACCTTGCTAGTTCCTTGGGCGAAGGGCAGGAGAACCTAGTGTGGTCTCTGTGGGAGATGGCGTCTTCCCCCGGTCTTCACCGAGACCTGGCTAGCAGGAGGGAGCCACGCCAGGGACAGCAGTTCTGGCCTTGGGCTCCATGTTTGGTCACGTGTGTGATCAGAACCACGAGGCCACTCTCTTGCCTGAGGGCTCCTGAAGGGGGAAGACTCCGAGGCCAGCGGAAGTGGCGGGCCGGGCCATAGCACAGGCAGCAGTCGGGAAGGGGATGATCTCCGTACCTCCTGTCACTCAGGGGTCCATGGAGGACCACAGGAGACCTCTATGGCATCTCCCGGGGGAGCTTGGAGGTCTGGGGTGACAGGGTGCTGCAGAAAGCCACCTAACCACGGGGCAGGGCGCCCCCGGAGAAGGTCTTGGAGCTCAGGCCCCCATGAGGACCCTGAGGAGAAGGGTAGGAACAGGGGCTTCTTCATGGAGTCAGGGAGGTGGCCCTCTCAGGCCAACCCACCCAGGGCCAGCCCACTCCACAGCGACACTTGTGACGCCCTCAGCTGGCAGGGTCCTGAGAGGAAAGTCAGGAACAAGGACAAGAGGTCTGTTCCACCACAGGAGTGGACACCCTGAGCGCCTTGTCCGCCGGGTCCTCCCGAGGCCCCCAGATGGCCTGCCCCCTCCCAGACAGGTGTGGGTGGGGGCAGGCTGGTACCCCGGGTCTCTGCTGGTGGGCACTAAGCGTGGAGTTGTCACTGTCCCACTCAAGGCTTGGGGTCGTCTATCTTGACAGTGTGTCACATTTTGACAGTTGACCACGGCACCATTTTAATAACAGGTTATGCCAGTCCTGCCCGCGGGCTGTATGGGGGTGCTGATCGGGCTGATGCCCAGGCTCAGGGGAACCCCACGTGCTGCGGAGTTCAACATGAACCTGCCTGCGGAGCTGTGCGAAGGCCCCAGGAACGGGGTGGCCAGGAACCCTCCCCTCATCTCTTTCCTCTTGCCAAGTCTGACTGCAGCTTGTTGATGGGGTGAGGCCTGTCCTTCGAGCTTCCGGTTTGGGGTTTCATTTTGATATTCTGCTGCCGCCCTCTCATCTTTGTTCCGTCCACTGCCCTGGGTTCCAGCTGTCCCTCCACCTCTTCTCCCTGGAGCACTCCCTGTTTTAATGACGCTTCCCATCGTTTCCCCCGGCTTCAGTTATTTCTTTCCTGTGTTCTTGTTTCATGGTTGTGTGCAGGTTTTGATCTTGACTTTAGGAATTTCAGCTGGTGACAGGGGAAAGGTGGGAAACCCGTCACCTGAATAACACCTGCCCACTTTATCAGGAAGTTGAAGGAAATGGAAAGTGCATTCACCTGAGTGTCTGCCCGGGATCTCAGAAACGTCCCCAGGCGTGGCCGAGCAGCACTTACCACTGAGACAGCCAGGAAAAGAAGACCACAGCAAAGGTGGCTTTACACCCCAGGTCTCCTCAAGAGGTACAATATTGAATTCAGGAGAAAAATCAGGCTCCTGATCATCTTGTATTATCCTGGTCCTGGGTGGTGGCAAGAAGACCCTGATGGCCACACCCTCTCTCCCTGACTTACTTCTTGTGGGATTTAATGTGTACCCAAACACAAGAGGCCAGCAGCCGCAGATCAGAGAGGCTATAACTTAGGCAATAGCTCACTTCTAAAATCTTGAGCATAAATCTTGAGGAAGGACATATTTGAACTTTCTGGCTGTCCAAAACAGCAGGAGGTGTGTAAAACCACCGGGGATCCAGCGGGTCGAGCCCGTGTCCCCTCTGACCAAGGTCGGGATTCCAGGGAGGTCTTGGCCATTGAGTGGGGCTCCAGATTCACCAGGGAGCAAAGCCCCTGCACTTTGTCCCTTGCACACGAGCCCTAGGCCAAGTCCCATAAAACTCATCTGCAAGGCTGTATTTTAAATCTGGAGAGAGGCAGGAGGCCCCCGAAATCTTGCAAAGGAGCCTGGGTGCGAGGCGGTCAGTGTTTCATCTGGACACGTGTCTCCATGCCCATCCGGTGTTTTGCTGTGTGTTAGCAGAATCTGACGGCGATTAAGACGGCAAGAAAGACGATCACAGCCACAGAGGTGGAGAAAATTGAAGTCAGTGTGCTCTGCAGACAGCAAATGGAAAAAATAAATGGGTGGGATTCTCACTTGGGCAATTCAAGAGGAAATGTTTTGAAGTAATAAAGGAAACGAAAATGAGATAGGAGGAGAAATTGGTTCATGAACTGAAAGGCGTCCACCTGTGTCCTGAGTAATACAGAATCCCAGACGCCAGGTAGGGCGATCACGTTGCCTGGTGCCCATCTCAATAGAGTCTTCAAATGTTCATTATTTAGAAATGAAAAAAGTTTTACAGGCAAAACATATTCACAAAAAGAGCATTGGTTTATACCAAAATGGAAACAGCTACTAGGACTTCTACTCAGCTGTCGGCTTCCCTGGACGCTCCCTGGTTATCCAACAATTCTGAGGCTACAAATGAGACCCCTGGGCTGCTCGTTTGACCTCCTCGTTCAAGATCAGTGAGAAATGGCCACCACCTGGGTCCTGCCGAGGCTCTCTGGAGGCAGGTGCTTCTCCATGTGGTCCCGCCCTTCCCAAGATCCTCAGGGAGGCTCAGCCACCCACCGGCTGCTGCGTGACCTCTGCTCTGCTCTGGGTTATCACATACCTGCGTGATCCTCATGCTGCTGGGAGCAGGAGGGCAGGCTGGACGGGGTGTCCCTGCCCCGGGGGCTTACCATGCCACGGGCCTCCAGTGCACAGTGGTGCGGCTTATCCATCAATGCAAACTCTGGGAAGTCATTTAATTTTAGAGGTATTCAATTTCTTCATCTGTAGCGCAAGGAAATCTTTAACCAGTCAGCGATTCAGAACTAAGAGTATGCAGAAAAAATTCCCTACGAAGCTTTTTAAAAACGTAGTCACCAGGGCCCTACCCCAAGCAACTGAATCAAACTGGGTTGAGGCCTGAAATGTGTGGTTTGGAAAGTCTTCCCCTGACAATTTAAATGCAGACCTGCATTTTAAGAATCAATCAAAACGCTGACTCCAAGTTCCTGGCTTGTCCTCACATTCTGACTTTATCTTTTACCATCTCTAAATATCTCTCCATCATGCAACAGCTTCGCTCGGGGGATGGCAGCGAAATGCCCCGTGATGCAGCACTTCCAGAGACCGGAGCCTTCGGAAACAGGGTGAGTCATCTGTACGTGGGCCCACGGGTTTCGTGATGAAACTCTCCACTGGCGGGAACTCACAGGAGGCTTCCGTGTCGGGCAAGGACACGAGGTCATTGATGACCTGGACTCTGTCTGGGTGGACCACAGTTTCTCCCCACCATGCATTTCAGGCCCTGCACCAGCACCATCAACCCAAATTTGCAAAGTCTCTCCACCAAAGAAGCCAAGGTTTAAAGACACTGCTGGGGATGGGCTTCTTCCCAGTTAAAGGATCTACTGTTTGGCCCAAGATGATGGAGTTAGGGGAGAGCATAATTAGGAACTGACAGATATCATTGGACAGGAAGTTAGCTTCTTCAGACCACTCAACTGGGGTTATGAAATAAGCTGTACTGTTTCTTGGAGGGGGGAGAAACTACCAAAGTCATTCAGATCATGATCAGCTTTCTGTTGCTGTGACAAAATACCTGAGATAATCACCTTAAAAAGAGGAAAGGCTTATTTTGGCTCACAGTTTCAGAGGTTTCAGTCCATGGTTAGGCAGCCTGTGACAGAGCAGAACATCAAGGCAAAAGCATATATGGAGGAGGCTGCTCACTTCATGGTGGCCAGGAAGCAAGGACAGGAAGGGCCTGGGGTCCCCATATCCCCTTTAGGGGCCTGACCCAGTGACCTACCTCCTCTCACTAGGCCCCACCTCCTACAGGTTCCACCGTGGCCCAGTAGTGCCACAGGCTGGTGGCCTCTGGGGGACATTCAGGCGCAAACCCATGACAGGGTGTACGTAGAACACGTCACTTTAGACTCGTTGGCAATGTGCCTGGGTGCTCCACAGGAGTTTGTGGACTTTCTAATAAGGGAAGAAATTGGCTGCAGTGGACACGGTTTCCTCCTGCAAGGTCCACGGGCAGTTGACTTTGAAGTAAGAAGAGACAGAATGACAGGAGGTCACAGTTGGAGTCAGCACTAGATGGACCTTCTTTTTCTGTGAGACTTTGGCTTTTCCTTCTCCGCTCCTGTAGCCTGAGTCTGAGAACAGGGCTACCTTGCTTCAGTTCTGGCCCATGAGACCGCCTGAGGTCACGACTGGCCCTGCCACAGGCGGATGCGATGCGGGGCTGGCTCACGCACTGGCGCTGTCCTCCGCTGGGTGGCCCCGCCTCTGTCTCCCACAGACCCAGAGCGCGTTCTCAGAAGCTGGGAAAGTCCCCCTGAGTGTCACGACCTGGATCTCAGGCAGCCTGCTGGGTTCCAGGTCACTGAGGCAGACCCAGGACGCCGGCCACGCCTCGCCCTCCCCCTGCACCGAAAGCCCCCACCCCAGTGCCCCCCGGGCACGGGCGAGCAGGGCCCAGGGGGACGCGCTGGACTGAAAAGCCGGGAGCCACCTGGGGCCCATCCAAGAGGAGCAGGGCCAGGACCCCCGACGCCCCCGAGAGTCAGATCAGGACGCGGCACACACACCAGGATCTGCAGGGGCCCGGGGGACGGGGACGGCAGGACCTCTCACCCTGGGGTGCAGTCACCCTCATGGAGATGGAGGGCGGTCCCTCAGCACTTCTGGTCCCTCTGGGCTCCTAGGGACCTCACGACTGCCCAGCAGCTCTGGACTCCTCCAGGAAGCTCCCCTTCCCATCAGCCATGAGGGTCAGCTCATGCTGCCTCCGGAGAGGTCCCCAGCACCTTCTCTGGACCTTGTCACACTGTCCTACCTCTGTGCTAGGCAGCTCTGAGCAAAGAAGCACCCCTCGGGTGTGGTTATCCGAAGACGTGTCTCAGCCCCGTAAGATCATGATTCTGTTTGCACGTGAGGTGTCCCCCAAGCTCCTGCACGAGACAGCAAGAAGCTTGTGAGAGGATCCCTAAGAGGGATTAACGGGTGGTGACTGCACTAACCAGGTGGGGTGCCTTGGGGTGTGTTTCTGTCCTTGCTGAGCAGGGTCCTCTCTCGGCTCCCTCCACCACACCATGATGTTCTGCTACCCGCCACCCCGAGGAATGGAGCCCGCTATCTCTGGAGACCTCTGAAACCGTGAGTCTCCAAATAAATGTTTCCTCCTCAACATCGTTCTTGTCGGGTCTTTTGGTCACAGCAGAAAAATAAAATGGTAAAAAACAAAAGGCTGACTAAAGCAATTATAAAGTCCTCGAAGGAAGCTGCGTCTTGTTCATTTTTTAACCAATCACCATCCCTACGTGAACTATGTCCCTCACATCTACCAGCTGAGGGAGCGCGCGGTTCCCCAGGTGAAGAAGGACGTCACTCAGCTGCTGAGAGCCTGGCCCCATGGGCAGCAGAACACCCTCAACCAACTCCCGCTCCGGGGGTCTCGAGGGACTCCAGGTACAGCACTCCCTGCTTAAGAAAAGGTCCAGGAGGGCCCTGGGGCAGGGTGCAGAAGACAAGCCTCAGGGAAGTGTGCAACCCCATCCGGAGCCTCAGGTTCTGCCTGAAGAGCTCCTCTTCATTAAGGAGCACAGAGGAATATTTTGTGCAAAACCCCAAGTCCCACCTGTTTCCATACCTGACGCACGAGGCACCCTCGGGGTGGCCTGCAAAGGGTAGTTACCTGCCCCACCGTTAAGACAAGCACTGAAGTCCGCCAGCCTCAAATTACAAGCATAAAGGGAATCGTGACCTTGTTTGACATGACGGCTAAGATCCGGCTGCCAGGGGAGCACCTGACCCCCGCGGAGCAGATCCGCAAGGTCCAGCCTCTGCACGGTACGTGTTGTTCCTCAGCCTCCATCTATTCCCTCATCCGTGAAGTGCAGACCGTGCTGTGGAGGGGTCCAGATGAGATCAGCCATTTACATGAAGGAGAGGACTCACTGTTCTGGGATAGTATTTCAATAAATGCAATTATTATTCTGTTACCAGGAGGAGAATTTGGCAGTTAGAAGCTTGAAGATGGGAAGTGAGTCCCACAGAGTGAGCCCCTTGGAAGCACACGCCTCCGTCAACAGGACTCCTGGAGTCTGGCTGTGACAATCACAGCAGGACGGTCCCTGGGCTCCAGGACCCAAGAAGACCCTGCTACACAGCCCAGGTCAGAGACTCTGGTGTGCCCAGGAGAACAACGAGGAGAACTCGCACTCCAGAGAGCGAGGCTGGGCCCAGCCACCGGGGAGCACCGGGAAAGGCCGCTCTCTGGAAAGGGCCGCAGCTCCTCCAGGGCTCGGAGGACCAGAGCAGAGAAGGGCAAACACACGCCCTGGGCAAAAGGTCTCCTTGTCACAGTGTCTGGCTCAGGAAGCCTTCATAAATGTCACTGTGATGTCGTCCCCTGCTCTGTGGAGTGGGTAACAGCCGAGCTGGCCCAACTTCCTCCCCCTGAGAGTCTCCTCCTGTGACATCTCATGCTGCGTCTTTGCATTCTCTCACACAAGCTGCAAAGCAAGCTGGCAGAAGGAGGGATAAGCAGCAGGACTACCCAGGTAATTAGCAGATGGGTTGGGAGGTTTTGCAGGGGGTAGGGAGAGGTTGCTATGGGATTCAGGCTCTGAGGAGTCTCCGAGCATCACAGCCTGAACTTGGTAGAAAGAGTCGAATCCTGCAGGCCTCGGCTGGGTCGTGAAGATTCCGTTGGTCACCATGAGCAGTGGTGGAGGTCATACTTCGAGCTCAGACAGAAGTGATGGGGAGGAGACGGGGTTGTGTCCTGTAATGAAATAAAGATGGGTCCCAGGAACAACTGCAGCCAGGCATCTAATGGCCCGTGGGCCCCTCCCTCTGGACTCCACTGTGAGTGGAGCAAGCTCCCTTTGCTTTCCTCTCAGCACAGCGCAGCATCCTCAGCAGGGCCTGGAAGTCCCCTCCCCTCTCATGGATTGATTCCATAATGTAAGGGTGGCCTGAGGCCTGAGCCTAAGCAACTCCTTTTTAACACTCCAGTTTGAAACTCTAGTGTGGCCCTCAGGCACAAGCAAGTCACCTGCCCACCCTGACAAGCTCAGAGTGAAGTCTCTGTCAGTTGTCCTCACCCTGATAAGAGAGAGAAGCAAGAAAATCAGGGTGGGGACCACCAGACCAGAGGCTTTAACCCAGAGCAAATGATGTCACTGAGAAATCCAGGAGCAGCTGATAGGGGTTGAAGGGATGGTCAGAAGCCCCAAAACTTAGCAAAGGAACACTCAGCCGCTGACCCTGATGCCCACAAGCCTGAGAGCCTGGTGAGGACCTGGACTGACATCCCGACTCTTCTTATCATTTGCCTGACCCTCTGCATCCTCCTCACCTCTCTCAAACTCTACAGCCACATCTTGACCCTGGTGAGAGCCACGACTTCTCCCTAGGACACTCTCCTCAGCCAGCCATCAGCTCCACTCCAGGAGAAGCCTGCCTTGGTTCCTGATCTCATCACCATGTCTGAGTGAGTGGGCATCTGCTGGACTCAGAGCCTAGGGCTTGAAACTTCTGATCTGACACCTGAACTTAGCATGTAGAGGGAATGTCTTCATGAGCCTGTCATGATTAAGTGTGTTTGCAGTGCTTAGAATTAAACTAGAATTGTTTGCTGTGGATTGATTTTGTCTATGGCAGTGCCTAGCATTAAGGATTGTCATTTTCTTGATTAAGAACCTATAGAGTAAAATTGTATTGAGTGATTTGAGTGAATAAAGCATTGACTAGGACTGAAGCCGTGGACATTCTTTATTTCTCCCCCTCGACTGCCTGAGTTGCACCCTTTGCCATCACAAAGGCAACTGGGTGTTTTCCATGTTCACCTCAAAACATTTGTGGGAGAAAAACCCACTTGGCCAGGCTTGGGTCAGGCCTGTGCTGGCACCAACAAAGGAGGCTGAGCATGAGGGTCTCACTCAGAAGGAGGGCGGCCCCAGGAGAAGGGCCGGGATCTGGACAGAGCACAGGAGGGGTCCCACCCGGGCCCACTCCTTCTGTGCTAAAGCAGAGATTAGCAAAGCATGACCAGATTGGTGGCCCATCTGTTTCTGTAGACAGTTTTATTGGATCACGGTCACACCCAGAGCTGAACAGTGTGACAGAGAACTAGGGCTGGCCGCAGGGCCCAGAGCATGACTCTCCTGCCTGTGCTGAGGAATGAGGCCACCCGGGAGAGTCCAACATGGTCACTCAGGCCTGGAACAAGGAGATGGCCATGCCCCTCAGGTCAGGATTCTAGTAAATTCTAGTAGATACTGAAGTCGAAACTCTGTGCTGTGGTGGACACAGAGCCAGCAGCAGTTTCCCTGGTGCATCCTCTGGCTCTTCTGGATCTCCAGGGGTGAGGCCCGGGAGAGCCGGGGTGGGAATGGCCCAGCTTTGAGGCTGTCAGAGAAACAGGCTCTTCATATCATAGGTGGAATTAAAATGGAGGTTGCAGAGAAACATGCATTTGTATTCACCTGATGGCTGTTTATGAGGGATAATGGGGGATACTTTCTCATGGCAGCAGCAGTCTGCCTCCTCTCAGCTGCACAGGATGATCCTCTTAACCTGGGCTGTCCTGCGCTGGGGTCCCCCTGCGCCACTCCCTGGAGGGAGAGCGAGGACCTGGGACAAAGGCTCTGTCCACCCATGCAGAGGCGTGCAGGGGACAGGCTCACCCTGAGGTGTGTCCTGACACCTGGAAATCTTACTCAGAACCATCTAAGGCATTCACGTGGGCACTGGGTGTGCTGGCATGGTCGGGGCCTGGTGGCTGGCTCACCAAGGTGAGCACAGGGTCCTCTGGAACATTCCCTCTCCTCATGCAAGGCGTGTGGGGAAGCCACGTCCCTCTCCACCCCAGGCCCAGGCACGGAGTCCAGCAGCACAGGAGGAAGGGCCCACAGAGCCTCTCTTGCCCTTCTCCCCACCAGCATCCTCTGCCCACGGTTGGCACAGGAGACACAGGTGACGCAAACGAAACTGAGCCCTGGATCAACAAGCTAAAGGTCAAGCAGCAGGCGTAGATCCTCGTGGGGAGGCCTGCCTTCTGGGGCCTGGCTGGACTCCCTCCCTCTCCCTGGCTCTTCTAAGAGCCCATTGTCTCCTCAGGAGGCTGAGGTGAGAAGTTCACTCCCGGCCCTGGGTGTCCAGAGTTGGCGCCCAGCCCAGGATGAACCGCTCTCTCTGGCTTAGGCCTGGAGACCAGGCTCTTCACCTGGCCCAACCCTCCCCTGTCTGGGAGGCTGTCCCAGAGCACAGCCCCTGGGGCTGAGCGCCTCCCCCAGACTGTCCTCCAGAAGGGGGGCAGGGTGAGGCTGGAGGGAGGGTCTGCTGGCCCAGGATCATCTCCAGTCTCACCTCCTTCCCCACAAGCACAGCCTCTCGCTCAAGAACAGTGTGCTGTCCTGGTCCAGGGCAGAGACTGTCCCATCTGGCCCTTCAGTTCCTTCCAGGCAGGAGGGCTGGGAGCTGGAGCTGGAAGGTCCGGCTTGAAGGCCGTGCTGCAGCTCTAGACGGTCACCATCAAAAGAGAAGCAGGACAAGGGGCTTCATTAGGATGAGGCCAAAATGAGCCCCAAGCTGACTTTCTAGGACTCGGAGCTCGGTGAGAGCCTCGGGGGGCGCTCTCAGGCCCCGGAGCTCAGCTTACCAGACCCCACCTGGTCTTCTGTTCACTGGCCATTCCTTGCATTCCTCAGGAGGACGGGAGACAAAACAAATCAGAACCAACAGGCTGAACACTGCTAGGAAGCAAACCAAACCTGCCCACCCCACAAAGCCTGCTGCGCCCCACAGGGGCTCCACCCTGGGCCATCCCCATTGTTCCCGGGGAGGTCTGACAGCCCTGGAGTGACAGGCTGGGTGGCATGGCCATATCGGGGAGTCCCAGCAAGCCTCCAGGTGCCCAGGAACACTTAGAGGGCCTGGAGGCAAGGTGCCCAGTGCCTGGACAACTGAAGGACAGCACCACCCTCCAGAGCCCCTGGCTCCGACGGCCAGTGGCTTCATCCCAGGGCCAGGTCTCAGGCAGAACCGTTCACCGTGACCTCCCCTGCACAACCCAGAGGGCCTCAAACAGAAGGTTCTTTCATGAATCCCAGAGTTAGGGAATCGCCCCGCTGCAGCTGGAGATGGCTTCAGGACAACGGAGCAGAGACTGGCCTCCTTCAACGTCTCAAGGCAGGACGAGCACTGAGCCTCTCTCAGTCCTCAGAGCAGGGAAAGGGACACCCGTGACTTCTCTGATGAAGTTCCCATGTGTGCACTTGAAGCCAGAATGAGACGGCAGGCAGTGTAGACAGGCAGATCCAGTCAGGTGGATCAAGGAGGCCAATTTTGAGTCTGGGATGTTGGGGACTGTCCCCTGAGGGACTGAAATGTGAGTTCCTTCAGAGCCCTTCCTCCTCCCTGATTGAGAACCTGCCCTGCTCCAGCCTGTTACAAGGTGACCGTCCCAGGAACTGCCCCTGCCTACAGGGAGCCAGAAGGTGGTTAACTAAGGTGTCCTGGGCTGCCCCATCTTCCCCCTTCAGCCCACCTGCGTCCCACCTTTGCCATCCCACCAGCAGTTCCTGGGCCTAGTCACGTGTGCAGGAAGGAGAAAGGTAAGGGGAAGAGGAGGAGAACAAAGGAAGCCCAGGACACATAAAAAGGGCAGAAGAGCTGCCTCTGGGGACAATGACGCACTGGTCTGAACCTTAGAGAAGCACGCGGAGGCAGGCAGATGAAGCAGGGTTTATTTTAAAAGGGGAATAAAATAGACACTAGTATTGCTGAATGTATATACGTGGCTGTATGACCAAAGTGATTCTGCAACCTGTGAGCTAGGAAAAATGAGAGATTATACCCCATTTGATTCAAATGTATGATATGTCAAGGCCATTGTACTGTCATGAGCAACTAATAAAAATAAATACATAAAATAAAAATAAAAGGGGAAACATAGGCTTCTCCCAGGAGGGAGGAGGGGCCACAGCTGGTACCTTGGCCTCCTTCAACTCAAAATTGGCCTGACTCGATTTGCCTGTCTATACTGCCTGCCTGTCTCATTCTGGCCTCAATACCAGGATACCAGCTGTGGCCCCCTCCTCCCTCCCGGGAGAAGCCTATGTCACCCCTTTTTAAATAAACCCTGCTTTACCTGCTTGCCTGGGCGTGCTTCTCTAATGTCCAGACTTCAACGTGTGGGGAGCAGGGCTCATCGCTCATAACCGGCGTATCACACTCATGGGTTAAGACGAGAAACGTGAACTGGAAGCCTGCCTGTCGGGCTCCCAATAAAAAATAACACTAAATAACAGCGAGGTCCAGCCTCCTTTAGGGACAGTAACAGAAACATGGAGCCATCAAAGGGAAGAAGCAATCTTGATGTATAAATCACTCAGCTGTCTGCAGTCATGCTAGTGGCCAGCGCCTTCTGGACTGTGCTTGCTGGCCAGTGAGGCAGAGGCCTGGACTGAAGCCGGGAGGAAGAAGTCTGGCTGGCCACAGCTGCTTGCTGGTTCCTTCCCAAGCCAAACACCCTGCACCTGTCTTCTGCGCAAAAGCCGAGCTGTTTGACTGGCGGAAGCAGGAGCGCTGCTGTTCTCGGTGGGCAGCGCAGTCTTGCCAGCAGAAGTGGGCTGTTCTAAACAAGTGCCACCCGGTGGATCCTAAATCTGCAGGTTGGAAACACCTGGGGCGTTTGCTATAAATACAAATTCCCAGACTCTGCCCCTAAGACTCTGATCCAGTGGGTCTGGGCTGGGGCCCAGGAGTCTGAACATTTGGTGGGATGGCTGGAAGCCATGTCCTGGCAGCTCTTCTATTCCATGCCCCTGTTAGCACTTTAGAGTATCAGACAGGATCTTGGATACCATGGAATCCCTTTTGGCTTCACAGAGAAATGGCGTGGAGCCTGAGAGAAGACCAGGCTGGATCAGGCAGGGAGAGACCCGACCTGACGGAGCCCACTGTCGTGACTGAGAACCTAGGATCCTCGTTGCCTCTTTCTGAACAGAGGCTTTAGGCCTAGGTTTCTATAAAGGATTTGAAACAAATAGCCTTGCAGGAAGGGGAGTGGGGAGGTAGGAGTCCACCATATAGAAGGAGCCTTTGTTCATAGGAGATGCTTTGAAAAAGCAAATGTTAGTGAAAGATGCTATACATTAGAGGAAGTTCCCAGGGCGAATCCAGCCTGGAGCACAAGGTCCCCTCTGTCTGGCCATCTGCCGCCTGTGTCTGAGGCCCACGCAAGAGGCAGCGACTCTGACGCCTAAGGACTTCGGGGCTCCAAATAAAAAGGAAACAAAGCAATTCTTAAACAGAAGGGCTGCAGTCTGAAAGCAGTTCTTAAAGAGAAAGGGCCCCGTTGATGTGCATTCTTCCCACACGGAGCTTAGCGAGGCCACGCAAGCTAATGTGCTTTGGAGAGGCCTCCAGATCCAGTTTGTTTCCAAATTCCCTCATGGAGAAGGAAGCTTGGGCAGCTTCAGGCAGCCCTGTGTGGACTATCAGAGACACTAGGAAAAAATATGGCGCCCCTAGAGTTACCTGCAATGACACATGAACCCTAACCAGGCAGTTCTGAGTTCCTGGGCCGACCCTTCACTCCAGGCCTACAGGATCCAGGAGCAGAACAGGCTTCTCTGAGCACCTCAACGGTGGGCCCCTCGGGGAGGGACAGGCAGACTTTGGGCTCAGAGTGGACCAATGGAGAGTCCTGGCAAGCGGTAGACCTACTCCAGGTGATGATATTTTCGTCATTTCTAAAATCTTAGGCCTTCCCATTTCCACTTACTGAGATGCCCTTCGAAGAATTATTCACAGAAGGGGAACAGGCCAACGTGGGGCCTCCCTGGGTTCCTGCCCCGCAGCGCAATTTGCAGAGCAAATGGACACTTCGGGTTCACCTTTTGATGGTGTGGGAATGTCTGCCGTACACTTACCTGGGAACCTTCAACCGTCACCCCAGAGTGCAGGTGACAAAACTGAGGCCTGGATATTGCCCGTAAGTAGTGACACCACCAGATTGGGAGCAAGGCATCTTGACACAGAGGACAGCATTCCCCCCAAACCAACAGGCGGCCTCCGTGACCCCTCCCCTGTTGAGACCTTTCCCGGGTGATCAGCAGCATCTCAGCTTCTCAGGCTTGAGTGGAATTTCTGGAAGATGCTCCACTAGCTCAGCTGCTTGGGTCGATGCATTCGCCCAGAGCCATTGCCTCTCCCAGGGCTCGTGCAGAGGGCCAGCCGGGCATCTAGCACTTCCATCTCAGCTTGACGTTGTCTCGGGGACCCTCGTCTAACTCTCCATGTCCACATCAGCCCTCACCATCCCGGTGGGGAGGTGGCCCCTCCTCAGTCAGTGCTCCGTCAGCCTGCCTTCAGGAGGAAGAGAAAGCCCACCCAGTCATATGCCTTCAGCACATCAGGGCCCAGACACCCCTGCGTTGAGCTGCACCCCCGCCCCGCAGCGTCTAGACAAATGAAGGGAACAGACGCTTTCATGCGAGAGAGGGAAACATCTGACCGATTCACCCAAGGAGCCGTGTCTCCCCAGCCCAGGGGCCGAGAGCGCCTGGGTTAATTAGCATCATCTGCTTCAATGCAGCAAAATAGGGAGAAAAGGAATGGTCCATTTCACAGCAGGCCCTCATCAGGGCTCAGCATAGGCCCACGGAGCAGCTCAGAAAATAAATGACCCAGACCCGTCTGTGTGCGCATAATGTGGGGGAATCCAGCAAAGCCATAACTTCCCCCTCTTTTCAGTCTCTGAACAAAGTATGTCCTTTCCACTTGAGCAGGTTGGCCCAGGGATTTGAATTGGAAGGGATTGATTTTATCCTTTTTATCATTATCAGTTGATGCTGTCCTCAGGTCGCTGAGCATTCAAGATGTTCCAGAAGCCACAAGAAACCAAATTGGGAGCACGTGGAACAACACATAGAAAAGCATTCTAAAGCCTATTAGCACTTTCACCTTAAGAAATGAAGATATTTGTAATCATGATTTATAATAACAATTGCTTAATATTTCATTATGTCAGGACTCTGAGATTTCCTCTTGAAGGTACAGCTACAATGAATCTTAAAACAGCAAGGAATAAGAAAATACCAGCAGAAGAAAGTGTAAAATCAAAGTGCACCGCGGGATTCTTCAGGTAAAAACCAGGACAAACCTCCGCAGCAGCCATGATCGTGCTTAACATGATCCACCATTAACTCATTTGCACGACTTTAATACACGTCACCTCTTATAATATTCCACTGGCTTCCTATTCTGGAATCCTTCCGATCTCCATGGCTGATGGGATTTGACATTAGTGCTGGACTTCTTTATCCTAGACTTTTCCTTAACAAACAGCTACATTCCAAACCAATATTCAGAAATGTCACTTGATGCCACTTTAAGAGTGCCCAAACCACTCATGGAAATAAAAAGGGATAATGCAGCATTCTCCAAAACACTTCATTAGGACACTGATTTACACTTCACCTTGCTCCAGAGAGCATTTGAGATGTCTCACCATTGCACTTATGATGAAATAAGTTTTTTTTTTAAGGGAAAGAAACCGTGGGAATATTAGGAAACAAGGTAGGAATGTAAGACGAAGTCTGCCTGCTTGTACTAGCCAACTAGCACCACAAAAGTGCCACAGGAAGGACAAGGACTGTCTAAGGCAGACAGCATAAGCATCTCTCACTTGCAAGCCTGCAAGTCAGCCAGGGTGGCTCTTACTCCAGGCCCTGGTGACTCTCTGCTCCATGTGTCCCTCACTGGTTTGCTAAGCCATGGGCTGTTTTTATTTTGGGGGTGTTTTGGTGGGAAGAGGAAGATCCATTTGTCCAGGTGGCTCCACTTTGACTGTGAACCCCATGTCCTCCTCTGTCACAGAGGACACAGTGTGGACATGGTCTGTGAATGCCCAGGGGTGGCAGCACCAGCATGATATCTGCTGTCTGGGAGCGCAGCCCTGGCCAGGAGGTCTACCAGGTGTCTGGCCACCTTGGTGCTTCCTCCACCCCGTCTCCCTGTCTTGCCTGGCTGTGTCCTGGGCCCAGGCCAGCCTTCTGTGTCTCACGGCCTCTGTGGTCCAGAGCTGGGACATGGTGCTTAGTTCCAGGGCCTGAAGTCCCGAATCTGGGGCAGCCACACTGTGAAGCCAGGCTGGGGAGGCAGACTGAGCAGGCTTTGGGCTCCGCCACGTCTTCCAGTCAGCCAGAGCCACCTATGGCCACGGCCGTACACAGGACCCGTGAGTGCCTGGGGGCTAAAGAAGAGGAAGCATCCATAGTGGTGTCCGCAGGCCAAAGGGGTGGCCTGTCCCCTGGCCACGCATGTGTGTCACCCTCCCTTTGAAAACAGGACAGGTCCACAGTTCTAGACACAGTGCTCGTTGTCAGGAAGAAGGGGAGGTGCCTCCTCCGTCAGGAGTCGGTGGGTGGATGTGAGCTCAAACCTGCCCTACGCCTCTGGGCAGCAGAGGAGCAGCAGCGAGCCCTGGACATCCGCGTCCATCTGTCCTCATCATTCCAGCTGCAGGGGAAGCACAACCCGCAGCCTGATGGTCCAGCTGAGCCGCTGGCCCTTCACCATCAGGGCGGCTCGGACAGGTTCCTGAAACGGCTTCTAGGAGGTCTAGGTGGTCAGGGCCACGTCTTGAGACAGGTGAGGGTTAGAGAAGGTAACAGACACGAAACCCCTGACCTAGAGGTGGCTCCCTGTCCCCTCTCTCCGTGACCTGGGCTGAATTTCTACTACCACCACATCACAAAGACTGAGGGATTTTTCATCCATCAAATAGGTTTATAGCCGCTCAAGTCCTCGTTTCTGAACCTTTCTGAACAGGAAACCCGGGCTGAGAGAACATTTGAATTGGCTCATGCAAAAAAACAATATTTGTTTGAGGTTAGCTCCTGCACTATGAATTTTTAACCTCTCATAAATCAAACTGTAAAAATGGACAAAGGCCGAATTTCCTGTGCCAGGACCAAAATAGAAGCTGCATGCCTCTCCTAAACAATTCCAATCATGCTTCCATAGCCAAATCATGCTGAAATGAATAGCCGGGATATTTATATTTAGGTCCTAAATATAATGTAAATGAAAACAGTCTCTCTTCTCCCCACAGAAGTTGTGCCACTTTTTTTTTCATTTGTAAAGACAGTTCAAAGACCAGACTGGGCAAAGGCTGGGGTAGGCCTGGGGCGGGATTTTGCTTCCTGTCCTCGCTGCTTTTCCATAGGCTGTCCTAGCAAGGTCCCCAATACTGAATGCTGAATAGAGAGCCCCAGGGAGCCAGTCCACAGCCAGGCTCCCAGGGAATCCTTTTGTGGATGCTTTGTTCTGAGGAACATGGACACTTCAGAAGATGTTCCAGCCAGGATCTTGTAACTGCACCGTCTTATCATAATTTTACTAAATAATGCTTTCATTCATCTAAGGGCCATATCTTTAGCCACCCCTATGGGCTAGGAACTTGGAAGACTGAAAACAACCACGAGGTCGGTTTTCTTTCAACCTAGTAGAAAAAGAGAACAGGAATGCTTGGTGGGCCAGCAGGAGGGGAGGCTGGAACCCTCGGGAGGTTCCGAGCAGGTGCACTGGACTTCTAGGACCAGGAGAGTTGGCACCTCAACCGGCGGGCTCAGAGCTGATCTGCTGAACAACGGCGGTTTTCATGGGGGACAGAACTGCAGAGCCACCGGAGTTGACTGTGGCAGTGCTGATGTGCAATGGCGGGAGTAGGTTGTAAGAGGCTGGGGACCCTGACCGAGGGCCAGTGGGAAGCACCTGGAGCGAGGAAGGGGCTCTGTCCCAAGGACCTGGAGGCTTGCAAAGGCATTTACCACAAGTGCTGGTCTGGTGCAGGCAGCGAGCAGGCTCCTTCCTCCTCCTGGTCACTTGGTATAGGTTTAGTGAGACCCTGATGTATCCATCCTTCAAATGGAGTGACTCAGCTTTAGAAGGTGGCCATGTCCCTTGATCCCATGAACCTGTATCTGCCCCTGCCAGCAATGCCCCAGGTGGTCACCTGCCCAGCTGCCATAAAACCCTCCAACACACACGACCCTCAGCTTGTGGCTCAGGTTGATCCAAGAGGAAGGTCACAGGTTCCCTGTCTCACACCCTGGACACCCAGGCACCGTCCCCCAAGTGGACCCCCGGCAACCAGGTTTCTTTCTGTCCCTGCACCTCAGCTCTGCTGTCCTCCTTGTGGTCCTTTGGATAGAGCTCAGCAGCAGCTGGTGGGTCCCTTGCTTGGCACGATAGGACCTAGACACATCCACATTGTCCTCCCAGAACCCACCCCAGCCCTTTCCCGGGAGCCCTGGGTCCTTCCCATAGGGAATGGAACTTTGAGACGGCAAAGGTGATAATGAACATGGGTCAGCCATGGTTTTTGGGTCCTTAAACTTTTTTCCAAATGCAGTTACTTCATCTTGATTCATACCACTGCTTTCCACCCAGATTCAGGATGCAGACTTCATACTCAAATTCATGATCCTCCGAGACTCCTTGCGCCCCTCCTGAAAACCGGTCCTCAGTGACATCAGCGTCATTCCTCTATTGCTCTTGACCCACCCCAAACAGTAGCCTCAGAAGAAAATGCCAACCCTCGCCACCGAAAACTTCCGTCCCCGGAGCTGTTGGGACCTTCAGCCACTTTGCTGTTGTTCTGCCCCGCAGGGCACCTCTGGCCAAACTGCTGGGTTTTGAAATCACCTGAAACAGCTCCTCTTTGTGTGGTTCTGACATCAAACGCAGACATTGTGAAATTTGTTTTATCTGGTTTCCCATTGTTAGGGACAGCGTTAATTGTGATTTGGGTTGATAATCGTGTAAATACAGATATGGCTCCAGATTCCGGTTTCCAACCGGCAGCTCTGGTTCAGCCTCCTTACCTACAGCCCTTTCCTCTTGGCCCTGGATCTGCCTGTCCTTCAGAGGGCTTTTTGAAATGTTGAAATTTACACTTCCATTATTTTTACACACACACACACACACACACACACACACACACACACACACACACCTGTTTCTTTCTTGGATAAGTAAAGGCAAATCTTGCACCTCGTCCTATCCCGTGTGCTCTCAGCAGCTGGTCAGATCGTCCTGCATCCTCGGGATATCTTTCCCTGTAGTCTAGCCCCCACCACAGGGACGCCCCCTGGTCTCTCAGCCTCTTCATGGACACCCGGGGGCTCCCATCTCCTGCGGTTATGACCAGGGCTGCGGAGGCCACCTGGCCTCTCTGTGTGGGGCTTTTCCGGCAGCTAGACTTCTGGAGCCCCTGCCCCATCCCCAGCCTTGAGGGTACACTGCTTCTTCAGCCGAGTCCCTGCTGGCTCCTTCTGAAAGCTGAGCGCTACCAAGGCACAGCTGAGGTCCTCTCCCGCCAGGTGCTGTGGTGGGGTGGCCCTGGGTGTCAGGCCAGGAAGGCAGAGTCCTTGTGCAGGGATCAGTGGCCTAGGAGAGGAGCGTCCTTGCCCGGCACCAGGTATGCACACAGAAGATGCCACCTGTGACTCTGTGAACGGGGAAGGGCCCTCGCCAGACACCAAACCTGTGGGTGCCCGGATCTGAAGCTTCCAGCCACCAGAACTGAGAACGGCTTTCTGTCTTGTCGGCTGCCCAGGTGTGGTATTTTGTCACAGCAGCCTGACTGGCTAAGACACTGCCCTCCAGGGGCAGGCATGTGGCTGGGGTTGGGGTGAGACAACCCAAGACACACCCTCTGGGGTGGGAGTGGAGGGCAATGGAGGGTTCCGTTCTACCCAACCAGGCCTGGCAGAGAGGCCCCCGGAGGACAGAAGGCAGGATCCAGGAGCATGTGGGCGGGGGGCACTCATGCAAGGGGAACACCCCCAGGAAGGAGAAGGAAGGCCAGCAAACCCAAGCATGGCCAGGGGGCCTGCAGAGACACGGTCCAAACGGCTGAGCCAGATCACGAGGAGTGGAGCGTGCTAGGTGCTGAGAGTTCTAGGACACCAAGACGCCAGGCTACGCTGGCATCCCACCCCAGGGGAGGTGCACCCATGCCAACCACCTTGCACCACATCCTGGCCAGCTGCCCTGTGCCCTTGAAACCTCAAGAGGCCTGTCCTCACCATCTGCAGCCCTGGTCCTGCAGCCCACACCAAGCCATGATGGCAGAGTGAGGGACATCCTATGGGACATAGGAGCAGGCCACTCTGAGAACCGCATGGGAGGCACTCGGGGTGCCATGCAGCCACTGGGTCCTGAACCCAGGTGTCCCCAAATCTGCCGGCTCCTCTGCACCAGCTGAGCCACTCCTGGAGAATGCCCCTCGGCTGGCTGAACGGGGCAGAGGTCTCCTTGGCTCATCCCTGGAAGTCCTTTAGGTGATTCAAAGGAATTGCCTGCAGCTCCCCACGCTGTAGCCCTGGGTGAGCAGCGCCCAGCCCCAGGATGGCCACCTGATGACCACACGAGGCTTCCTCGGGCACCTCCCACCCTGTGCACCTCAGTTCACTTCTGTAGGTTAAAGACGTCACGGACACGAGGAGAGTGTGACAGTGTTGGGGACAGGGAAGTCAGCTGAGGAGAGAAGTGAAGGCTAGACATCTAGGGGTTCTCTGACCTTGGAAGCCTCTGCTTCATTGTTTGAAGGGGTGAGGGTTAGACCAGTGCCTGTATCCTAGGACAATATGTGGATTCCATGTGACGTGTTCCTGCCTCTGACAGAGAGGCGCTCAGTGCAATCTACGTGCAGAGGATGTACTCCCTGGTGACATCTTATCACCATCACCATGGTTACTGCTCTCGCTCTCTTAGTCCTTTTGTGCTACTATAATAAGGCGCCCTAAACTGGGTGGCCTTTAAACAACTGAAGTTTACCTCCTGCCATTCTGGGAGCTGGGAGGCCAAGACAGAGGTGCTGGCAGGCTCAGAGTGCAGAGAGGACCTGTTTCACAGATCACAGCCGGGGCCTTCCCGCCGCGTCCCCACAAGGCAGCAGACATGCTCCCCGGCCTCTTTGTGCCCTGGAAGGACACTAATCCGTTCACGGGGACTTGGCCTCCAGGACCTAATCACTTCCTAAGGCCACTGCTCCCTGCGAGCCCTGGGGCTGCCCCGCGTTTCCCAGATGGCGCCTGACCCTCCCCTTGGGGCCCAACAGCTGTGCCAGGAGGAGCAGCTGTCTGCCTCTGCCTCCACCCGCCCACCTTCAGGCCGATCCCAGCCCAGAGCACAGGGCTCTGGGGACAGGATGCTGGAGCCAGTCCACCAGAGGCGAAGGGCGGGGGTGGTCGATAGGGGACGATGCAGGACGGTGCAGGACTATGGGGCACGATGGGGGATGATGCAGGACGGCAGAGCAGCACTGAAGAGGCTGGAGGCCCTTATCCTCTCCAGGGCTGGGGGAAAGTCCTGAGTTCAGGCTCCCCTCTTCGTGGTGTGGGGCAGCTGCGCCCCTGAGGGCTGCACGGGTGGGCCGGGAAGGTCACCCCACCTGGGAGGGAGGGAGAGCAGCTGAGGGAGGCAGTGGGAAGACAGGGGCCGCAGGCGAGGGGCGCGGCTGGGCACGGATGGAGGAGGCCCGAGAGCCGTTGCTCTGTCCAGTTCCTGCACCACGCCTTGCAAGACCTTCCGGAAATGTCTCCTGCGCTCCCTGGGAGCCGTAGCTTGAGCGGGTGGTGGGACCACGATGAAGAGCCGCCTCGCTCCGCTACCCACGGTGGGGGCCAGCAGGCCTGCCCTGTCCTGTCGTCCGTTCATCAACACTGGGGGCTGGAGGTCGAAGAGGGAGGGAAACCCCCTGGTGAGGGCTTCTTGCTGGGGGGCGGCATCCCACAGTGGGTGGGAGGGCACGAGAGTGAGGGGGGTGGGGCTGGGTTTCACAGCAAACCCGTTCTGTAGGTCATGGTGGCTTCTACAATAGCCACCTCAGTGCCTCAAGATGCCACTATCTCGCGAGGGCCCACCTGTCAGCGCACTGCACTGGGATGAGGGCCCCAAGGTTCCCACCCGTGGACTCTGGGGGACATTTTCAGGCTGTGATGGTCACCATCCTTAAAATGGGTGACAGGGTAGCTGAGGATGCCTTGAGTGGAGCTCGATGACAGACACAGAAATGAGGAGCGGCTCTGGACAGCGTGTCCCTGAGTCCATGGGCCTTCTCCGTGGTCCTGTGTAGTTTGGAACAACTCGGGTTGCTTCCTTTGCTTGTTCAAATCCAGCGAGAGGCAAAGGCGTGTCTGAAACACGGTGATCAGAGCCGGCTCCTCTCCCTCTCCGAAGCCTCAGGTCTCCAGGACTTCGATGCAGACGCAGGCTCCGGTGTCCAGGGTCACGGAACCTTCCTTCACATTTAAGAGCCTCTGAGCCTGGTTTGAGGAACGAGCCACTGGGAACGCAGCTTCGGTGGGTGGTCTTGGCCCCCCTCTGCTGGGCCCGTGATTAGATTTCAGTGTGAGGAATCGGGGCTGCCTGCTTGAGGGGCACCTAGGAGACGGGAAAGGAGACAGTCACCAAAGGCCCCTGAGCCCAGAACCCCACAAACGACCAGGGGCCTCGGAGCGGGTGACACCCCGCTGCCGACCAGCCCAGAGATCTCGGGGTTGTTTCCACGTCCTGAGCTGTACCTGGGTGCACAGGTTGGTCCCCCACGTCCCACCCTCACGTCAGCCTCACTGGGCCCCGAGGGTCACAGGGGACACTGTCCCAGGTAGATCAGCTCGATCCCCGCATGGCTCCCCTCTCCTCCCTGCTGCCCCCCTTTCAGGAACCTACACGTCTAAAGGCATGAACTGTGTCGTGTCATTGTTGTCCCTCCGGCCAGGGTGCAGGCTCCACGGAGAGGGGCAGAGGCCACTCTGCTCCCTGCATGTCCCCAGGCCGAGGGCTGGCTTCCCGTGCAACAGCGTCCATCTACTGGCCTGCTGGCCTGCAGAGGCCTATATTCGCTCCTAAATCTGCGTACAGCTCTGAGGGGCGCGTCCTGGACACACGAGCAAGCAGCCTTTTCCCTCTGTCCTCCGGGGCGGCATGAATGAGAAGCAATTTGGGAGTCGCTTAAAATCCCATTTTGTTGGCTCAGATTCAAGATCAACAAGGTCACAGAAAAGAAAATTAAAGTTCAGGTGAGAACTGTTTGTCTTTCTCTTGTTTTATTGTTGTTGTTAGCAAAACCAACTCCAAAGCTTCTCAAGGACCCGGCCGTCCAGGGGAGTGACGATCCCCCCTGCTGTGGCAGCCTGGTGGGACCCCCGGCATAGCCCAGCTCTTCCCAGGCTGTTGGGGGCCTCCCAGCCTCGGTCGGTCCTCAGTGCTTCTTCCTCCCTTTGAGGAGACAAAGCTCCCACAAACATTCCTGTCCACAGACGGGCTATGTACTGAGGAGCAGGATCCCCCATCAACCTGAAGGGTGCGGGAGGCAGCATGGTGGCCCCCGAGATGTCCACGCCCTCACCCCCGGAGCCTGGGATACTACTTCATATGGCAAAAGGGACCCGCAGGTGGGAACAAATCACAGAGCTGGACATGAGGGATCACCCTGCGCTACACAGCTGGACACCAGGTCGCCACGAGGGTTCTTGGAGGAGGAGGCCGCAGTCAGGGAAGGCGAGGAGGAGGAGGCTCTAGTCAACACACCCGCCGCCCCATGCGCTCACCATTATTTGTAGTACAAGCATTTCAGATCTACTTTTATTTTTATGAAATATACATGAGCTGTTGCTAACCGTAGCCACCATGCTGTGCAACAGATATCAACAACCAATTCCTCTGTTTAACTGAGACTTTGTACCCTTTGATCTCCTCATACCTCCCTGTCCCCAGCCTCTGGAAGACAACTTTCATTCTCTGCTCCTCTGAGATCAACTAGTTTGGAAAGTGAGATTGTTGCAGTATTTGTCTTGTGCCTAACTTTTCTCATTTAACATTATGTCCTCAAGTTTGTCCATGTTGCTGACAGTGGATTTCATTCCTTTTTCTGTCTAAATAGTATTCCACTGTGTATATATACCACATTTGCTTTATCCGTTTATCCACTGATGGACATTGAGGCTGCTCCCATAGCATGGCTGTTGTGAGTTGGGCTGTGGCAAATCTGGGGTGCAGATATCTCTTCAGTGCCCTTATTTCAACTGCATGGGACACACACCCAAAAAGGTATTGCACAGCCAACCTTGATAGGGCTTAGATGTGGCTGTGTGAGTGCACACGTGTGTAGGTGTGTGCCGATGTATATGTGTGTTTCCATGCATGTGTGGGTGTTTATACACACTACAGAACCTTCACATTGCATTAAATATCATTTCATGACATTTGTTGCTTCCTGGTATCTAAGATACTCACACAAGCTAAACTTGGGGGATGCTCTCAAGTAGCTGTGCCCATGTCAGGCTGGGGATGTGCCTTGACTTTTTTCTCCTCGCTGAGCATTTGGGGGACTTTGCATATTTTTCCATCTTAAGTAGCCCTTCAAGGAATGTCTTTCCCATCAACCTTCGTTACTGCCTTGAAGTGCAGTCACTGGGGCAGGAAGCATTTGCATTTTAAGCCATAATTCAGCTTATAGAATAAAAGGCTCAAGCCCAAGGGGGGATTTCCAAACAAAGAAAGCACAATTGTCCTTTAGGGGCTGGGGACAGTCTCCCTGAATCCCCATCGGTGGACATTTGTCTCTCCTCTCCTTACTCGTCCATCTGTGCGCGCACACACACACACACACCCCTCAGAATTGTTCTCATAAGAACAGCTTGAGGCCACAGCTCCTTTCTCCCCGTGATTTCTCTCAGGTTGGTGGGAATCACTGTCAGGTGAGGCAGCTCCCGGTGACGCCCGTGGTCAGCCCATGCCAAGCGGGCACAGCAGCTGCACACGGCTGAGCACCAGGGTGCTGTCTCCGGCATCTCGGGATCAGCCCAGGATGCTCTCAGGTGCTGGGATACCAGGACACTCATTGCCAAAATGCACTTCCTTCCCGAAATTCAAGGGGAGGTTTGTCCTGTCAGGCAGCCGGTGGCCCTGGGCCCGGCAACGCTCAGGTCCCTGCAGTGGAGCACATTCCATGGATTTCCTCACATCTGCCTCTTCATCAATGTGTGTAGAGATCACCTGACTGTGAACTCGGACACTTACCTGTTGCACGCACCGGGGACACAGTGAGAGTTTTTATGTCCAATTCAAGGATGTGAAATGGCCCAGGTCGCTGCTTTGATAGGATAAATGTCAGAATCGCTGAGTACATTAAATCAGACATTAAAGGACGTGTTTGCTTAATTGTAAACGTCACTGGACCTCGAGTCTGTGCAAGACACTGTGCCAGAACCAGCAGGTGACACTGAGTGTGACCAGCGTGTCCTGCGCAGGCGTCATGCAGGTGTGAGCGCACGCATGTGCTTCCTGGGCACGCAGGATGGCCTGCCTGGGTCCTGACTTGAAGGCCACTGTGACTGATCTTCATGATGGAGTCCTGCAGAGGTCAGAGCGAGGCCCAGCTTCCTCTGGAACTCCGGTCTCACCTCTGCATCCCCCAGGGAACTCTCAACTCACCTGTGCGCTGTGGCCCGCCTGCTGCGGTCTGGCCAGCCAAAAGGCCACCGGCACCTGTCGTGAAGCCAAGCGCCCAGGCCTACCCACAACACTTTTAAAGAGAATTTTTTATTTGTTTTTATATGTGGCAATAGAGTGTATTTTGACATATCACACATACGTGGAGTGTCACTTCCCATTCTGTGGTTGTGCATGGTGTGGAGCCATGCTGGTTGTGTGTTCACATATGAACATACAAAGTGATGTCCAGTTCACCCTACTGTCTTTCCCATTCCCTCGTTGTGAGATAGCATCTGCATATCAGAGAGAACATTGTTTGGAGGGGGATTGGCTTATGTCACTTAGCATGATAGTCTACAGTTCCATCAATTTACTGGCAAATTGCCAATGTCTTGGCTGGGCACAGAATCACGAGCCACCACACACCTTGTAGATTCAAACAGCAATTCTTTATTCCCGAACTCACACCGGCCTCTACACACGTTCTGGGGCAATCCCAGTTCTGCCACCCAATTCACCTACTCCACGAGGCTTTCTTCCCAAAATACTTTCTGAATCTCCGGAGAACTCAAAGGGAGCTCAGGCAGCAGGAAAGCCCTATTTCCAGCAGCAATAATCTTCAACCTCCAACTTCCCTAAAACCCATATTATCTTAAACCGGGAATGCCCTAAACTTGTCTTAAACCGGGAACGCCCTAAACTTGTCTTAAACCGGGAACGCCCTAAACCCAAGGACCAGGATACTTCCTCAAACCTGATCAGCTCTAAACCCGGATCCGCCCTGGTCCTTGAGCAAGGTCACCTTACATGCAATGTCAACAGCGAAATTCCAAGGCAAGTCCATTTAACATGGGGTACGCTGGCAAGGAAATTTCGATGCGTCATTCCTACTTGGCAATGGCCCTCAGCAGCAAATGACATAATTTCATTCTTATTTATGGTTGAGTAATATTCCATTGTGTGTATACATTTTGTTTATCCATTCATTTGTTGAAGGGCACCTAGGTTGGTTCCATAGCTTAGTTATTGGGTTGAGCTGCAATAAACATTGATGTGGCTGCATCACTATATATAGTATGCTGATTGATTTTAAGTCCTTTGAGTATATGCCTAGGAGTGGCATAACTGGGTCAAATGGTGGCTCCTTTGCCAGTTTTCTGAGGAATCTGCAAACTGCCTTCCATAGTGGTTGCACCAATTTGCAGTCCCACCAGCAGTGTGTGAGTGTAGCCCACAACACTTTTCATGTGGCCTCTCTCCCAAGGCTCCAGGCAGACAGAGCCGTTCTCTCCCGCACCTCTCCATGGTGCCCGGCATACACCTCTGTCTTTGACTTAGACATCAGCACCTGAGGACTTTGAGTTTCCACAAACTTCTAGATCCTTCTCCAGACGTGAGCTAAAACTGAGGACGGAGGCACACATCATTTAAGCCAGGACCTACTGGTTGAATGGACGCCCTAGTTCATTCAAGGCAAATCTGATGCCCACACACACTCAGCCACAAGGAACATGTCATGAGTCATTATTGGTAGAAAATGACTCGGAGTTGGTTTTCCACAGGCAACTCTTGCCTGACCCCAGCTCTGCTCTGGGAACAGCAGAGTGAGTGTGTGAGAGAGCAGGATGCAGAAGTGTCCAGGAGACCACGAATGACCAGTCTCAACATGAGCTTGGGTATGTGGCCCTGGATTTGCTGCCCCCATCTATTGACAGATGGACCCAGAAAAATAGCTCCATGAACCAGGAACCACGATCCAACCTGCTGCCATTCTTTAAAGATGGACCACACTTATCTGGGCCGTCCATCTCTGGAGATGCGGCTGAACTTAACCTGTGGCAGGCTGAGTCCCTCTGTGATGTCCCTGGGTCCCCACAGCCTCGACCCCTTGGACTCCTGTGGCCTCCAGGTGGCCGCTGCTGGGTGCTGAGGCAGAGAAGTCCACCTCTCCGTTACTTTCTGTGGGACGGCTGCTCACATCAAGCATTTAATGATCTATCTTAAGCCCACACTGAAATTTCACCCACCAAGGTCCTGCTCATGTGGCTCCCCACCCAGTGGGCAGGCACCTCTTGCCTCTGCTGACCCTCTTCCCAGTTGCAGCCACGCAGCTCCCCACAGGACTCGGGCCCCACAGTCCAGTCCCACACTCGTTCCCTCTAAGCTATCCATGTCCACCTCCTGTCAAGGTGGAGTTGAGGCTTCTCTGAATGAGCTTGGGTACAGCCCAGCTCCCTGCGGGAGTCGGAGGGGAGGGGCTGCCAGGTGCACCAAGGAGTTCCTGAGAGGGGAGAGTCCAAGGAATTGGAACCCATGTCCCTAAGGAGTGGAATTACTCTAGGGAGCGGGGAGAATTGCCTCCGAAGAGTTTTCAATACAGAATTCTTACTCCCAACGTGGCTGGAGAGGCAAGGCAATCACAGAAGAAACCGCCGTCCGAGGTCGGTGAAACGGGCTCTGGTGGGAAAGCCATCACCAAACTGAAGACACAGTAAAGAGTTCAATAAGGTGCTCAGTTACAAAATAAATCTATAAAAATCAATGGCTTTGTTTCACACCAATAATAACCCTGGGGGAAATGTAATGGGGAGAAAATTCCATACTCTAGCCTAGCAATAAATAAGAAATGCCCAGAGAAACCCTCACCAGCATGGGAAGTCCTAGATGAGCCCTCTACAGTTTGCACACGGGAAGAAGCTGAGTCCCCTCCTCCAGGGGCAGCTGCCTCCACTGTGCTGATGGCTCAGGCTCTGCACCCCCTCCTGTGCTTCGGCCTCTGTCTCATTCCCTGTTCTGTCCTGTCACATAGCCAAGCCCCCAGTATACAGCAGGTGCTCAATAGATACTGGTTGGACTAACAAGTGAAGATGAAGATGACCACAAATCTAAGTTGCTCTAAAGGGACCTGCAGAGAAGCCGAGAGGGAGCCCAGGGATGTGAAAGAGCCGTTTAAACTGCTCCCGGGCCCAGGCCGGCGCTCAGGGGAAACACGTTGGAGGCTGCATGCTGGGAGGGAACACGTCTGCTGGCTGGTCGAAGAGTGGGGAGAGGGAGTTTGTCCCAAAGCAGCTCTGCAGCTCCAGGGCTTGAGGGGTGACAGAGAGAGGACTGGATGGGGTCCAGGTGGGCTAAGGGGGAGGGACACCTGTGTCTTTCTGGGGATAGGTGGAGATCTTCCTGGGACTTGGGGGTCACTTCTTCATTCCTCTCATGATCCTGTGTTTTGGGTCACAGCAGCTGGTAGGTGTCCTTGTTCTTGAAGAGGAGGAGAGAGGCTCGGCAAGTCCAGGTCAAGCTAACCCTATAAAACATCTCACAAATGTCCCACAGACCTGGTGCGGGGCTGAGCAGAATCTGACCCAAGGTGAAGGCCGCCAAGGGGACAGACACAGATGAGGACAGAGGCCAAGACTTTCATCCAGGTCCAGTCCCCCACGAGGCATCCAGGGACCTAAGAGAAGGATCAGTGTTTTCAGCAAAAGCTGCTTCAGGTCCCTGAAGAGTGACTGGGCAACGCTATCACAGAAGCCACGAGTCAGAGGTGCCATCTACTGCAGAGCTGGGGGGAGACCAGCCGTGCCCAGCTGCGTGACCTCCAAAACCAGGGGGTTTTAAGTCAACTGAGCAGGTGAGGCCAGGGTTGTGTGGGTTTCCTCAGCAACAAACTGCAGTGGTCCTAAGGAAATTGGGAGTTGTCCTGTCCTGGCCCTCGGGCCCGGGGCCTCGCTCCTGCCCCGGGTGCAAGCGGCAAAGCCTGCGCCCAGGAAAGCCGCACCCCTGGGAGCCAGGGGTTCTCTCCGAGGTTCTTGGCAGGGCCGGGGCCCACGAGCTTCCTCGAAGTGCTCCAGAGACTGCAGGGGAGCAGCAACACCCCAGGGCTTCCAACGTGACCAATGGTCATGTGACAGGAGGACACACTGGTGACGGCAGCCTTCCCTGCCTTCTAGAGGGACCAGAGAGCAACCACAGAGTCCTGGAGCTGAGGAGCGGTCCCAGGCCTTCTCCTGACACTGATGAGCAGAAGCTCTATCCCTTAAGGGTCACTGATAAGCCTTCAGTCTGCAAAGAGAAGCCCAGAATCCAGTTTGGGGGGCAAAAAGGAGAGAGGGAGGGAGAGAATCTGACCATTCTGCACATAAAGAGGATTTGCTGAGGACGGAGATGCGGCAGACAAGAAAGTCACAACAACAGGACTGCAGGACCGTCAGCCCGCGTCGGGGAGAGCTGGGGATGTAGGACCAGAGGCCCCGGTGCCCAGCCAGGTCAGGCCATGAACAGGTGGTTGTTTCAATCAAGGAAAAGGAGCTGAGTCACAGGTGTGGAGCCGTCCAGAGGATGAGAATCAGCTGGGGGACGGAGGAGCCCAGGAGGTTTGGGGTTCTGGCAAAAGTCGACATGGCTTGCAGAAATGACAGGGGCCTGAGGTAGGGCTTGAGGTGACGAGAGGGTCACTTGGTGACACTTGCAAGGGGAGAAAGGACATTGATCCAAGGCACCCCAGGGGTCTCAGCCAGGACAGGCACGGGCTTTGCTCTTCTCCACACAGGACAAACCATCTTGGAGCTCAGAAGCCCAAAGAACCTACCACCAGGAACTTGTCCATGAGTTGAAAGAAGACAAGGGCATGGAGACAGCAGAGGAGGCCCGAGCAGAAGGATCTGATGTTGAACATAAAGAGAAGCTGGGGCGAAAGCTGGCCCTGTCCAGAGCATGTGCAGGATGGGCTTTCCGCTTGTGAAGTCGCTGGAGGGGAAATCGGGTCAAAGGATGGAGATGGCAGGAGAACAACCTGGCCCACTGTGAGGAGAACATTCTGGCGATTAGAGCAGCCGGGACAGGAAGGAGGCTGCTCGCTCTCACCCTGGAGGGAGGGCCACACCTTGAAGGACCCAGGTCTGAGGGAGCTGTGGGGCTGAGAGGAAACGGAGACTGTTGGGTCTGTAGAGGGAAAACCGGAGTTGGTGCTGCCTTGGGTTCAAAGTCCATCCAGCCTGAGGCGACAGGTGGGCATCGGCTCCGTCCTGCTCCACAGGGCTGTGCTGGGTGAAGTGAAATTTTCGGTACTTGGTCCCAGTTCTCCCGAGCACGACTGTCTCCTACCCAAAGGGTGCAGCATCTCGTGAAGTGTTTACTTGCTTAATTAGTCAAACCCTCTCCAAACTCAGCTGTTATGTGCTTAAGAGGATTTCAGCTTCCAATTTGATTAAAATAGAAATAAACATGTCACTTTAAGAGTGACAGTAGGGTTGATGACAGCGATTGACACCACTGTCCTCTTCTGCCGGCTTTACCTCCTGCTCTGCGGATGACGTGCTCTTGCTCTAGGATTCCCCTCAGCGTTCTCCAGTAGGTCCTAGGTCAGTCTGGTCCTCATGCCCTTATTTCAACTGCATGGGACACACACCCAAAAAGGTATTGCACAGCCAACCTTGATAGGGCTTAGATGTGGCTGTGTGAGTGCACACGTGTGTAGGTGTGTGCCGATGTATATGTGTGTTTCCATGCACGTGTGGGTGTTTATACACACTACAGAACCTTCACATTGCATTAAATACCATTTCATGACATTTGTTGCTTTCCATGCATGTGTGGGTGTTTATACACACTACAGCCACAGAAGCTGCCCCTCCCTCAGCTATTTCCAACACCTGGGGGACCATGTACAGCAGAAGGGGACACACGGCGCTCCCAACACCACCCTGGAGGCTGCTGGTTGGAGCCTCGCAGCCTGTGTAGTTGTCGGTCCTTCCTGGCCCTGGACGGTTTGAGCCCGTGTTGTGCTGAAGTGCAGTGCTCCAAGCGCTTCGGGAGACTGGGGGGTTATGTAAGCTATTCGAAAGGCGCTTGGGAGGCTCAGGGACGCGCAGGGACCCGGCAGAATCAGGTCACTGGTGTTGGCAACACCAAGAAGTCAAAGCTATAGTTTTTAACTCTACAGTTTTTATTTTGGTTAATCTTACTTTTAAAATCTGAACGGACGCATACTGGTTCATAGTCATGGGAAGCGCAGCAACATTCGCCGTTTGTTTGCATTGGGAACATTCAAAATCCTCTCGTCCATTTTGAAACAGGGGTAGACTGTCGCTAGTGCAGTGCCCTGTGGAGGGCAGCTGTGTCGGAGTGCCCCCCGAGCCTCTGGAGCCCTTCACCAGGGTCTGCTTCTCGTGGCCAGGCCAGACCGAGTGTCCTCCTCGGTGTCTGATGATCCCCAGGGAGGACTCTGACCGGTGGCTGAGGTCGCAAGCCCATGGCTGAGCCCATCACTGGGACCAGGTGTGCTGGTTCCTAAATGGCCTCCCCACCAGAACCACACGCTTTGAGATAGAGAAGTCCCCTCCAGAGGGTGTGGCCTTCTGGGAACACCAAGCCCTGCCCCCAGGGCGCTCTACCTGTCCCACCTCTTCTCCCAGAGCTTCAGCCACTTCCTCCCTCCAGAGCCAGGGGGTCCAACACGGCACAGACAGCCACGGGTGGCCTGTGAGCCTTTGTGAGGAGCTCAGCCCGGCTCTGAAGGCACAAATGTAAACATCTCATTGATAATGGCTGCTATGAGTCACATGCTGAAACAGTGACATTTGGATATGTCAGGTTAAATAAAATGTATCACTCAATTCAGTTGCTTCCTCTTATTTAATATGGCTTTTAGAACATTAAAGTCCCACTGTGGCTCCTCTGCTTCCGACTCTGGAGGAAGCTGCTCTACAAATGGCAGGAAGAAGGGCCGAGCCCGGGCCCTCGCACAGGGACATGTCAAGAGCAGGGCGGAATCAGCTTCCATCAGCCTTTTTCTTTCCACTTGCGGGGAGTCTTGCTCAGATGTCCCCAGGCCGTGCCCTAAAGGGGGTTCACTGTAGGGAAGAGGGTCATCCATTGCTTTCCAGAGTCAGGAAGTGATAACCATATGCGCTCAGCTCTGCCACACCCCAGGCCCCAGGTCTCCACGCCACTCAAGTGGAGAGGGTGTGAGGCTGCTCAGGGGCAAACACGTGCATCTGGGTGTCACTGTGTCACCAGGACTTGGACGTGGGTGCCGCTCTCCCCAGGCCCAGCCTCCCACGTGCACCGGTGGCCTGGCCTGCGGAGTCTGCGGGGTGCTCCTGCTCCGTGTGAGCCCACTTTCTATGTGGCCCACTTTTCTGCGGCAGCCCATTTACTGAGGGCAGGGATGGCAGTCTGGGGGCAGAATTCGTTGCCCTTCACTCAGAAGCCTGACACGGGGTCGGGGACGGGTGTAGACAGCGAGGCCCGGCTCCCAGGACCTGCGCCTTCCCAGGTCCCCCACCCCAGCATCTCGGGGAGGAGGGAGGCAGTCCCCTGCCTTCTGACTGGCATGGGGAAGACCTGGAGTGGCATTCAGCCGAAGCCCCTGGAAGCTGTGACCTGAAGAAGCCCCACAACCTTCCTGCCTGCCGGTGGCATCTCGGTACGCAATGAGGCGCCAGGGACACCTAAGGAAGGCTTCTGAACACACGCCGCGGCCTGCAGCTCAGACCCCTTGGGGACTACCCACTCTAGGGGCAGAGACACACCACGGCTCACCCTGGCCTCTCACCCTGCAGAGTGGAGCCCACAGCCCTGCAGCTCGTCCCCTGCTCTCAGCCACACAAGCCTTGCTGCTCCCAAAGGAGGTGGCACGGGACCTGCCTTGGAGCCTTCATCCCCTTCCCTGGGATCCTTGCCCCTGCCTTCCTAGAGGGACCTGCCCAGACCAACTCTTCTCAACGGCACAGCACAGCCAGACTCCAGCCGGACCCCAGCCATCGCTGATCCTGTTCCCTTAGGGACACCGCGTCTAGACACAATCCTCCTCCATCCACTTACCAGCCCCCGATTGTCCTCCTTCCCCTGATTAAATGTGACCCCTTTAAGGGCAGCGGGATCGCTGGGGATAATTTTCTCCTTGGTTCCCGTGTCCCCAGCTGTGCATAATAGGGGCACCAGGATTCCCAAGATGGCCACGAAGAGAGTGCATCACACCCCGTGTACGGCGCCACCGTGCCGGTGAATACGAGTTAGAACGACAAAAAACTATCTTATTAGGAACTTACAGCAAAATGGGGGTGCACTGAAACCTAGAGGAAGGATTTCCAGCACCGAGGTCCGGTAATTGAGTCTCATACATGAGCCAACTGTGCGACTGGAGATCCGGGCTGACTGATCCGCGCGGACCGCCCCGTAGCTACAGACAGCAGGGAGCCACTGAGAACCGACCAGCAAGCAGGGAGAAACGTTGCTGCAGATTCTGTGGAATCCTGCCGTCTGAGCACTCACGGAGCCCCGGGCTGAGTTCGGGATTTCAGACAGGGAAGGAAGCGGTACAGTTCTATCCCCCACAACGGAAACTCCACCAAGGAAACCAGCGGCCACCATCTTGGAGAGCTGAAGTAACCACCACCACTCTCTGACAGATTGCAACAATAAAACAGGTGCGTGTTACTCAGCCCATCTCCCATACAGCGGGAATTCGCATAAAATCTCTCCTAGGCTCTCCAGGGGGAGGGATTATCAGAGCAAGCCTGCATAAAGATGCGGGGAAAACTAGAGACATCCGACCTTCAACTCCCCCTCCCATCATCGGGGAAAACGAAACCTGTCTTGTCAGCACGGGGGGGGGGAGGTGCAAGCGGAAAAAATCAAAACAATAGAGTGCGGGGGGGGGGGGGGGGGGGGGGTTCTCAATAGCCACCCTCCACACCCAACAAACGGCAGGCCCAGAGTACAGTTTGAACTGCCGAGAGGCATCACTCAGGGGAAATCTGGTCTAGCAGGAGAAACCAGGACTAGCAGGAGAAACCAGGGGACTAGAGGCCAGGCCCTCGCGACTGGGCGGCTGGAGTCCGTTCCCCGCCGGCGACCGACCCGCAACTGGGCGGCTAGAGATCGCCCGCCCACCAGTGACAGCCGGCCCATTGCCGCTGCGACTGGGCGGCTGGTGACCGCCCGCCCACCGGCGACCAACCACGCAACTGGGCAGCTAGAGATCGCCCGCCCGCCGCTGAGAGCCAGCCCACAGCCCGCGCTACTGAGCGGCTGGAGTCCGCCCTGATTCCGAAACCAGACAAAGACACCTCAAAGAACACCTCAAAGAAAGAAAACTACAGACCAATATCTCTGATGAACCTAGATGCAAAATTCCTCAATAAAATTCTGGCGAATGGAATACAAAAACACAACAAAAAATTGTGCACCATGATCAAGTAGGATTCATCCCTGGGATATAAGGCTGGTCCAATATACGGAAATCAATAAATGTTATTCACCACATCAATAGACTTAAAAATAAGAACCATATGATCATCTCGATAGATGCAGAAAAAGCATTCGACAAAGCACAGCATCCCTTTATGTTCAAAACTCTAGAAAAACTAGGGATAACAGGAACTTACCTCAACATTGTAAAAGCTATATATGCTAAACCTCAGGCTAGCACCATCCTAAATGGAGAAAAACTGAAGGCATTCCCTCTAAAATCTGGAACAAGACAGGCATGCCCTCTCTCACCACTTCTGTTCAACATAGTTCTCGAAACACTGGCCAGAGCAATTAGACAGACGAAAGAAATTAAAGGCATAAAAATAGGAAAAGAAGAACTTAAACTATCACTATTTGCAGATGACATGATTCTATACCTAGAAGACCCAAAAGGGTCTACAAAGAAACTACTAGAACTAATAAATTAATTCAGCAAAGTGGCAGGATATAAAATCAACACGCATAAATCAAAGGCATTCCTGTATATCAGCAACAAAACTTCTGAAATGGAAATGAGGAAAACCACTCCATTCACAATATCCTCAAAGAAAATAAAATACTTGGGAATCAACCTAACAAAAGAGGTGAAAGACCTATACAATGAAAACTACAGAACCCTAAAGAGAGAGATAGAAGAAGATCTTAGAAGATGAAAAAATGTACCCTGTTCATGGATAGGCAGAACTAACATCATCAAAATGGTGATATTACCCAAAGTTCTCTACAGGTTTAATGCGATGCCAATTAAAATCCCAACGGAATTTCTTGTAGAAATAGATAAAGCAATCATGAAATTCATATGGAAAAACAAAAGACCCAGAATAGCAAAAGCAATTCTAAGCAGGAAGTGTGAATCAGGCGGTATAGCGATACCAGATTTCAAACTATATTACAGAGCAATAGTAACAAAAACAGCATGGTACTGGTACCAAAACAGGCAGGTGGACCAATGGTACAGAATAGAGGACACAGAAACCAATCCACAAAATTACAACTTTCTTAAATTTGATAAAGGGGCTAAAAGCATGCAATGGAGGAAGGATAGCATCTTCAACAAATGGTGCTGGGAAAACTGGAAATCCATATGCAACAAAATGAAATTGAATCCCTTTCTCTCACCATGCACAAAAGTTAACTCAAAATGGATCAAGGAGCTTGATATAAAATCAGAGACACTGCATCTGATAGAAGAAAAAGTTGGCTATTATTTACATACTGTGGGGTCAGGCTCCAAATTCCTTAATAGGACGCCCATAGCCCAAGAGTTAATAACAAGAATAAATAAATGGGACTTACTTAAACTAAAAAGTTTTTTCTCAGCAAGAGAAACAATAAAAGAGGTAAATAGAGAGCCTACATCCTGGGAACAAATTTTTACCCCTCACACTTCAGATAGAGCCCTAATATCCAGAATATACAAAGAACTCAAAAAATTAGACGGTAAGATAACAAATAACCCAATCAACAAATGGGCCAAGGACCTGAACAGACACTTCTCAACAAGTACATGAAAAAATGCTCACCATCTCTAGCAGTCAGAGAAATGCAAATCAAAACCACCCTAAGATACCATCTCACTCCAGTAAGATTGGCAGCCATTATGAAGTCAAACAACAATAAGTGTTGGCGAGGATGTGGGGAAAAGGGTACACTTGTACATTGCTGGTGGGACTGCAAACGGGTGCGGCCAATTTGGAAAGCAGTATGGAGATTCCTGGGAAAGTTGGGAATGGGGAAGGATGGGAAATCAGTTTTCAGGATCTAAATGAAAGTTAGGTGGTTTTTTTGAGTTGAGTGGTGTCATCTCAAAATTCACAGTCGAAGCCTGACTGTAAACGCCTCAGCATGTGGGAGTCAGAGGTGCGTCCCACGCAGGTGCAACCGGCTGCCAAGAAGCCAGACTGGAGTAGAGCCACGTCCTGATAGGAAGTGGAAACGTAGCCCTGGGCGACACACAGACAGGAGAGAGTCCAGCTGATGACCAAACCCGAAAACCAGGAGCCATGGAGAGCTGAGGACAGCAGCCACCTCGGAGCCAGTGATATGTGACAGAGTCCCTCACAGCCTTGGAAGGAACGGCCCTGACACAAAGCCTGACCTCAGAACCGCGGCCTCTGGAACTGAGACAACATCTCTGTTTTGTAAAACACTGGCTTGTGGCACTTGGTTATGGCCGCCCAGAAAAATGAATGCAGCAGGTCCCCAGAACAGACCCCAGAACAGATGGGGCCTTCAGTGGTCGGTAGGCACAGGGCAAGCTTCTCCTCTGCCCTGTGCCCACAGTTTGCAGCCAGAATGATAATTTAAAAAATCTTTCTTGCCCTCCAGGAGCAGACAAGGCCTGGGCTGGAGACCCGGCCGGGCTGGGCCACCCAGGAATTCACGCAAGTCTTTCTTCCACTGAAACGAGCCTTGGAGGTGAGCTTCTGCGGCTCTGGACAGCCACCCCTCTCAGGTCCTCAGACCAAACCAGTGCTCAGGGGACAGTGTCAGGAGGTGTCCTCTGAGCCCTAAGGCCTTGCAGCCTACAGAAGTGCAGGCCGAACGCTGTGGAAAAGTGGGCAACCGGGCACAGGAAGAAGGCCCAGCGGGTGAGGCCCTGCCTGCACAGGGAGGCAGCACACGGCGCCACCCCTGGGGCAGCAGAGCACGGGCGGCACTGAAGACCAACAGGCAGCCGGCCTTCAGCCTCCAGAGGCCCTGGCCATCCATGCTGCTCCCTCGAGGCGCTCCCTGGTACAGAGGGGCAGAGAAGCTGATGGCAGGTGACTGCAGGTGACCGCAGAGAAAAAGAAGAAACTGGGCTGTGTCCCGTGGTCTCCCAGGAGTCACACTGTAGACCAAGGCCACTGAGCCCACCAGGCTGGAGAGGTCAGGTTCCCAGAGAAAAGACAAGCAGAGAGAAGCAAGTCCAAGGACCCAGCCCTCCTCCCCAGAGACGGCCACTAGGTGGAAGAGGCACGCAGCCAGGCCAGCAGGGACAGTGAGCAGCCAGGGGCCGGGGGCCACACAGGGCTTCCAACGGCCTCGCACAGTGGGAAGAGTAAAAGCTACAGAAACAGAATCCAGGCTCTGAAGGGAAGGGCTGCCGAGGGACACTCAGGCCAGTCAGTGGGGCCCGGAGAATGGCATCCTAGCACGACCCTAGTGCATCCTGGGGCTCAAGAAATCACCAGGCCTGTCCTGCTGCGTGGACATCGGCCCCAGTGATTCCAAAGTGGGCTGTGTGCCTCTCCGCAGACCAGGGAGATGCACCACAGGGCACTGGTACCTCTGTGGTCACCACGTCCGACACTCAGAAGACAGACCCAAACCAGTGCTAGTAGGAACCTCCCTGCGGTGCAGTGGGAGGTACTGACTGAAGTCCAGGCCCTGCAGCTGGCGTGTTCATGGTCTGTGGGACAATGGGCTAACGGACACTGAAACTTTATGGTTCTCTCTAAGAAAAGTGATTGTGGGATGCTTTTTAACTGCAAGCTGCATTAGCCTCTCTTTTCATGGAACAACATTATACTTGAAAAAACAACAGATAGACTAATTACGGCTGATCAGACTTGAATTGGCTGACGTTCTCAAAATGCACAAAGCAAGCCTGTCTTTTCAAGGAAAAATATTCAAATTATTGTCAATCGTAGATCCTCAGTTGAAGTGGAAATTAGAATTTTGGAAACTTGGATCTGTCACCACAGGCTTGTCACCATAAAGCTTCCCAATATTTTCTGATAAGATGAGTGATATAAGTGAATTTTATTTTTTGATCTTACATAATTTTGTCAACATTTGTAAGATACCCATAAGTCAATGGCGATATTTTCCATGTGACCAATGCATAGATAAAATAGCCATTGAAAGTGCATGATACGATAATGGTTGTTTCTCTTTAGCTTTTTTTTTTTCTGGGACTGGGAATGGAACTTGGGGGTACTCTACCACTGAGCTACATCACCCCCCTTTTACTTTTTTTAATTTTGAGACAGGGTCTCACTAAGTTGTTAGGCTGGCCTCCAACTTGCTATCCTCCTCTCTCAGCCTCCCAAGCCACTAGTATTATAGGCAAAAATGGATTTTAATTTAACACTGCAAAAATTCATTCGTATGATTTCAGATGTCACACTGTGACAAACCTTTGAGTAACTATCACTTGTTGAGCTTTGCTGAAAATTTACCTAAAAAGTACATTAGCATGGTCCTCTTTTTTCCAAATACATATTGTGTGGGGCTGGATTTTGTCCATGTGCTTCAATCAGAACCACAGACTGAGACAATCCACACTGAGACAGAGTGGATACAGAGCAGACAGGGGAATCCAGCTGCCTCTCGTTAAGTCAGACATCAGAAGGAGGTGACAAAAATGTAAAGCACCATTACTTCTGTCACTAATTTTCCTGTTTTTGAAGACTGGGTTTTTTCATTTAAAAAAAGGCCGAGTACTGTTGCACACACCTGTAATCCCAGCAGCTTGGGAGGCTGAGGCAGGAGGATCGAGAGTTCAAAGCCAGCCTCAGCAACAGCAAAGTGCTAAGCAATTCAGTGAGACTCTGTCTCTAAATAAAATTCAATTAGGGCTGGGGATGTGGCTCAGTGGCTGATTGCCCCTGAGTTTAATTGCTGGTACAAAAAAAAGTTATTTATCTAATATGGAATAGGCTTATGATTACTGTTTAAAAGAAATTAATAAGCAAACGTGAAAGCTTCTCCATTTTTTATATGGTTCATATCAATATATGTAATTTATATATATATAAGCTGTTTGAAGACCTTGGTAATTTTTAAGAGTGTAAAGAGATCCAGAGACCAAAGGCTTGAGAATCTCAGATCTAGACCATTAATCAAAATAGAACATAAACCAAACCATAAGTCAGTTGACAAATTTCAATTTTTAAATTACTCAGAATATGTTCTCTGGCCACAGCAGAATTATATTAAAGATCAAATTTAAAAAGAAACAACTAAGAAATCCCCAGTATTGTAAAATCAACACATTCAATTCTAAATTCTCTGTGCATCAAGAAGAAATCGCAACAGAATTTTAAAAATATTTTGAAATAAATGACGATGAAAATATAGCGTGTCAAAATCCATGAAAATGTATTAAAGAGAAATTTACAGCACTACACATACACACTAGGAAAGAAGAACCGTGAGGCACAGTGAGTCAGATGTCTGTGGTGTAGAACAGGCAAGAACAGGAGATGAGAAGAGGATGATGGAGGCAGAAACAATCACTTAAAACACAGAACTCGAGTCCACACTAAAACAAAAGTTCTTTGGAAAAAAACTAATAAAATTAACAAGTCCTTAAAATGTTTGAGTAAAGCAGAAGAAGGCATAAATTATCAATACAGAGAGTAAAAGTGGCCCCTAAACAAACCATAGCATGAAATGAAAAAAATCATGTACAAATTTTAGAAAAGCAAAACATAAAAATCAATAGAGAGAAATAGAAAATATGAATAGATTGAAACCTATTAAAGAAATTGAATCTCAAAGTCAAAATGTCCCTGTGAGAATCTCATAAGAAATCACTAATTTCTCCTGGGAATGTGGATGAGTGATCCAAATAAAATACTAACGAATTTTATTCAATTGTATATAAATTGAATCATATAAATAGTATAATACATCGTGACCAAACTGAGTTTAACAATGTAGATTGGCTTGCCTTTCAAAACTGAACGAATGTATGCACAGATGCGCGCGCGCGCACACACACACACACACACACACACACTCGGTGCTACGTGGAGAGCATTCTGGTTTGCAGTCCAACATGTAAAAAGCTTGGAAATATTCAGCCTCATCCTCACAATTTAAATAAAATGCGTATTGAAGACAAGCCTACGTCCATCAGAGAACAGAAGGCTCAGGGCACATGGCTGCCCACTTGGCAGCCAAGGAGGCAGACAGGTGCAGAGAACCCAGCTTCAGGGAAGCAGGCCCTCCGCTGCACAGGGTGGGGTGCTTAAAGCTCCGGGGGCTCCCTGCAGAGCCCCACGCTGCCGTGACTTTCCCCTCAGCAGCCCTGCCAGGCTCTTCCAGGAGACAGAGGGAAAAGCAACGATTCCCGACATTTCCAGGGCACTCCGTTCCCTCACCTGTCTAACCAGAGCTAAACTTGGTTTTACAAGGGCCTAATTGGCCTGAAGAAAGAGAAATGACCAACCTGAGTTCACTAAAAGACCAAATCCTAGGATCATAAAAATGCTTCCCCTCCCTCCAAACCTCAACACCCTATAAACAGGTGTCTGTGTCACAACAAGGAATTAAAAATAAAGTTTTAGACCCTATTTAAGATATCCCCAGGAAAACCCAAAACAGCAGAGATTGGGGAGTGGAGCGCTAAGGGGGATTTTAGCCTTTGACCCCACAGTTACAGCAAGCAGCCAACACGGCCTCGTACCTGGCCGGATGAACATAGACCTCCCACTGAAGACCATTTGCTTTAATTCCTCTGACCTGGCACATCACATCAGGATCTCAATAAGAAGTCACAAAGAGCGCCCAAAGCCCCAAAGTAAAAGCCAGTCTACGAGACCAAGTGGGCATCTGAACCAAACTTAGACATGGCAGGGATTTCAGAATCATCCAATGAGACATTTAAAATAAGTGTGATTAGTGTGCTCAGAGTTTTAATGGAAAAGTGAAAGTGTGCAAGGGCAGACGGTTACACACGCAGAAGGACAGGAACTCTAGACCCAGACTCCAGAGGAAATTCTTGAAAGCAAGAATGCCAGACGGGACATGAAGAATGCCTCTGATGGACTCGTCAGTAGTGGCCACAGTCGAGGGAAGAACAGGGAGCCTGTCAGGACACAAGAAACTTCCAGAACTAGAAAACCAAGAGAAAAACAATGAAAAAATGGGACAGAATATCCAAGAACTGTGAGGCGGTTTGTTCAGCGCCAGGGCTGCACATGCCCCAGCATACTATTCACCACTCCTGAGGAGGGAACTGGAGAACGCAGCGGAGGTTTGTACATTCTATCACTCATGCACTCCTTGGCGGAGGCAGCTGGATACAACCCAGGCTGCCCCACACCTAGAAGCAAGGGATCTAGAGAACAAGTTGCATGCGCACTGCACAGTGGCCTTCTTAGGAGTACATTATCTTACTTTACATCCAAGGTCACTCTGCTCTGAGTCTCACCTAAAGAATGAAGGTCAGGGATGTGGCCACTCCCCTCTCCGTTTCCTGCGTTATCCCATTCTTTACAGTTCTTCCTATCTAAATGCAAGCTGTCCTAGGCACTGACCAGTGTTTAACCCACACAGTTATCTAGGCATAAACTTTGAGACATAGAATAATACATTTGTGATACTGAAAATCATGACTTAATAACAAGTCAAACAAAAGATAGCAAACTCTTCACATACCTGACATAAAACATCATTGAAAAAAGGTAGAAGGTAAACATAACTATAAACATATATTATTTTCACCAATTGCAAGACTCAAGAGTGAAAGATGTTCAGTCTTTCAAATTTATCTCTAGATTTGGTACCATTCTGATTTAAAAGATCTCAGAAAGTGAGCCTGAAAAACTGATTCCATAGTTTTTATGAAATACAAAGGTCTAAGAGCAGCAAAGACAATGTTGAAGAACAAAATTGGTAGTTTTCAATTACTAGATATCAGCACTTAATATAAAGCTATGAAACTGAAAGGAAATTGGGTTAGCTGGGCATGGTGGCACATGTCTGTAATTCCAATGACTCAGGAGGCTGAGTCAGGAGGAGAGCAAGTTGAAGGCCAGCCTTAGTGATTTAGCAAGGCCCTGTGTAAGACCCTGTCTCAAAATAAAAAATAAAAAGGGGTGAGGATGTGGCTTAGCAGTTAAAACACAGATTTAATCCCAGGTACCAAAAAAAAAAAAAAAAGGTAAAAAGAAAAATGAGTTAACAGAAAAAGTCTGAAAATAGAACAAAGTCATTTCATTTATAAAAAAAAAAAAGATTACATTTCAAGGCTGTGGGGAAAGGTGATCTCAACAATAGTCATTTTGTGTATTTTAACAAATGAATCTTGACTCCTACCTAACAGCTTCAACAAAACTCAATTCCATTTAGATTATAGATATAAATGTGAAAGATAAAAAAAAGTTTCTAGAAAAGAATCATGTTTGTGGTTGCCAAAGTTTTTTTTTTTAATAAGACACGACTATTAAGTATAGTCGGGAATTAATAAAAACTAGAGCACACTGAAATGAAAAACTTCATTCAACAAAGAGACATATCAGAGTGAAATCAGAAAAAAAATATGGTTTAAAGCAATACGACAGCAGTTTCCTCCCATAATGGCCAGCACTAGCCATCGAGAGCAGCAGTGGGCAGGGCTGGGAAGCCTCTGGGTCAACTGCAGGGTGCTCGGGTCTGACCTCTGGAGGCGCCCTCCCGGGTGTCCCTTAGGTTGACACACAGGCCCTGGGGCCCGGCCATTCTTCTCTTAGGTCCACCATCCACTGACTGCAAATAAGTCCTAAGAGCTGTGCCCAAGTGCGTTCGCAGCAATGCTATTCAAAGTAGCTCCACCTCAGAAGTGACCAAAATATCATCAAGGGGACAATGATATACCAGGTGGGATGCCCAAGGAATGCAATTTGGGGTGGTAATCAGCCTCTGCAGCCCACGGATGAAGCTCACAAATACAATATTAAAAGAAATAAAACAGATGCAAGAGAACACGCAGGGTGTGATCCCGTTGATGAAACATTCCAAATCAGGTAGAACCCCAGGCAGCAAGCAGGGGGCTGGGGGGTTGACGCCTAAGGGGAGACGCAGAGCGTCCTGGGGGTGACCCAGTGCAGCTGCCTCTATGCAGGCTGCAGTTCTGTGGCCCCTTCGTGAGAGTCTAGCAGGCGGCACTGTTGAGACGTGTAAGCTTTTCTGCGTGTACATTGCATTTCAGTTAAAAAGCTTATCTTTGTGAACTAAGTCCAGAGTCAGCCTACCTAACGGGGGTGGGGGGGGGAGTGGAATGATCCAGGGTGCCCACTGCACCTCCTCTATCTTCTCCTGAGCAGACAGTGTACTATGCAGATTCCTGAGCCGTCCCTGACACCTGGAAAAGAGAGGTCAGCACATCCTTGATGAATGAGGATCAAAGAAGAGATTTTTTTTTTTCCGCCCCATCAAAAATCTGCGTACTGGGGTCTGAAGATGGGGGGCCAGAGGAGGTCGCGTTCCTGGCTGCTCCGTGGCGTGAAACCCAGACGGCAGACAGGCAGCTTCTCCGCAGAGTGGGTGAACAAAAAAATGGGGGGGGTACTTTACTGGAAGCTAACGCTGGACACTCAGAGCAGACTGGGGACACAGGAGGATGGATATAATGAAATAAGGGAAAGCCGCCACTGCACAGCGGAGCCAGAAGCTCTAGCCGGAGAGGTCCCTCCAGGCGCTCAGTGGAGGGCTAATGGGGGTAAAGGAACCACATTTGGGGGAGGCCCAAGGCGTGTCTGGGTGCAGAGCATTTAGAGACCAAGGACACTGCCCAGCAAACCTGAAGGACACGCTGGACAATATCTGTGTGGGGGAAGAAGCCCCCATCTCCCCAGGTGGTGGGGAGAACACAGGAAGGGACCATTTGCAGCTGCAGTGTGGGGGCCGCCATGGGAGGGTGCTGATTCCTGAGTTTGGCCTGAAATTGGGGGCCCAGGAAACCCACAGTACATGACACAGAGTGGGCTTAAGTGACCAGGAGAAAATCAAATGTGGAGAGAGGGTCACACAGGGGACAACTGGTCGTGAAAACCCACCCAGCTCTACCCTTCCCCCTCCAATCCAACCATTTGCAAGACGGCGGGACAGACGCATCTGGCTGGTAACTCAGAAGGGCAGGGTCGGGAAAAGTTGTTCAGAGACTGAATCTGAGACCAGGAAATCTGGGGTCTGCAGGTGATGTGGGGGACTAAGAATTGGGGCCCCCACCACATGAATGGAACGCAGGGGAACCCTGGGGGACAGTCTTTCAGTGTGGACAAGCAAGTACCGGGCACTAGGGGCACTGATTTAAAATCTCCAGCCCAACTGGCACTCAGCCAAGAGCCTGGAGCCTACCTGAGCCTAAACCCTACCTCCAGGAATTCTGCCTACGGGATCACCTCTCCCACTCCAGCACCCAGAGGGCGGAGCATCACCCTCCAGAACACCCCACCTAACACTGCTGAGAAGAGAAGCTGGGAATCATCTGGACTCCAAAGAAAAAAATTCTTTAACTCTCCATCAAGATTCTTTTCTTTTCTTTTCTTTATTTTTTAAAATTCTTTTTCACTATTTAATTATGGCCTTAATGATACATTAACAGGTATACAGTTTCCTTTTTTTTTCCCTTCTCCAGCATTTCCAAAGCCAGTTATTTTACATGAATTTGTTTTTGTGTGTGTGTGTGTGTGTGTGTGTGTGTGAACTAGGACGTTTGATTAGCATATTTTAGTTTTTTGTATTCTTTTATTTTTATTTTTAATTTTTTAAAAAAATTTTGCTTTACATATATATTTTTAATCCTACCTGTTTCCCTTGATTCTCTCTTTTCTTCTGCTAACAGCCAATCTCTATTGTTCTTTTACTCTTCCTTTGATCTTGTACTTCTTCTTCTCTCTTCCTCCCTCATAATCATCACAATCTATATCACTTCTCTTCTCTCCCTGTTCACCATCTGAAAATGTAAACCCTTTTGCAAACTTGCTGCTTTTATTATAGGCAATAACTGATCATATAATTTCTGTTTACTAGTATAATTAAGATTGTAGATATCGTATTTGGAATTATTTGGTTTAATGCTGTATATTTTTTGCATTGGTTGTTGTTATTATTTGTCTCCCCCTTAACAGTGAGGTGCTGGAAACCTTCACAGACACTGAAAGTCCACAGGGTAGAAACTCTACTGCCTCATATCCATACTGTTGGATGGGTAGACACACAAACAACATGAAAAGGCAAGGGAACAAATCACCCCAAGCAAACCAAGATACTCCAAAACAGAATCAACATCACAACAGTGGAGGAAATGTGAGAGAAGAGGTGTAGAATGTAATAGTTAAACTGATTTGAGAAGTAAAGGATGATGTAAGAGCAAATACAGGTAGCAAATTATCACTTCAATAAAGAGAGAGAGATTCTTTAAAAAAAAACCACATAAATCTTTGAAAGGAAAAAACAATAAACCAAGTTAAAATTCAATAGAAAGCATCACCAACAGACTAGACCACTGGGAAGACAGAACCTCAGGAAATGAAGGCAAAATATATAATCTTTTTTTTTTTTTTTTTTTTTTTTTTTTTTTTTTTTTTTTTTTTTTTATTGGATGTTCACAACATTACAAAGCTCATGACAAATCATATTTCATAGATTAGAATCAATTGGGTTATGAACTCCCATTTTTACCCCAAATACAGATTGCAGAATCACATCGGCTACACATCACACAAAATATATAATCTTGAAAATAGAGTTGACCATGGAGAGACGATATTAAGAAACCATAAACAGAACTTCCAAGAATTATGGGATAACATAAAAAGACCAAATTTAAGATTTATTGGGATCAATGAAGACATGGAGATACAAACCAAAGGAATGCACAAATCTTTTCAATGAAATAATATCAGAAAATTTCCCAAATCGAAAGAATGAATTGGAAAATCAAATACAAGGGGCTTACAGGATCCCCAAATGTGAAAAACTATAACAGACCCACATCAAACCACATTCTAATGAAAATGCCTACCATATGGAATAAGAATAGAATTTTAAAGGCTGCAAGAGAAAAATGTCAGATTACCCATATGGGGAAACCAGTATGGATCCCAGCTGATTTCTCAACCCAGATCTTCAAAGCCAGGAGGTCCTGGAAAATCTACCAAGTCCTGAAAGAAAATGAAAGCCAACCAAGAAGTGTATATCCAGCCAAATTAAGCTTCAGATTTGAAGATGAAATAAAAACCTCCATTAATAACAAAAATTAAAAGAATTTGCCACCAGAAAGCTTGCACTTCAGAATATCCTGAACAAAAAATTCCATGAAGATGAAATGGAAAAAAAGTGAAAACCAGAGAAGGAGGGAACTACACTAAAGGAACAGTCAATCAAAGGAGAAACCAAGTCAAATTAAAAATTAGAAATAAAACAAAATGTCCATGAACACAAATCATATCTCAATAATGATCTTGAAGATTAATGGCCTAAATTCATCCATCAAAAGACATAGACTGGCTGATTGTGGTAAATAACAAGACCCAACAATAGGCTGTCTCCGAGAGACTCACTCTTAGCCAAAGGCATCCACAGACTGAAGGTGAAAGGATGGGAAAAAAACATCTCACTCACACGGGTCACATAAACAAGTAGGGGTTTCCATACTCAAATCAGATAAAGTAGACTTCAAGCCAAAGTTAGTCAGAAGGGACAAAGAAGGGCATTTCGTACTGCTTAAGGGAATTATACATCAACAAGACATAACAACCATAAATATTTATGCCCCCAACAATAGAGCATCTGTGTACATCAAACAAACCTTTCTAAACTTCAAGAATCAAATAGACCACTACACAATAATACTGTCTGACTTTAAGTCATGTCTCTCACTACTGGATAGATTTTCCAAACCAAAACTAAACAAAGAAATTATAGAACTAAATAATATGATCAATAATTCAGACTTTATATATATATATATATATATAGATAGATAGATAGATAGATAGATAGATAGATATACATGGTATACATGGATCCTTCTCTAAAATAGACCATATCTTATGCCACAAAGCAACTCTTAGCAAATACAAAAAGAAAAAAAATAGAGATAATACCCCTAATATCCTATCAGATCATAATGGAATGAAATTAGAAATCAATGAAAGAATAAAAAATAGAAGCTACTCTAACACCTGGAGACTAAATAATATACTACTGAATGATGAGTGGATAACAGAAGAAATCAGGGATGAAATAAAAAAAATAGTTAGAGGTAAAGGAGAATAGCAATACAACATATCAAAATCTCTAGGACACCATGAAGACAGTGCTAAGAACTAAGTTCATTGCATGGAGCTCATTCATTAAAATAATAGAAAGCCAGTGAATAAATGACCTAATGTTACTCTCAAAGCCCTAGAAAAAGAAGAATAAATCAACACCAAAAGAAGTAGAAGATAGGATAATTAAAATCAGAGCTGAAATCAATGAAATTGACACAAAAGAAACAATTCAAAATATTGAGAAAACAAAGTTGCTTCTTTGAAAAAAATAAAATTGATAAACCCTTAGTAACACTAATGAAGAGATATAAAAATTCAAATTACTAAAATCCATGATGAAAAAGGAAATATCACAACAGACACTACTGAAATACAGAAAATAATTAGAAACTATTTTGAATATTTATACTACAATAAAATAGAAATCTTGAAGACATTGACAAATTTCTAGAGGCACATGACCTACCCAAACTAAATCAGGAGGATGTATACAATTTGAAGAGATCAATCTAAAGCATTGAAATAGAAGACACCATCAAAAGCCCAGGAACTAAGAAAAGCCCAGGACCAAATAGATTCTCAGCAAAATTCTACAAAACCTTCAAATAAGAATTATTATCGCTACTTCTCAAATTATTCAATGAAACATAAAAGGAGAGAACCCTTCCAAACCCATTCTATGAAGCTAGTATCACTCTGATACCAAAAACAAACAAAGACACATCAAAGAAAGAAAACTTCAGACCAATATCCCTGATCAACATAGATGCAAAAATTCTCAGTAAAATCCTGGCAAAACTCACACAAAAACATGTTAAAAAGATAGTACACCATGATCAAGTGAGATTCATCCCAGGGATGCAAGTTTGATTCAATGTACGGAAATCAATAAATGTAATTCATCACATCAATAGACTTCAAGACAAGAAACATATGATCATCTCAATAGATGCAGCGAAAGCATTTGACAAATACAGCACCCTGTCATGTTCAAAACACTAGAAAGACTAGGAATAATAGGAACATCCCTCAACATTGTAAAAGCTATCCATGCTAAACCCAAGGCCAGCATCATTCTAAATGGAGAAAAATTGAAAGCATTCCCTCTAAAGAATGGGAATAAGACAAGGATGTCCTCTGTCACCACTTTTATTCAACATCATCCTTGACACTCTAGCCAGAGCAATTAGAAGAAGAAACTATAGGAATATGAATAGGAAAAGAACTCAAACTATCACTATTTGCCAATGACATGATTCTATACTTAGAAGATTGAAAAAATTCCACCAGAAATGTTCTAAAACAAATAAATGAACTTAGCAAAGTAGCATGATATAAAATTAACAACCATACATCAAATGCATTCCTATACATCAGTGATGAATCCACTGAAAAGAGAAATTAGAAAACTATCATGTTCACAATAGCCTCAAAAAATAAAATAAAATATCTGGGAATAAACTTAACAAAAGAAGTGAAAGACCTCCATAGTGAAAACCATAGACCACCAAAAAAAGAAATTGAAGAAGAACTTCAAAGATGGGAAGCTCTCCCATGCTCCTGGATAGGCAGAATTAACGTTGTCCAAATGGCCACACCACCAGAAGTGTTACACAGATTTAATGGAATTCCTGTTAAAATTCCAATGACATTCTTCACAGAAATAGCAAAAGCATCATTAAATTCATTTGGAAAAATAAATAAGAGACCCAGAATAGTCAAAGCATCCCTTAGCAAGAAAAATGAAGCAGGAAGTACCACAATACCAGACCTTAAATTATACTACAGAGCCATAGTAACAGAAAAAGCATGGTAGTGGCACCAAAACAGACACAGCAACGGTACAGAATAGAGGACAAATCCACATAACTACAGTTATCTGTATTAGACAAAGATGCCAAAAACATACATTGGAGAAAGGATAGTCTCTTCAACAAATGGTGCTGGGAAAACTGGAAATCCATATGTGGCAAAATGAAATTAAACTCCTATCTCTCACCCTGCACAAAAATCAGCTCCAAGTAGATCAGAGACTTAGGAACTAGAACAGAGACCCTGTACCTAATAGAAGAAAAAAATTAGGCCCCAATCTCCACCATGTTGTATTAGGAACTGACTTCCTTAACAAGACTCCTAAAGAGCAAGAAAAAAAATCAAGAATCAAACTGAAAAGCTTCTTCTCAGCAAAGGAAACAATCAACAACATGAAGAAAGAGCCTACAGAGTGGGAGAAATCGTTGCCACCCACACCTCAGAGAGCACTAATCTCCAGTATATATAAAAAACCCAAAAAACCTAACACCAAAAAAACAAATAACCCAACCAGTAAATGGGCAAAGGAACTGAACAGACACTTCACAGAAGAAGTGTTTTCATCAACAAAAAATGAAAAAGTGTTCAATATCTCTAGCAATTAGAGAAATGAAATCAAAACTACACTAAGATTTCATCTCATTCCAGTCAGAATGGCAATCACCAAGAATACAATCAACAATAAATTTTGGCGAGGATGTGGGGAAACAGGCACACTCATCCATTGCTGGTGGGACTGCAAATTGGTACAACCCCTATGGAAAGCAGTATGGAGATTCCTCAGAAAACTGGGAATGGAACCACCATTTGACCCAATCGTCCCACTCCTAAATTTATATCCAAAGGACTTAAAATCAGCAAACTACAGTGATGCAGCCACATTAATATTTATAGGAGCTCAATTCTCAATAGGTAAACTATGAAACCAACCTAGGTGCTCTTCAACAGGTGAATGGATAAGGAAACTATGTACATATCACAATGGAATATTACTCAGCCTTATAGAAGAGTGAAATTATGGCATTTGCCAGTAAATGGATGGAATTGGAGAAAATCATGCTAACCAAAATAAGCCAATCCCAAAGAACCGATGTTTTCTGTGATATGCAGATGGTAATTTACAATAAGGGGCAGGAGAGAATAGAAGTATTTGAACTAGACAGGGAAGTGAAGGGAGGGGAGGAGGCTGTGGGTAGGAAGGATAATAGAATAAATTGGACATTATTACCCTTTGTGCATATATGACTACATGACCTGTGTAACTCTACATCATGTACAACCGGACGAATGAGAAGTTATACTCCATATATGTATGATGTGTCAAAATGCACTCTACTGCCCTGTGTAGCTAATCAGAACAAATAAAAATGTATTAAAACAAATCTCTGTACAAAGGTCCTCCACGGGACAGGTGGTCCACTTTTCTGTGTCTTCAATCTGCTCCTGGGACCTGCCTGGACCAACAGTGGTGACAGAAACAGCGCTGTGGCCTCTCTGGGTGTGGCTTTGGTGGTCTTCACTGCCACTCTTGCTCTCCGGCCTCCGGACACTCAGTGAACACACCCAGGTGAACTGTTGGAGGACGAGCAGCCACGTGGAGGGGGATGGACACAACCCAGGTGACACTCGGCCATCGCAGATGCAGGATGGAGTTCAGCAGGACCAGGCCCCCAGTGGACCCAGACTCCTAAGCAGTAATGAGTGGTTACGGTTTAAGTTGCCCAGTGGACTAGTACAATTTTCAGAAAGAATTAAATGATTAAACCACCCTGGTGCAGTGCAAGGCTTTGCATCAGATTCAAGGAGGACAGAGCCCTGAGGTTGTGCAGCCTGACCTTTCACAGGGGTGGTGGCTCTGGGAAGCACTGGGCTGTGTCAGCCCCTCCATGCCCCCCCCCACGCCCCTCCACACCCACCCCCTCAGCCCCTCCGTGCCCACCCCCCCCGCCCCTCCATGCCCACCCCCCAGCCCCTCCATGCCCACTCCCCAGCCCCTCCATGCCCACTTCTTCTACAGAAGCTTTAAGTGCTACCATTGACAAACTGGCTCCACTTGAGGCTGGGTTTGACCCGCCATGTGACAATGTCTGGTCGCTTAGATACAGGCAGAAATTGGCCAGGGGCACTGCCGATAGAGCAGGAGTAAGTAGCAAACAAGAAGAATTCAGGGCACCCGGGTAGACTGAATTAGAGAGGAAGAGGTTTTTTTAATGCAAGTTTGTTCCAAGTTGATCGCTGTCTCGGACACGGTGACAGCCGTGCACAGGCTTTAGCCCCGTGTGCTCCAGTGGTTGAGGGAGGAGGGGGCCTCCCAGGGTCTGCTGAGAGTAACTCTGGCGTGTTGGGTGGTATGTCAGAGCTCACAGTGAACCATTGCAGGAAAGGTCAGAGGTGGGATATGAGACCCTTAACCCAATCGTGGGTGAACCCTGGAGGGGGCTGACTGGCGGTGACTGAGGCAGGTAGGACGTGGCTGGAGGAGTGGGTGGCTGAGGTGTGCCTTTGGGGGTGACATTTGTCCCTGTCGAGCAGAGCTCCTGTCCGCTTCCTGATGGTCATATGAGCTGCTTCCCCCACCACACCGTCTGCCAGGATGCCTGCCTCATCTCGAGCCCTGAGGGTGGACCTCTGAAGCCCCAAGCCCCAGAATAGACGTTTCCTCCTCTTCAGTGGCTCTTGTCAGGTATTTTGGTCCCAGCAGCGAAAACTCCGCGGAATCACCGGGTATTTTCAAACTGGAGGCAGCTGCCTCTGCAGGGGGGAGCCTCCTCCTCTCGGTCACGCAAGCCCTTGTCCCTCCACCGTGACTTCTGCTGCGTGGGCGCACTCGGCAGGCAGCCCCTCATTTTTAACGGAAAGATAATGACCCTTTCCCCTTGGAAACGAGTCTGGTTGCCGCTGGTCCCTGAAGGACAGAGGAGAAGGGGGAGACTCAGGTGGCCCGGGCCCTTTGTGGGTGGGGTGTTCTCAGCCTGATTCGTGGGGACCCTGCCCCGTCACTCGTCACTCTCCCATTAGCTCTTACGGCTCCAGTATCCCCGTGATTCCATCTCTAAATATGTGTCTCTGGGTCTTGAGATCTTCTTCCATTTACTCTTCAGGCCACTAATTTGTGTCTAAGGAGAGGATGCCATCCCTTTGAAAATGCGGACTCACATTTTTTTAAATTAAAACATAATTCTTCCCTTCCAGGCCGAGCTGTAATTGAATCCCTAAGTGCTCTTTACTGGTGTTTGGCTCCAGCCGCTGTCTGCCTTTGGGGGCCTGCCCTGCAGCCAGACTCCGATGCCTGCCTGCTGCTCTCTCTCTGTCCTTGGAGTCATGCCTTGCTGCTGGGCTGCCTTGGTGGTGACAGACCCTGTCCCTCTGCCTCCTCCTGTGGACCCATGTGGCCCAGCCTGAGGGCCAGGGTCCTGCCTGCATCTAGGAAGCAGCCTCTGGCTCCTGACTTCTCCTTAGCAAGGTCTTTCCTCTCTCAGTCTCCCAAGTGGGCCACTAGGATCACCTGATCAGCTTCCCTGAGACTCCTCAGCACCAGGGAGACCAACCATTCCTCCAAGAACAGTGCCCATAGACCTTCATAAGCTGTGTAAGGGCACTGTGAATCCAAGCCCCACCCCAGGGCTCCATTTCGGACACCTAGGCCCTAAGAGGACCCAAACTCAGCCTCTCACTCCCTGCAGCCTCCCTTAAACGTGGTAGTCCGGCTCCCACTGAGCTCAGGAAAGGTGTTGGTTGCTAGCTGACTTACACCAGAAGGTGGCCCTGGAGCTGGGCTTTTCCGCTCTCTTCCTGGAAACGCCTGGGCCTTGAACTTTGAACACATTTTGTTTGTTTCAAATGGTTCAAACTTGGCATAATTTTGTATTATATTTTTAGTTAGAAAAGAAGACTTTCAGCACCAAGAAGTCTTACTTAAAACATAAAAAGAAATGTGCTTGGCTTCATGAGATCAGAATGTTGAAGTTTCCCAGTTTCTTGCTTCCAAGGCCCAGCAGAAGCCTGGAGGCCCACGTGTCCAGCGTCTGTGGGCTGCTGGACCACAAAGATGTGGACTGACAGTCACCCAGGAGAGCCTGAGGGGGTACTCCCTGCAGACCCAGCCCAGCTGGCTCCACGCCGCAGCCTGGGAGCCTGTGCAAGGAAGCCACACCCAGAGCCTCGCCCTCAGAAGCTACAGAACACGAGGGTGCGTCATCTCAAGACACGACGTCTGTGATCACTACCCCTGCCGCGAGGAGTCAGCATCCTCTGTGTCAGAGACAGACGGAGGGAACAACCTGTCACAGGGGGAGAGTTAGCCCACCCAGGCCTATCACCTCGTCAGAACAGGAGGCCAGTGCCTTCAGATCTCCCACTTTCCCCCTAGACCTCAAAGACTGTTCCAGACACGGACCTTGCTCACCTCAGCTACTGTGTACACCCACCCAACCCTTCACCCTGACTCTTTCCTAGGTCAAAACTACTGGAACGGCCTGCTAGTGTCCCTCGGTCCCCTCAGATCTCCATCTTCGGGAGAACAGCAGAGCAAACACCCTCACTGTTCCTCTGCCCACCCCACAGGGACGGGCAGGGGGGATGGCCATATGGACGATGAGTCCTGGTGGGCCCCCCCGGCCACGTCTGTACCTGCCAAACCCACTCACCACCCCTGCGCCTACAAGCCGCCCCTGGCTTTCCAGAAAAATCATCTCCTCAGGACGAGCTGTCTCGCCACCTCCGTCCCTCCCACCTGCCGTCAAGACGCTGATGAAACACTGTTCCTGGAGCCTCAAACGTCTTTGGGGAGAATGTTTTCCAGGAAAGACACAGTGAGGCAGCAGCCAAGCACGGGCCACTGCTGGGCTCTGGCTCATTTCTGCAGACAGCCTCCTGTTTGTCCAGCCGGTTGTGCCCCAGATGACCTGTCTCCCTGTGGCCCTGAGGGAGCAGGACCCTGCCAGCACCTTGACCTTAGACTTTGGGGCCCCAGAGCTGTGAGAGATTGAGTCGGGAGGAGCGTCACAGTCTCCTCGGCTTCTGTCCTTCGCTGCAGGCTCAGCCCTGCCACTTTGGTGGCCACCCTGCCCACACCAGGGCCATTTTAGAGTTGCCAGCTCCGTGCCCTGGGCTGTCCACCCAGGCATGCCCCTGCGTGGGCGCTGGCAAGCACACCCTGCCCTGTTCGGAAGACAGACTCCAGGGCACCGCCTCCCACGGCTGGAAAGTCAACGTGCTTTTCTTTGATTCTGTTCAGGGCGCAGGCAGCCTCCCTCTTCAGCCCACTGTGGCTCCCTGGAGTCGACGGCATGGCAGCAGCCCCAGGGGCAGATAGGGAAGAGCAGAGGGCAGCTGGGCAGAGCCACCAGGAAACACTCGAGGTGGTGAGGGCTGTACTGGATACATGTTCCCAGCACACTCTCACACACTCATACACATTCTCACACACTCTCACACACACACTCACACATGCTCTCACACAGAGGGTCTTCCCCCTTAGTCCTTAGGATGGTCACCAGAGGCCAGCCGACTGTGCATCACAAGCACATCCGCAGGAGCCTTGCACGTCCTCTGGGAATGACCAGCCCTGAACAGAGCAGCCCTCCGGCCCTCCACAGCCCCGGAGCCCACGGCCAGCTCCTGGCTGCGCTCCCCCACTCTGCGCTCCCCCACCTGCTGGGCGACGCCTGCCCAGAGCTGCCTTGGCCTGAGTGTCGCCCAACTCCCCACACCTGCAGAAGGTCCAGCTGTGCAGCCCTGGGGAAGGGGGGGACAGGGCCTGCCCCCAGCCACATACGACAGACTTCCCCAAGAGGTCACAGAAAATTCCAGCTGAATCTAAAGGAACAAGAATCAGGAGAAAGTTCTCACAACATACTCAGTTTTTTAAAAGTAGCTTGCAAAACCGTGGAGACTGGAGTCCCGGGTACAACCATTCTGCAATATCCTAGGCTCACGGAGTCCAGGCCCACCGGCCCACTCTCGGCTCCGCGGCTCCACCCGTGGTCCACCTCAGTTCAAATGTCCCTCTGGGGACATCTCCCAGCTCAGGAAATGGAGACCCTTCTTCCTGCGAGGAGACACACAGCCAATTAAGGCTGCACCTTAAAAATGAAAGCAGAACTTGCCCAGTTCCTGGGTGGCCTGTCCACGCTCCCGGAGGAGCCCTGCCATCTCCTTCCAGGGCTCAGGTGGCCTCGAGGGGCCCCCTGCTACCTCCTGCAGTGGCCAGAGTCACCCTTCAAGCAGGGGTTGAGTGATGGCCATCTCTCCCCACACCTTCTTCTCCCTGAGAGCAAGCTCCCAGCTGGGCTGCCCATTTGGAACCAACATGAAGCTGTTGCTCAGGGGACGCTGTCTGGACCATCATATTATGTGGGACCCATTTCTTTCTAGAAAACCCCTCCCTGGGAATGGAGTCGCCCTGTCCTGATCTGGTGGCCACTGGGCCGGTCGATCTTCCTCTGCTTCTCAGACAACTCCATAGACTCAGGCTTAAGACAGTGAGAATGTTGACAGGGGACAACCTGCCTGGTGGCCCAGGTTGGTGTGCACTGTGACTGTGAGGCCCAGGGCACACTCAGGGTCTGCAGGGTGGGGCCACCAGGAGAATGGGCGCAGGGTGGCTGGGGTGAGGGTGTCTGCAGAATGAGACCCTGAGCTCTGCTGAGGAGGCCAAGACCCTTGAGCCTGGAGGCCAGAAGCACAGAGATGGGCGGTCCTCTGCCAGTCCACTTGGCTCCCCCTCTTTGGGGAAGAAGTCCTCTGTGGCAGGCGGGAATCCTCTAGGAAAGGGCACTGAGATGTCAGCTGACCTGACCGGTCACCTCCTGGGAAGAGAATTTCCAAACCCAGAGAGGATCTTGCCAGCCTGTCACAAGTGCTACATCCCCAGGATACCCCAGGGCTTCCGAGGGCCACTCTCCGTGTGCTGGATCCAGGTCCTTCATCAAGACTAGTGACCACACATGCCAGGCAGCCGGTCAGACCATGGTTGATAGCCAGGTCGGTGCAGCGGCAGCGTAGAGGCTGCTGCGTAACTTCTCCTGTGTTCCGGTGCTTGACTGCGCACACAGTAAAACCTTTCCCACAACCAGGTCTGTGAAAATGTAGAAAATACCATTCATGCCCTTTCAGAACAAGTATCTGGTTAAAATCGGCCCCTTAGAAAAGGAAGAAAAGCAGCCTCCCTCATCTCCTGAGCAAGCATTGAGAAAAGCTACCGTATCCCTGAGTTATCGGCCCGCCTGGGTGGGCACAGAGCAGCCCCGGGAGGGCAGGCTGGGCGTGGTCACGCGGTTCTCCATGAAGTGCCTCTGCACCAGGAAGGTGACCTTCGAGGGGTGAAATTCAGATAGGGTTTATCTTGCAGATCCTTCTCAAGAGAACATTAAGCAAGTTAATGACTGATGTCTCTGAGGAGTTCCACAGCGCACTCAGAAATGGTTTCATGGACGTGGTTCTTAAAGGAATCCTGAGACCTGAGGGAGAACCCTGAGACTCAGGAGAATCCCATGGCTTCAACTCATACCCAAAATGTTCCTTGAGAAACTGAGACGCCATGTGGGTCTTTTTTAGCTGTCAATGGGTTTTTTCATTTTATTTATTTGGGGCCCCACACATGCCAGGCAAGCGCTCTACCACTGAGCCACAATCATGTAAAGGTCACAGTTTTGTTAGGAACTCTCTGGATTTACAGAAAAGAGGCTGAGCAAATAGTAGGAATATAACCTATTCACCAAAGAGAAGATAGATGTGGGTAGAAGATTTGCAGTATGTTCATTTTCCTGTTTTGTATTTTATTTTTTAATTGCTTTTTTAGCCTATGCATGGTGAATTCCATTGGAACTCTATATTGTAATTTGAAATCCTTCTCAAAATCAAATGCATTTGTCATTTACAGAGTCAAAGGGTGACAGGAGGCTGTGAGGAGAACAAGTGTCCCTGGTCCCTCCCCTCCTTCCCGTCTCCACTCCCAGAAGGTGATCAATCTTGGCAGCTGACTTCTTTCTGGTCTTCCATCCTCTAATAACAAGAATGTGCTGTGCTGCCTTATGAATGTGTCCCCCAGATTGTGTGTGTTGAAAACTTAGCCCCCAAATTCACGTTAGTGGTATTTGGAGGTGGGGCTTTGGGGAGGTAATTAGAATTAGATGAGGTCATGACAGCGACCCCACCAGCTGCCAAGCACCGCTGGCACCAGGCTGTTGGATTTTCCAGCCCCCAGAGCCAGGAGGAATCGGCTTCTTTACAAATCACCCAACCTCAGCTATTTTGTTTTAGCAGAAAAACGGCCAAAGACACACTGCCATTAATTGATGTGAAATTTTTGACATTATCTAATAATAAAAAAACAAACAGCACCCTGTGTCTTTCCCGACATGAGCCAGCCTGTCCCCAGCGCCACTCCCTCCCAACACCCAGTGCATGGTCAGTAGGATCAGCGGTCTGTGCTTACGTTATCTTGGTACATTTTGACACAATGTTCATGATCCACAGCTGAAGAATCTGGGTCCCCAAGATGTCCTTTCCTCTCCTATGCAACTTTTTGCTTTTCCTAAGGGTAATGACCACCTTATTTTTTCTGGCCTCTTGGTACTTGTGTAAAACTGGTTCTCACATCTGCCAGATCCCTAGAGAGACTGGCGGGGCTCCACCAGGTCCTTGCTCCCTCAGGCTCTCAGCCTGTCCTTTCTGCCTGAAGGTGCTGTGAATGCCTGTCTTCTCCTCCCTTGGCCCTGATTCCTGGCCCTTCCCTTCTTTGTGGTTTACCCCTTTGTTTTGGTGGAACACATCCTGTAGTATCCTCCAAATAGGAGTCCTCAGAAATTAAAAGAAAAAGAAAGTAATTTCTTTTTTTGAGAACTCCATGCCTGAAACTGTGTTCTCTGTCCTCCATCTAGGTTGGTGTGGCCCAGGATCCTAGGGGAGCAACAAGTTCCCCTAGAATTCAAGGCATTGCTCTGCTCTCCTGTCCGTTCCAGGGCTGCTTTTGTGAAGTTGCCTGCTGCTCTCCTGACTCCTGCTCCTGACCTGCACTCTCCGTCTGCAGACCTGAAGGGCCTTCTCTTCTTGCTGTAATTCCACAGTAGAGGCCCTGCTGGGGTCCCTCCCCATTCATTTTGCTGATTGCTGGCTTTGCCTTCAATCCAGAGGCTCAGACCGTCCGTCTCTGGACGTTTCTTTATCTGTTTTTTTTTTCTTTAAAGTAATTTCCTCTCCTCTATTTTCCTGCCTCTTCCTCGTCTGTGGAAGTCCTTTTGGACTGAGGCTCCGCATTTCTTATTATTGTCTCCTATTTTCTTGATCTTGGTGGCTGCCTATTTTCCTGGAGGTGGTGGCAGTTTTATGGTTCTTCTGTTACCACTTTTTAAAAATTTCTGCTCCCATTTTAATGTTTCAAGAGCTCTTTGTTCTCTGAATTTTTCCATTTCTTTTGTTTTATTTTTAGCTTCGTTCTAAATTTAGAGGTGCCATGTCTCCTTGCTTCTCTGAGGATGTGTGTGAGGGGTGTGTGAGGAGTGTATGTGAGGGGTGTGTAAGGTGTGTGAGGAGTGTATGAGGAGTGTGTGTGAGGAGTATATGAAGAGTGTGTGTGAGGTGTGTGTGCGTGAGGAGTGTGTGTGAGGAGTGTGTGAGGTTGTGTGAGGGTGTGTGAGGAGTGTGTGTGAGGTGTGTGTGAGGGGTGTGTGAGGAGTGTGTGAGGAGTGTGTGTGAGGAGTGTGTCTGAGTGTGTGTGTGTGAAGGGTGTGTGAGGGGTGTGTGAGGTGTTGTGTGAGGGGTGTGTGAGGGGTGTGAGGAGTGTGTAAGGTGTGTGTGAGGAGTGTGTGTGAGGAAGTGTGTGAGGAAGTGTGTGTGAAGAGTGTGTGTGAGGGGTGTGTGAGGAGTGTGTGTGAGGATGTGTCTGTGAGGAGTGTGTAAGGTGTGTGTGTGAGGAGTGTGTGTGAGGAGTGTGTAAGGTGTGTTTGTGAGGAGTGTGTGTGAGGAGTGTGTGTGAGGTGTGTGAGGTGTGTATGGGGTGTGTGTGAGTAGTGTGTGTGAGGATGTGTCTGTGAGGAGTGTGTGAGGAGTGTGTGTGAGGGGGTGTCCCTCCTGTCCCCTCTGCTGCTGTGCTTCTTCCAGGTCTCTCCCAGCAGGTGGCTTATCTTTCCTCAGGTCAAGGCCTCCCCTGGCTGCCATATTTAAGGGCGTCCATAGTCAGTGCTCCCTGCGTGGAGGGGGTCTTGGGGGGGGGGGGCTCAGTCACTCTGTAGAGGGTCCTCCCACACCTGCTGGTCTCTCCCCTCACCTGGGACCTCTGGCCGAGGGGACAGGTCCTGGCCTGGCCTCCTCACCTCTGCCCTGAGTCCAGAGGCCTGTGGGTAAGGTCTCCAGGGCAGGGAGCAATGGTCGCCCCGCCAGGGGAAGGTGATGGGGGAATCAAGCCCAGTGCCTCAGAGCATCTGGCTGTCCCCACCTGCCCAGGGCCAGCAGCGGCTCTGTGAAACAGAAACAAACCAGAAGAGAGAGCCGGAGGGGCCGGCAGCCCCCTCCGGGGGAAGTTCTCTCCTGCCGGGACGTGACCTGAGGAGTTCACCACCAAGGCGGGAGTGAGAGAGCCGCCCTGGGTGTGAGGGAACGTTCCGCACCCAGGGTAGCCAGAGCCAGGCCATCCAGAGAGGTCAGCCGTGAGTCCCGGTAAGATGGAGGCCGTTGGTCCCCTTCAGCTGCTGAAGTCTTCTCGCAGGTGCATTTCTCGAGGTTACTGATGGCTTGGCATTAGAGGTTCTGCCTTCTGAATGGTGGACAAATGCTGCTCCCACGTCAGATGACAGTGTCACTCTCGACCCCAGCCGTCTTGCCCACGACACAGACCGAGGCAGTGTGGACAGCTCCGTGTGACCCTGGCCCCTCGGGCTTCCCCACAGTTCCAGATGAGAGCGAGTGAGTCAGCTAGCACCGTGAGGCTGGAGAGCACTACCCAGGCAGCTTCTGCAGTCTCATTTGTCCTTTTATAGACACACCCGAGTCCTCTCCACATAGGCTCCTGTCCCCAGTCACTGCCTTCTTGAATCGCACGCACACCCCTACCGCCACCTCCGCCATGTCAGCCCCAAATATCCAAGTAACCCTGGTGCTGCAGCCGTCCCGCAGGCTCCAGCCACAATCTGGTTGGTGGCACCGTGTTGGGAAGACCACAAAGCTCACGATGGGCCCTGGGTGTTAGCTGCTTCTCCTAGTTCCCTCTGAAAGCCACTCATACAGGGACACAGGGTGCCACAATTGACAGAGCCTCAAATGCCCCTGATATCACTGCGAGTCCTGCCTGAGAGACCAGCCTCCAGGGGCATAGGTCCTGTTGATCGACAAGTTGTATAGACAAATAGGAGCTCAACTCAATAGGAAAATCAAAAACTGATTTTTGACAAAGCAAACGGATACCCCTTTATATTCTAAACTAGGTCTCACACTGGATAGAAGATGGTGTTTTAACTCTCTGACACCATCTTTCATCTGACCGTTTTCTTCTCACTCATCGCTGAATTGAATTAGTCACACTTACTGAGACTAGACACGATTTTTTGTAGTTACAAAGCCAAACTCAAAACTGTCTCTGAAATGCTTTTTATCCTTTTGCCTTTCATGTTGGCAAAATATTTCCCCATTTCCTATAGTTCTTCGTCTCTTTTCTGTTTTCTTTCATAACTTTCCTAATTAGGTCTCTTCTTTCAAGAGGAATATTGTGGGTTTGAAATTTAGAAAGTAACATGAATGACCCATTCCTACCAAACAGGACCCCCATTCAGAGGGAGCAGGGCTTGATTTTGGACTTTGAGGCTCCAGAACTGGGAGAGAATGGATTCTGTTGTTTTAAGTCACTTGAGTTGTGGTGATTTGCTGTGACAGTCCTGGGGAAAATACAACACATTCAGAGACCAAAAATATAGGGAAAGTGGGCACTGTCGGGGATGGGGGCGGTTGGGGTGTGGACTCCGGGCACAGCAGACGGGAGGGAAGGCCAGCAGCACCCAGTGGGAGGAACCAAGTGGGACTCTCACGGCCCAGCAGTGGCCTGCCCTCGGGGCACAGATGAGACAGCAGTGAAGCTGTCGTGGACAGAACACGGACAGGAGCCTGTCTCCCCATATGGTGTTGGGTGACAAGGAAAACACACACCAGCCCTCGCCCCAGTTCAAAGTCTGAATGTGAACCACCTGGAAGGCACAAAAACTCGGTGGGAACTAAGGGTCCAGAGGCCTGAACTCGCTGAGCCCCTTTGGGGCTCAGGAGAAGAATGTGCAGGTCTGTTCTGGTTGGCCCACCAGCAGCCAGGCCTCCCAAGAGTTCCAAAGAGCAAGGAGCTCACTTTCAAAAACCCTAAGTCACAGAAGGAAGGAAGACAATGTGACAAGAGAAAGCAGAGCTCTCAGCAGCTGAACCAGGCCAGTATAGACTTTAGCTGTCGAATGATCTGACATGACAGAGAATAAAGCAATTTAAGGACATCGAAGAAAATTAAAAGTTTGAATTAGATGCAAAAGACTAAAGCTATAAATAAGGAGCTTTAGCAAACAAAATTTAACTTTTACAAATAAATCCACAATAATTCAAATTAAAACCTCAATTAGACATAGCTAAAGAGAAAATCAGTGAGCTAGAAGACAGATTGGAAGAAAGCTCCAGTATGGGAATGTCACAAATCAGAAAAAAAATAAGGCATGAACATGAAGCTATTCATACTCTGGCAAGGGAAAAAAACAATTATACTATTGAAAGACACGATAGCTGAGTGCATTTCATGTTGGGATAAATAAAGATAAGTTCACAGACTAACAAATCATAGTGCAATTTTTAGTACACCAAAGACAAAGAAATAAAATCAGATTACTTTCAAAAGGATGACAAACTAGAGTGACAACAGATTTCTCAACAGCAATAAAGAAAGCCCAGGGCAATAGAATGATAGCTTCAATAAACTGGGAGAAAATAATAGTCAAATAAAATCGTATATCTGTGAGATTAAAAAAGAAGATAGTTTTCAAGAATGAGGGTAAAATGGGGTCATTTTTCAGAAAATCAAAAAACTGAGAAAATTTACTGCCAACTGACCTTCACTAAAGGAAAATATGATGAATGTACTTGAGGCAGAAGAGAAGTAATTGCACACTGCTGGTGTGGAATTTTTAAAACTCACAAGCAAAGACACATCTAAATATGCATATAAATCTAAACCTAAATTTACACATGGAACAACAATACTTTCTTGGAGGATTGGGGTTTTTTTTTTTTGAAAAAAGATAAATCTAATATAGCATTTGAGAAAAATAATTGGATTTGAAGTGGTCCAGTGTCTTTGAGTGTTCAAGATTTTTAAATAGTGGATTTTCACATTAAAGTTAATTTCTAGGGTAAGTATAAATAGAAGAGAAGTAGGATGTATAACCAACAAACTAGCAGAAGAGAAGACGATGAAATAGGAAACTCTTCACTAATAAATCCAGAGAAGGGAAAGCACAGAGCAGCCAAGGTAAATCAGAAGCAGGAAGGAAAGTGGGAGAAATAAACCAAATAAAAGTAGGAGAAATATACCAATAATCATACTTCTCAAAGAGGATGACAAACAGGTTGAAAAATGCCAATTATATTTTTTAAAACTTTTTTTAGTTATACATGGACACAATACCTTTATTTTGTTTGTTTATTTTTATGTGGTGCTGAGGATCAAACCCAGTGTCTCACATGTGCAAGGCAAGCGCTCTGCCACTCGGGGCTGGCAACCCCAGCCCCCAAATTATATTTTAAGATCAGTCTAGATTTTTTTAAAAATTCAATTGCCTCTATTTAGAAAAGACAGAATAAATTACACAACAACAAAAAGATTGAAAGTAAAAGCTTGAAAAAGCACACTGGGAAAATATTGAGCAAATAATAAACGAGGCTATGTGATCAGTAATAGATAAACTACGCTTCAGGCCAAAAAAGAGAAAGTGCCACTGAAGCACACAGAATGTGAAAAGTGCCGTTTATCAGGGTCGAGCTGCCTCTCCCCAGCCCAGAGCAATGGAGTGGGCCGTCTACAGACAAGACATCTGACACCTGGAGCAGAATACCTTTCTCTCCATCCTAAGTTGTTCTTGTTGGAGATTTTGGTCACAATGACACAGAAGCTGACTAAAAACAATGACAAATTAAAAATAGAGTTATTAACAAAATAGACAATGTAGAAAAGCAGAATTAAATGTAGAAAACAAAAACTGACAAAACAACAAAAAATAAACAAAGATATTCACTTATTAGAGTAGGGGATTTAACATATTTCTCTCAGTAATTAACTGACCAGACAGACAATAGGCAACCCCAGGGCTGTGGCAGGGAAAACACAAATAGGCCTGAAGTATCGTGTAGTACCAAAAAAATGGAGCCCGCCAAAGGGACACAAGAGCAGCAGGAAAGGCTCTCACCGGCCAAATCTAGGAGATTGAGCATCCGCAGGAAAAAAAAAAAAGGTAATAATGGATTATTATCATGTAATTACTCTCAAGTGCACTCAAGGACATAGAAAACTGCAAATCCAATTATTTCTCTCTCAAAAGACATATTTACATATGTTATATTTCTTTTAAAAAATAATTCTCTGAAAAATTATTGTTTCAGTCAATTTTTATTTAGATTTATTTGCATAATTAGTTGTGTATTTGCTTATTATTTCTTTCAAATTTCACACCATCCATATGTGATAGAGGAATAATAGGAAGGTGGAAAGTGGAAATCTTTTATGTAAGTTAATTAATAATTAACTTGGTAATTGATGAATTAACTAATAAAAGAGAAGGAAAAGCTCTCCCCGAAAATAGAACGCCAGCTAATAAATCTAAATTTATCATTGTTTATTCACTAACCCAGTGATAATTATTCAGCAAAAATCAGCAGATGTTAATTCAGGATGAGGAAAATGTAAGAAATAAAATATCTGTAAAATCTCAAATTATCTCTCCATGGGTATTTATCAATAATTGATTAATCAATAATCTCATCATGCATACTTATTAACTAGTTGGACAGCAGAGCAGGCTACAATACCATTTTAAGCAAGTAATGAATCCAGTTAGTAGGCCCAGTAACAGCATTCACGGCCAACACGCACCCAGACAGAACACACAAAAAAGACACAGCTTCCCCTCCGTGACGCCAAAGAGCATCCCCGGGTCAGTTCCTGAGAAAACACCAGACAAGCATGAGGTGGGAGACACAGCACCAGATAACAGGCCTGGCTGCATCAAAGACGCCAAGGTCCCCATTCATAACAGCCTCAAACGAACAAGAAACCCGAGGAGTAAGCCTACTGAAGGAGGTGAGACTTCCACAGAGAACTGTGGGCACTGAAGAAAAGAATTGAAGAAGTCACTAGAAAACGGAAGACCTCCCACAGTCGTGGATAGGCGGAATCAACACTGTTAAAATGGCCATACTACCAAAAGCCACAGAAGATGCAGTGTCATCCCCATTAAGATACCGATGATATTCTTCAGAGATCTAGGAAAAAAGAGTCCTAAAATTCATTTCGAAGAACAAAAGGCCCAGAATAGCCAAAGTAATACTAAGTCAAAAAAGCAATCCTGGAAGCATCACAAAACCTGAGTTCTAATTGTGCTATAGAACCATAATAACAAAAACTACATGAAAACTGCGTAAGAACAGACAGGCCAGGAGAACAGAATAGAAGACACACAGCTAAACCCACACAGATAGTCATCTGATCCTTAACAAAAGTACCAAGAACACACTGGAGAAGAGATACGCTTTCTAACAAATGGAGCTGGGAAAACTGGTCATCCACGTGCTGGAGAATGTGACTAGATGCCTCTCTCTCATTCTGTACAAAAGGCAACTCGAAATGGATCAAAGACTTAGGAATTAGACCAGAAACTATGCAATCCCTAGAAGAAACTGTACCATCAACACTCCAACATATAGGCACAAGCTACAATGTCTTCCATATGACTCCTAAAGCGCAGGATATAATACTAAGAATCAATAAAATGGGATAGCAACAAGTTTGAAGTTTCTGCTTAGCAAAGGAAACAACTAAGAATGTGGAGAGAGAAGGTACAGAATAGGAGAATATCTTTGCTAGCTCACTCTTCTGACATACGATTAATACTGAGAATACATAAAGAACATAAAAAATTTACCTCCAAAAATCCCCACATGTAATACAATTAGTGAAAATGAACTAAATAGACACTTCTCAAAAGAAGAAATACAAAAGGCAAAAAAAAAAAAAAATGAAAGAAATGTTCAACGTCTTTAGGAATTGAGGAAATGCAAATCAAAACTACACTGAGATTTCATCTCATTCCAATTGGAATGACAGCCATCAATAAGACAAATAATAATAAATGCTGGAGAGGATGTAGAAGGAAAAAAAACACTTTTTACACTGTTGGTGGGACTATAGATTAGTAAAACCACTGTGGAAAACAATATGAAGATTCCTCAGTCTCCTAGGAATAGACTGCACGGCCCCCTTATGATCCAGCTATACCTCTCCTCTGTACTTATCCTGAGGAATTAAAACCATCTTACTACAGTGATACAGGCATATGTTTATAGCAGCACAATTCACAATAAACAAACTATGGAACCAGCCTAGATGAATGGATAAAGAAAATGTGGTCTATATACATATTGGAACTTTATTCAGTCTAAAGAAGACTGAAATTATCCAGGAAAATGGATGCAACTTGAAAACATCGTGTTTAGCAAAATTAGCCCAACTCAGAAGGTCAAGGATCGTACACTTTCTCATATGTGGAAACTAGAGAGGTCAAAAGAAAAGAAAGGTGGAGGAAATCTCATGAAAATCCAAGAGGTCAGTAAAATAGAGGGAAGAGACCAAGGAGAAGGAGGAGGGAAGGGGAAGGGGAGGTGCTCGGGCCTGACACACCAAGTCACAGTGTTGTATCAGGAGCTTGGTGACTAGGCAACAGTGGATCCTACCGTTAGGGTCAGCTGCAACGCACCAACTAAAAATATGGGGCCAAGGGGAGAGGACGAGGGGAAAACTAGAATGTCAAGGTCAGGATAACACCAGGAACAGGTTGAAGGAGACTGAAGAGGCAGGGCTCCCAAATGCCTGTGCGACCCCTCCACCCGGCCTGTGAAGGGCATTGTTGGACAATTGGATGGGTCTGGAAGATGGGATGGTGTAATGCACCAACGTTAATTTCCTTGGAGAGCTGACCTTGAGTGTGGAAGTGCGTCCTTGCCATGCACACTGAAGTATTAGCGGGTAATGAACCGTCACATTGCTCCTTCTTCTCAGTGCAGACTCTGCCAGCAGATTGGAGCTAACCCATGGCCAAGACCTCTTTGCTATTCCGGAGCTACATTCCCTTGAAGCTCCCTTCCACCTCCATTTTCTTGCTATAATGAGCAAATTTCCTAATGTCAACAAATGCGCCGTGGAGAGGTGGGGATTGAATGTGACTCTCCAAACACCCAAGGTCAACTCTGGCATGTGCTGATATGGAAATAAGAAGGGAAAGCGAGACTCTCAGGAGGAAGGGAAACAGTCCCTGAGAGTATAGCTGCCCCCTCCCCTCCCTTTGCAGGTCACCCCTTGCCTGTGACTGAGGCTTCCTCTGCAGGGACTGAGTCACTGTGACTCTTGTGCTTTAAAGGAGCGTGACCCTCGGCAGTGTGGCCTCCCACACACCAGGCACAGCGCTGAATTCTCCGTCAGAGGGGAACCCCTGCCCCCTCCTAGACAGCAGAGGAAACCCGTGTCTGCCAGCCCAAGTTCCAACTCAGGCCACCGATTTCTCTGCTGTGACACCAGGGACAAGTGACTTCCTCTCGTCATCCAGGAAGCAGGTTAATTTAAATGACTGTCCCAGGAGGTGGTTAGGGGGCTCTGGGCAGCAGCACAGGGGCCCTGGGCACAGTACTGGTGTGCCTGCTGTTTCCCCACATCATTCCAGACATGAAAAGATGGTGTGAGCCTTTAAGAAACAGTGTTCTGCGTAAAATGAATATCCATGCGGTTCTGCCCCTGCCCACAGAAGTGGCCCTGTGTCTCCCGGGGTCTTTTTGTTCCCTTGCTTTATGAATGATGCATTCCTCTGTCATCAAAGACCTTCCCGCCCACACTGCGCCTCCCACCTGGGGCCGCCCTCCCAAGAGCGGCTGCACTCTGAATTTGCTCGTGGGGCACAGAGCATCCCTGGAAGGCCCCAGGGGTCTGGGGCAGAGGCTGTCTCCAGGAAGAGGAGCTGGGTGGGTGGTCTTCCTCCAAGCCCCTACCACCACTTGCAACTTTGGAACTTTGAACCACGTGAGTCTCAAACATTTTTTTTTTTAATTAATTAAGGTTTGAAGACATGATTTTTATTTGGTTAAATTCTAGTTCTACAACTTTTAAATCACCTCACCATCCAGTCACTTGAATTTGTCCAAAACTAAGTAAATATTAAAATTTTTCAGAGCTGAGTTAGCAGTCAATTAAACAGTGAACCCAACGCACCAAATGTTCAGGTGTCCTCCAAGAGAAAGTGCCGCGTGCCTTAAGACTGAGTGAGAGCATGGACGTGTGAGGAAGAGCAGGCCCAGAAGGAGCAGAGGCTGGAGCTGGCCAGGCCTCGAGGAGGCCAGGGAGAGGCTGTCTCGGGATTTGTGTGTTTGATGGACAAATCTGAAGTGAACCCACCACCAGTAGACTCTGCGTTGGCTTGGGGAAGGTTATGGTACCATAATGATGATGATCTTCTCTCATGGGCAGCAGTCTTGCCCGGGCTTGTATCAGGTAGAGGTGCACAACAGACCAGGAATTGTGTGTGTGTGTGCGTGCGTGTGTGCAAGCCTAAGCGTGAACTCTGTGATTCACAAACAGGCCAAGCAGACAGGCCTTCAGGGAACCCAGACATGCCTGTGGAAGGAAACCCAGAAAGGGAGTGAGAGGGGAGGCCAGTGAAGAAGCAGAGCTGGTCGAGGACCCGAGCGCCTGCCGGAGGGGCCGTCAGGCAGAGATGCTGGTTTCTGAGCACGTTAGCTGCCTGTGGGTTTGTAAGGAGGCAGCACCCCGTGATGCCACCTGCTGGGCTGGGGTGCCCAAGAGCAGCGCCCTGTCTGGAGTATCAGGCAGTCGAGAGAAGGCGGGAGGAGAGAACCAGCCAGCGCAAGCAACACACCCCAAACTGAGTGCTCCCGGAAGCTCCCTGTCCCCACCTGGCAGAGGGACGAGCAGGGACGAGGCACGCAAGGGACCTGCACCTCCTGTTCTCCCCTCAGCCTCTCTGCACCCCTGTAAGTGACGCATCGCTTTGCTGAACGTACTTCATACCCAAGGATGTCTGGACAGACCCCGGGACCCCACCTGCAAGGGATCAGGAACAGGGACGTCCTGGCCCACACTGGACCAGGCAGCAGGCCCCCCTTGGGCACAGATGAGTGCCGCCAGGGGAGGAATGATGTCCTTGTCATGGGTAACAATGTTGCTGTGTGTTGCTGTCATGTGTTCCCCAGGCGTCCCTGTCCACCTTGCCCTGTAAGATGACGCACAGAGGGAGGCATCCCCACCACCCGGTGTGACCTATGGAACTCTGACAACAAGAGCCTCCTACCTGGGTGAAGAATGGGAACCTCCTCCCAGGAGACCCCCAGGGCCGGCCCCATGCAGCCCTCCCCCACCCCAGGTGGCCGTGGGCTCTGCTGCTGTGGCAAAGGCGTCCTCACCCTTCCCAGGCTACCACCCAGAGGGGTGTCCTCGGCCACAGATTCAGTCCCACCCACTTTCCAGAATGCGGTCAACTTTAAAGTGTCTTAACAGATTTCCGTCATTCCCTCTGTCCCCCACAAGGTACCTAATGAGGAACTCGGGCTTAGACCCCAGGGCTCCCGGGTGGGCGTGGGGGTGGGGCACACACGTGTCTTTTGAGTCCACTCTGGTGTGCCGAGCTCCCACTCAGATTTGCCGTGATCTCCTGCGAGGTACAGCCGTGTCTCCTCCCGCCCCCGTACCCAGGGCCCCTTGGAAGAGCACAAGGGAGGACAAAACCAGAACGTCCCACGATGACTCCTCTGCTCCGTCCCTGACCACACCCATGGCAGCCTCAAACAGGAGCCCCAGGGCCACCAGTCCCCATGACACGCCCGGCCTTCTCCTTGGCCAAGCCAACCCCGCTGGCCAGGCCCAAGCGCTGAGGTCTGGGGGTCACCACAGGCTGGACACCCTGGTCCTTTGGGTTGTTAGAAACTCCCGGGGGTCTCTGAGAGCAGGCTTCCCCGACGCTGTCACGGGTGACGGTCCTTGTGCCCCGCGGACTCCTGGCTCTGTTTCCTGGGGCACAAAGCAGGTGCAGCAGGAAACGCCAGTGGCGTCACCTTCGTCCTTGGATGGCAGGTGCTTTTGCCCAAAGAGCCCAAAGAGGGTCTTTTCCTTCCTCTTTTGCTGCCGTTCTTTAATTTTATTAGAATCTGGGCGTCCACATGGAGGGTCTCAGGCCCACCCAGAGGCCTCTCATTGCAGTTTCTCATGGTTTCAAATTTCAAGAAGTTCCCTCGAGGTCTTACTTTTAGAGACATTTATACCCGTACTTTGGATCCTCTTTGTCTAGCTCATTTTCCAGTTTCTTGCCAATATTTTCTTCCTCTTCATTTTCTTCTGACTTGACGGGCTGCCCTCCCACTCTCCGTTTCCTCAGAGCCAGCTTCACCTTAATGATGAATGAGTTTCTTCCTTACTTCTGTCTCCTGAGTTCCCTTATCTCATTCTGGCTCTTGCTTTTTTATATCTTGCATAACTTTTTAGGTGTCTTTAGTTCACTTTGAAAAGGCACGCTACAGCTTTGGACTGATTATTTTTGCATGTTTCCCTGGGAATCTGTTCTGCTTCTTATGTAAATAAGTTTCTATGGTAACTTTCTGTGGAATTTGGTTTCGATGACTTTCTGCTGCTCAACTTTGGGTGAATTCAGCTAACCTGTTTTTAGAATTGTCTTTATGTAGTATTGTCCTGGTCTATTTTCTGTTGCTATAAAAGAATACCTGACACTTGCTAATGTATAAAGAAAAGAGGTTTCTTTAGCCTGCAGTCTGGAGGCCCCAGAGCAAGGTGCCTGCTCAGCTCATAATGGCAGATGGTGTTAGGGGGAGACTGTGTTTGAGGTGTGAGGGAGACATGGTGACATGAGCGGCAGGCAGCACAGGACCTCCTCACTCCCGGGAGCTCATCAAGGTCCTTCAAGGACTGTATTTACCCCTTCAGAGGTCTCGGGCCCCATGACCCAATCTCCTTCCTGTAGGACCCACTCCTTCTAGCACTGATCCTTTGGGGGACTCACTCAAATCATGCCTACCCCATGGCAGTGGCAAACACATACATGCCCATGCATGTGTGTGTGCAAACACACATGCACACTCATGCACACACGCACACATACATGCACGCACATACATGCACACATGCATGCACCCATTCGCACACACACGCACACACAGTTGCTTTCTGAGATTTCTGGCCGTTTTCTTGCCCTGATTTTATCTGTCCCTCTTTCCTGGTCCTCCTGTGTCTCTGTGATTCTGATCAGCAGAGTCTCCCTGTGTGGTCCTGTCCTTTCTCATGACCACAATGGCCAGACTGTCCCCAGGGACCAGGCTGTGGCAGCTCCTCCACACCTAACAGGGCTCCAGGCGGCCCCTCCACAAACACGGATCCTCAGTGGGCCCCGCGCGTCTCACTGGCCCACGGCGCTCCCAGTGGGCAGCTGTGGCTGTTGCATGGGCCCCTGCTCTCAGGCCTGCCCAGCACCCTGCTTTATGTCCCCCTGGAGGCCGTGGGCCGGCCTGGACGCTGCCGGGAGTGCATCCTGGGCGACTGGATCTCGGAGGTGACCAGTCCCTGCCGTGGGCTTCTTGCACATGTTGCCGGTGGTTTCCATGCTGCTGTCCAGAGGCTGTGTCTGTTCCTGGTGAGATTCAGGAAGGTGAAAACTCTGCTGCCTCTCGCGGCCTTCTTGCAAGAGACGAGCAGAGAGCCTGATGGGATCCTGCGACTGGCGAGTGGATCCTGCGGGGCCGCACCAGGCTGCGCCCCACCCAGACGCGCTGTCCTTCCGTCCTCGTGTTGTAGATGGTGAAACAGGCTCTGGTTGATTTGCTGTGGCTGGAGCTGGAATGCAAACCTGATTTTAAAAATGTTTATAAATCAGTTTTACCTTGTTTTTCGTGGAGACAGGATGGAAACATGCACTTTTGACTCTGGCCTCCCCTCTCCTCCCGCTGCGCCTTGCCGCCCTTTGCCTGGGACCTCACACGTTCCTGTAGTGGTCACCGCCGTCTTTGCCCTATCTTTACTTTTATCTAAAACACTCACTGCTGGCTCTTTAACGGCATCGCCACCTGTTGCAACAGGCTCACGGGTTGGGGCTGCTGGTTAGTAGCTTCACCTACATCTCCCCAGAGCCAGGCGGCTCTTACCCTGCCTTCTTTTTAGAGGGAAAACCAGCGTGTGGCATGAGAACGTCATTCCTGGGTTCGTGGCTATTCTGCCGGTCTCCTAGCTGTGTGTGTCTTCCTTTTAAGCTGAAGTGAAGTTCGTTCTAAACACAGCTTGCTTATGGATTTGATTTACTCCATTGCCATCTAGATTCACAAATTACGTTAATTGGCCCCGAAAAGAATTTAGGAATGCACAGAGAAGGCTGTGTTTTATTATTGGAGAGAAAAGGAATCGTGCCAATTTTTTAAAATGCCTTCACATTAATGATGAAGTAAATTAACCGGGAGTCTTAGGATTCCAGAAATGCCCTGGCGCAGACGGGTTCTGCTTGGAGTCACCGCCTTTCATGGGGCTCCTCTGATCAGAGTTGAGGCTGCAGACTGCGGGGCACCGGCCCTGCTCCCTGGAGTCACCTCCTGCCGGGGGGGGGGGGGGGGGGGGGGGGGCTTGTTGGCAGGCACAGCTGCTGCCCACCCTCTGGGGTCTGAGAGTGGCCCAGGAACCACGTTTCCCCCAGAGTTCTCCAGTGCTTCACAGAGATGGTCAGCAGAGCGGGAGATGGCTAGCAGACTCCCCGGGGACGGTGCACCACGGAATGCTGGGCTGGGGAGGGGAGGTGACGGCCTGGTGACACTGCACAGGGAGGGTGACCTCAACCCAGCCCTCCTCAACCCAGCCCAGCTCAGAACGGCAGCCTCCTGCCCTGACGGTGTGCTGGGAGGCTCCTACCTTTCTGCTCGGTCCAGCAGGGCTGCAGCCACTGAGGTTTCCAGTGCGGACGTGGGAGGGGTGGGCTCTGGGAACTCAGATCCCCAGGTAGCCTCGATTGGCCTGACGTGACGGAGCCCCATGGATGGCTTCACCCACAGACATTACTGTCTGGCAGTGAGATCCAGGGTCAGCAGGGCTGGTTCCTTCCGGTGGCTTCCTGTCCCCTCCAGGCCTCGCTCCTCGGGTAGGGACCCCTGTCTTCTCCCTGTGGCTCTTCGCATCATCTTCACCCAGGCCTGTCTGGTTTTATGTCCAAATATTCTCTTTTTATAAGGACATCATATTGGCCAGATGCCAACCTGAATGACCTCTTCTTAACTCCATCAGAGGCGGAGGTCATATTTCCAAATTAGATGGCCTTCACAGGCATCTGCAGAGGCGTCCGACCCACCTGTAACAGCCGCGGGTAACGTTGTGCGTGAGCTTCACCTTCAGAGATGTGGGCCGCAGCCTTTCAGAAGCATCCCCTGAAGCCGTGGCAGTTGTTACGTGTTGCCTGCCCCCGCTGATGCCCAGGGCTGAGCTGACCTCGCCGCAGCAAGGCGATATTTTGGCTCAGACAGTCTCCTGCGAACCCTCGGGGCCTGCTGTTATTGGGAAGGCTGATTAACAAAGATGTGACCAGGCCTGAGGTCAGTCTGGTGGGTGCAGCAAGAGACTGTTCCCCACCTCTTGGTGCCCGTCTGGGTGAAGTTCTGGACCTGGGGTTTGGCTTCTGGTGGGAAGACTGGGAGGAGCTATCCCTACCCCAGCCCCTGCTCCTGTACCCCTTCCCCTCACTGGGCTCCATGTTTCTCGGGTCCCCTGGATTCCTGCTGTCCCTGCACAGGGCCAGGGAGTTGGCTTCTCCAGCACATGCCCTGTTGGGCACCTTCCTTCTCTGCCCATGTGAGGTCTGCAGAGGACGCGAAGGGGACTCACAGCCTCCCCTGGGGCTGAGGGCAAAGGAGAGGTTCTAGCTTGAGGGCAGTTGCAGGGGGGTGCAGCAGAAATACTTCTGAGGTTTCCAAGTGTGCGGAATTCCGAGGTCCACGGCCATTCTGCGCATCGCCATCTACTGCACGAGGGTTATTCCACACTGAACTGGGCAGCTTCCCACCACCCACTCCGCCTCCTGCAGATTCAGTAACCAGCCTCACCTTCCACGGCGCACACCAGCCAGAAACCTGGGGGACTCCTCCTTCCCTGTGGCCCCGCAGCCAGGCAGGGTCTGGTCCAAAGCTATGGCCCCTCTCACCACCTGTCTCTTCCCTCGCATGATTCCTGCCACCTTCATCCAGCCCTTTCTTAACTCCTGAGCGACTACAACAGCCTGCCACCTGCACCCCTCCCCGAGCACAGGAAAAGCAGCCCCATCACCCCTTCCAGCAGGATCAAGCCCTCGGATGGGGTTGCAGGCCTGAAGAGGGGCAGCTCCTACTCTGCTCAGCCATCAGACCTCAGGCAGCCTACTCCAACCCTTGGTGCCCTGTTGCTTCATCTGTAAACTAAGGAGATAGAGGATAATCAGATCCTCATCACAGGGCTGCTGTGAGGGTTAAATGAGATAATCTACGTAAACCACTTAATACATGCTTCGTCAAATGTTAGATTCTTCCCAGTGCCTCCCCAGCCATAGCTCTGTATTTCTTTTACAGAATAGTTACATGTTTTCCTCACCTCCTACAGTAAGAGCCTGCTGAAGGTGGGGGGTCTCTCTTCATCACGTTGCACACCCCCTACCTTGGATCATGCCCTGCAGGTACTTGATCCTCCATGAATATGTCAAAGATGGATGTATGGAAGAATGGCAGGGTGGTGGATCATGGATGGGTGGATGGATGGGTGGATGGATGGGTGGATGGGTGGTGGATGGATAGTGGATGGATGGATGGATGGGTGGGTGGGTGGGTGGATAGATGGTGGTGAATAGATGGGTGGATGCATGGATGAATGGATGGGTGGATGGATGGATTGATGATGGATGGATGAATGGTGGATGGATGGATTGATGATGGATGGATGAATGGTGGATGGATGGTGGATGGATAATGGATGGATGGTGGATGGATGGATGATGGATGGATGGATGGGTGGATGGATGGATGGTGGATGATGGATGGATGGATAATGGATGGATGGTAGATGGATGAATAGTGGATGATAGATGGATGGATGGTGGATGGATGAATAGTGGATGATGGATGGATGGTGGATGGATGGATGGTGGATAGATGGGTGGATTGATGATTGATGGAGGAGTGGATGGGTGGATGGATGAATGGTGGATGATGGATAGATGGATGGATGGATGGATGGTGGATGGATGGATGGATGAGTGGATAGTAGATGATGGATGAATCTACCTTGCACTCCAACATTGAACCCATTAAAGGTTTTTGCCTCATCTGTTTAGTTTAAGATGTTCAAATTTATTTTGGGACTAGTATTCATCACCTATAAGTGTTAGATGACTAAGGGGAAAGTTTTAGAAAATTAATATGTTGACAATAAATGTTGACCCTGTGGAAATATTACAGTGTTTGCTCTTTTCTTCTGAAGTAATAGTGTCCTTCTTAAGAAAAAAAAATTCTTTTAAGAAATTCTTTATATAAAAGAACATGATTTAAAAACAATAAGTGTTCTGTATTGTATAAATTACAATTTTTATATCCCAGTTATGTATTATTATAATAATAATAATGCCTAACATTAACCACAGTTTTAACATAATGATAAAACTATTAGAATCACCTTCAAGCTAATTTAAACAAGGGAAGACTTATCTTTAGACTAGAATGATGTCAAAATATTGTTTTGCAAAAATTTATTATTAATATCTGCCTTTGTCAATTTTATGTGCCACCTTGGCCAGGCTGTGGTGCCTCATTGTTGGTCAAACTCCATCTAGTTGGTGTGAGAGGTTTTTAAAGATGTGATTAACATTTAAGTCAGTAGTTTTGTGTAAAGTAGATGACCCTCCATAACGTGGGTGGGCCTCATCCAATCAGTTACAGGCCTTAGGAGAAAAGACTGCATTCCCTTGAGGGAGGGGGAGGTCTTGACTGTCGCATCTACTTCCCTGGGTTTCCAGCCTGGTAGCCTGTCCTGCAGAACCTGGGCTTGCCCCTCTCACAATCACGTGCTCCAAGTCCTTACAATAAATCCCTCTCTGTAAGTATATTCATCCTGTTGGTTGTGTGTGGGAGGCCAGAGGTGCTTAGACACATCTTTGTGTCCAAAGCTGCTGCCCCCCTTAATCTTCATGGGATGGGATTTTCCCCAGAACTTTTTGTTCCCCAATAAAAGTCCACTCCCTGGTGTTCTCTCTCTCTCTCTCTCTCTCTCTCTCTCTCTCTCTCTCTCTTTCTCTCTCTCTCTCGCTGGAGGCTGGAGCTAGGAGAAGCCGTCCTGGGGCTGGATTAAAGGTGATTAGAGTCTGTCTCTTTAATTCAAAACTCCCTCAGGATTTCTCACTCCTGAACCTTCCGGTGCTGGCTGCATCTTAAAGTTGTGTCTCTGAGGTACCCCGATTAACACATCATCTTATAAAATCGTAAATAAATGAGTGAGTGTGTTTTTAAATGCATAAATAATTAAATTTAACTTGGGAACATTCCCGTTCAATAACCCAGCCTGGGCCCTTGGCAGCTTGTCTCAGCCTGAGGCTTCTGGGCTGCCCATCATCAGGTCCCACCAAAACCATCGAAATGGCGTGAACCAGGATCCCGTTCTTTCCAAGGATCGCCGAGGGTTTTGGAGTCTTCGTGTGGTTCTCTCTCTCTCTCCCGCCGTGGTCTCCTTGTCAGAAGGCCAGTCTTGCTGCAGTGGGCAGTCCCTCTCCAGTGGGACCCAAATGAACTAACTATATTTGCAAGGACTGTACTTCCAAGTGGAGAGGTCATGTTCTGAGGTTCTGGGGTCAGGCCTTGACATCTTTGGGGGCATCAAATTCCACCCACTCCAGGGGATATGCGCGGTTGTTTTTCGGTGACAGTGGTAAAGTCTGTATCAGTATAAATGTCACCCTGGTCAGGCACTGGAAGCGCCTTGAGTCACTCACAGGGACACCCTGCCACCTTCCATAAGGGGAAGCTGTCACCCTGAGGACGAGACAAGGAGCTCTGCCCAGACGCACAGCCCCTGGGAGGCCTGGGCATGTGGGGCGGCACAAACCCTTCTCCCTGGACAGGGGAGGGCTCTGCCAGGCTCTGCCTCTCTCTAGCCAGCCTGGCCGATTCTTACCCCAAACCAGATGGACTCTGGGACACCCCCTGCTGCATTTGTCCTGCAGGGCGGACCAGGGGCTCTACCAGGGCGGGACGGAGGGGCTGTACATTTAGGGGCCCGATGATAGACCCAGCCCCTCCTGGGTGTGAGGGGAGCAGAGAACACGTGGGGACAAACCCCAGCCATCTGAGTGGCCATCTCGGGGGCAGTCCCAGGGCTGGGCCTCGACCAACCCGACAGTTCTTCAAGCCCTGCCCAGGATCTGAGCCCAGAGCAGCCATCGCTGTCCCTGTGGTGACAAGGTAGAAGGCAGTGACCTTGGGACTGGGCTCTCCAGCTTCCTTCCCCAGGAGAAGGTCCTTCTGCAAGGAGAGCAGGGGACATCGGGCCAGGGACAGCAGACCCTGAGGGCAGCCCCGTCTCCCTGAGCTCCTGCCCCCTCCCCCCCTCCCCCAACCCTGCAGGAAGCCAGGAGCTCTCGTGGAGCCCGGGTCCCTCCCTGGCTCACCCTGTGACCTTCGCTCCTGCTGAGGTCTGCAGGACAGCTGGCCCAAGACCTAGACACGTCTGCCCCAGATGGCCACCCCGCCCCAGGCACACACCCCTGCCCGCCAGCACGGGCCCCTCAGCATGCCGGCCTGGCGGACACTTAGGCGTGATAGACTTTAATTTGAAATGCAGTCACAGTGATGTGAGTTCAGCCAGCCAGGGGGATCTGACTTTTATTGTATGAAGCTTCCTGTTTTCCCACTTCGAAAGCCCCCCAAATCCTTGTCATTACAGCTGTCCCCCCAGCAGGGCAGACATCCCCCAAGACCCTTTGCAGACATGAATATCTCCGGCCTCCCAGAGGCTGGGGCAGCTGTTTGGAAAGGGCCTTTCCTGAGGTTAAGACCCACCCCTGGGTTCTCACTTATCCCCTTCTCTTCCCACAAGCCTCTGTCCCCAACCCCCACCAAGAGCTGCCCCTGAGGGGGATGAGTCACAAAGGAGAAGGAGCAGGATGGGGGGACCCTGCCCTCGGCACCAGGTGCTTTACTGTGGGGCCTGTCGCCGAGCACTGAAGAAAGAGAGGTGCCTGGAGAGTCCCGGATGCAGCAGCCGCCCAGAGCCCAGCCGAGCACGTGGCCGGCTCTGCCCAGAGGCCAGGTGGAGAGCTGCCAAGCCTCCTGCCCTCCCCCTTCCTCCTGGGTCCTCGCTGTCCTCCCTGGACCTTGTGTAAGTCGGGATACTCAGCTCTGACGACAGCTGGGGCCAGAGGCACCAGGGTCCAGCAGGGGCTCACCCCACCAGGCCCTTGTTGGCATCCCCCACCCCAGGCACCTCGGGGGAGTATTAATAATACGGAAACACCCAGCTAGCCTGGGAAGGGGAGGGGTCCAGGTCAGGCCCTGGTGGTCACCATCCTCTTGGCCTGGAGAGGTGGGTGTGATTAGTCACACAGGCTGTGGATGGCCCTCAGTGGGGGTGGTGGGGGTGGGGACATTTTGTATTGCCACAGGGGAGGGGGTGGTGACAGGAATCTCGCGGGTGAAGGTCAGGGATTCTAGTAAACACTCTGGCACACAGGGCAGCACAAAGACCTGCCCGGCCCACAGCTCCATCGTGCCGAGAAAACTTGACCCACAAGATCTTTCCACCTTTTCCTAAGTTAGCACAGACTGCTCCTGCCAGTTACTCACAGGCTCATGTGGTTGGTGTCTACTGAGTGCCACCACGTGCCAAGGACTCTTCCAACACGGGGGATCTTAAAAGGAACCTGACAGACGAGTCCCTGCTCACCTGGAGCTGAGGTTCCAGGGGGTTGGGTGGAAGACGGAAACAAAACGAATAAGTAGAAAGGCCCGCGGTGACAAGGGCCGTGGAGAGAACTGCACTGGGGTGGTGCACTAGGTGGTGCACTGGGGAAGGATGAGACTCTGGTTCTGATCTCGTGGTCAAAGCGGCCCCCGGCAGCAGTGACATTTCTGAAAGACCTGAACCACAGGAAGTGGCCAGACAGATCAGGAGGCAGTTCCCTAAAAAAAGAACAAAGAGCTTCTGTGGAGACTTCAAGGTAGAAGGGGCATGATGTGTCTGAGGAACATATCAAAGGCCAACAGAGGGAGGGAGGAAGAGGGCGATGTGGGGGCTTCTGTACACCAGCCAGGGACCAGGGGCTCCACCTCTCCTGGTGCAGGGGGGTCTCCTGGAGGAGTCAGGAAGGGGGCCGGTGAGCCCTGAATTGTTTCTGAAGATGGCCCCTGCCTGGGACAAGGGACCACAGAGGAGTTACCGGTTGACTTTTGTCCTCCTTCAAAAGGAAAGTGGGCCTTCTGGCCACCTCACTCCTCAGAACGTGAGCTTACGGGCTGGGGATGTGGCTCAAGCGGTAGCGCGCTCGCCTGGCATGCGCGCGGCCCGGGTTCGATCCTCAGCACCACATACCAACAAAGATGTTGTGTCCGCTGAGAACTAAAAAATAAATATTAAAAATTCTCTCTCTCTCTCTCTCTCTCTCTCTCTCTCTCTCTCTCTCTCTCTCTCAAAGAAATAATTGTTTAAAAAAAAAAAGAATGTGAGCTTATGTGGAGATGGTCTTTACAGAGGTGACAGTGAGGTCTTTCAGGTGACCCTTAACCCAGTATAATGTGTCTTTATAAAAATGGGGGCCATGGCCGGCCACAGAGGGGAGGTGTCCTGGGGTGGTGGCAGGGCCAGGGGGATGCTCCCCCAGGAATCTGCAAGCCTGCAGAGCCAAGGCAGATCCCAGAGCAGATCCTCCCCACAGCCCTGAGGAGGAGTCAATGACTGACACCTTGACCTTGACCTGGCAACCTCCAGAACTGAGGACCAATTCCTGTTGTGTTGTTTGCTCCACCCAATCTGTGGTACTCCTCGCAGCAGCACACAGGCACTGAGGCGGTGGCTCTGTAACCTGGCAAAGACTGACGTGGCGAGAGCCGGTAGAGAGAGGAGCAGAGGTGTCAGACCTGCTCCCGAGACAGGACTCGCCGATGCAGGGGTGGGGGCCGCCAGGACCCCAGGATAACGCCTGTGTTCAGCTTGAGCAAAGAACAGGAGGGAGACAGGTCCTGGTGGGGAGTGGAAGATGCAACTGGGGCTGGGGCTAGGAGGAAATAGCACCCTGACCTTGGCCTCGCCATGTCTGGCAGTGGCCACAGCGGGGTCTCTGCAGCACCTCTGCTGCTGTCCCCAGGCACCTGCCAGTTAATCCCCCACCCCAACAAAAGGTGAGGGATGGCCCCTTACCACAAGGACTCATTCCTCACAACGAATGTCCTTTCAAGGGAAGTTGCTTGGTCCGGACACACTAATGCCTGTCTCCCGGATTCCAGGGAAGAAGCCAGGTCTTGTTCCTGCTTCAAAGACCAGCCACCAGCAGGCAAGATGGGAGCAGAGAAGAAGGGAACGCACATTCGCTCACACCCTGCTGTGAGAACACCTGTCCACATCCCGAGAGTGAACCAAGAGACTTAGGCAGAGCAGAGCCAGGCTTGGCTTTAATGGGACCTGCAAGATCAAGATCGGGTGTCTTGAGAGAGTTGGCTGGGGGGTGGGGGGAGCAGGCACACCCAGACTGGGGACAGCCAGCCTTCTGACCCCTAGAGCCCAGGGTCCCTCCCCCAGGTCCTCATTGGCTGAGAACCATGGGGTATAGGGTATTCCTGAAAGTGTCCTAGGTTTTACTGTCTCCTGTTGGGTTATTCAAGGAACCAGTACCTTTAGTTGTCCCCACCTCCCTTTGTTTTCTTGTGCCTTTTGGTCAGATGAGTTGGGGGGACCCAACTGTAACTTTCCATTCTGCCCTCCCCTCCGGCTGCCTTTCTTGCATCCCAAGTCACTTCACCTTTAAAGCTATGTACTGTATTTTGAAAATGGGCCACAGGACTTTTTTCTTCTCACTCCACTATACACGAAGCCCTGTGCCCAGTGGAGCCACAAGGTTTCCTTCATTAAGTCTCATAATCTCCTTTCTAGGGGAGGATCATTTGAGCATCCAGGACTGAAATGCAGAAAGGTTGAATAACTTGCTCAAGTGACTTAAGATTCGTAGGGGGAACAGCTCAACCCTGTGGTCATCTTAAATGCCTGAAGCCACTCAGCTCCTGCTCCAATGACTCTAATGGCAGGTGACATTGACCTCAACTACCTGGCAAGGTCCTTCTTGGAAATCGGTGGCTGAAGAATCACTGGTCCCCAGTAACATTTCTGGGGACCAACAGTAGCCTCCCCCTGGAACACAGTCCCACGATCTTAAGTTAATCATTGTGTTCTCTGGGACTGCTGTCTCCCTGCAAGGTTGGTTGAGCTGATCACCTTCATGATGAGGTGCCATTTCCCTACCGCGTCTCGCTGCTGCAGAGCAAGGCCATCCACGGAGCCAAAGCAACTGAGAGATCCTGGTTCCCCAGAGTTTGTGGTCAAGCCAGAGGATTGCAGGTGAGTCCCTCCAGGTAGCAGGTGTGAGTCTATTAGGAGGAACAGGAAAAGGGAAAAAGGAAACTCTTGAGGGAGAGAAGGAGATGGTGGGTCCTCTCAGGAGAGGCATGTCCCTCCTACCCTCCTGTTTTATCAGGGCTCCGGGAGTAGGTTCCGCATAGTCCTTCCCAGGTCCATCTCTTGACTTTTGACTGACAACAGGGTTGCATCAGACTTTGAAGTCCGCAGGTCTTCAAAGTGTGTGTGATCTTAACCCTTGGAGGGGAGATTTGGCTGTTGTGATGACATGTTGAAGATCCAAGGGAACTCTGAGTCACCTTGGCCCCGTGCTGACCAGATCTAATTAGAACTTGTTCTTACAGATTTTATGGTTATGAAACTTTGCTTCCAATTATCCTGTTGACCTGGATCCTGGAATCTCATCTGTGTAAAGTCACAAAATTCCTCGCTTCAGGGTAACTTGGGTTCTTATCCACAGGGACAAGCCTTTGGGACCTGCATTTCTCCTACAGATAACAGGTTGTTGCTGATGAATATAATATATCCCACTGACTTGAGCCAGGCAGGGCCAGAGCAGCCTCAGGCAAATTGCCCTTCAAAAGAAAGACAGTGGGCCTGGTCTATAGAATAATCCCTTTAACCTTCTGTTCTCACCATTTGCTTCTGTTTGTGACCTGTCAATACCATCAGGTGGCTCTGCTCTGACCACCTGCCACACCCCTGTCTTGCTTTGGCAATCTCTTGATTGCAAGCCACACAAAAAAAAGATGTAAATTGCTCAACTAGCTTGGCTATTTGTCTTTGGATTGATTAGGTTCCAGTTTTAGCAGCATGTTGGAGAATCGTCAACAAACAGTTTGTTTAAACTGGTCAACTTTCTTTAACCCAAAGGCAAATAAATAGGAAATAAATTCATTATTGCTTACAATGAAGAGAAAACCCCAGAGCGTTTGACCCAAATGAAGTCCACTCATCAATTCTCTGCCAGGTAAAATTCAGAAGCCCATATAAGTCATTCTTTAGTATGAACCAATGTAGATTTCTCTGATGAATTTGCAAAGTTTTTTTTTTCTAAAGAATCCTATGGTGAGATTTTTGAAAAATTATTGTATTTGGCAAACACATGAGCCAGATACTGTTCTAAATGATTTGCAAATCCTTAGCTCAGCAGTCCTCTTGGTAAAGCTATGGAGTACCATGACTGCTGTTCACGTTTAATAGATAAGGAAAGGGGACAGAGAACCATCCAAGGTCCACATTCGAGCTCCACGCTGCTGCTTCCTAAGTTAAAAAAGGAGCAGGAGGCAGAAGAGGAGGAGGAGGAGAAGGAGGAGGAGGAGGAGGAGGAGGAGGAGGAGGAGGAGGAGGAGGAGGAGGAGGAGAAGGAGGAGGAGGAGGAGGAGGAGGAGAAGGAGGAGGAGGAGGAGGAGAAGGAGGAGGAGGAGAAGGAGGAGGAGGAGGAGGAGGAGGAGGAGAGGAGGAGGAGGAGGAGAGGAGGAGGAGGAGGAGGAGGAGGAGGAGGAGGAGGAGGAGGAGGAGAGGAGGAGGAGGAGGAGAAGGAGGAGGAGGAGGAGAAGGAGGAGGAAGAGGAGGAGGAGGAGGAGGAGGAGAAGGAGGAGGAGGAGGAGGAGGAGGAGGAGGAGGAGGAAAGGAGGAGGAGGAGAGGAGGAGGAGGAGGAGGAGGAGGAGAGGAGGAGGAGGAGGAGAGGAGGAGGAGGAGGAGGAGGAGGAGGAGGAGGAGGAGGAGGAGGCGGCGGCCAGTGGGAAGGGGAAGAGAAAGAGGGGAAACAACAAAAGTTCTGTTTCTTAAATGAATTGCAGGAATCTTCCTCGGGTTCTCTGTTACTCTCCCACCGTTGTTCCCCTCTGTATTCTCTCTCCTCCCATCTGTCTCTGTGCCCCACACTCCTTAAGCACAAAACTCTGCCTTTAAGGCTGATAGTCGCTCAGTCCTCCTCTTTGGCTCAGAAAAATACTCTGAATCCTATTAATAAACACGCCTCTATATTTGGACTGTGTTATTACTCACGGCACTCAGAACAAATAGAACTGTTTGATCTTTGGCAAATAGCACTTCTCTTGAAGATGTTAGAGTGACGAGATCATATCCAATTGATGAAAACAATTAACCGCAAGGATGAGCTGTAATAAATTATGCGTTAGAAGACAGATTCCTTTTTAAATTCGGAGACCTCTGACCGGTATCAAGAACAGATTAAATGCATTCCTTTAGGGAGAGATATGCTATCAGAAGAGGCTATGTTTGAGTCCAATGCACTGACATGTATTCTCTGTAACAGAATGCTTCTCCTCAGTTATTAGTACCCATCTATCATGCCATCTCTCATATCTGAAACCCTGGATCATGTGTTTTTCCATCAATCAATATTGGTATTTCCTATTCCCCATACACATCTCCCCTCCCTGCTTACCCAGCCTGGTCCCACCCTTTCACAAGGCAGTATGCTTTTACTGAAGCCCCTGTTCCTGTATCCCAGGCCTTCTGCTAAACTCCCTGTGAAGTAGCAGACCCTGGCCTGGACCCACCCTAGGCCAGCTGAGTTCCTTCATCCTAACTTTTAAGAGTCCTAAATTACAGGCTCAGGCCACACTGAGTTCGTGGTCTCTCCCCTCGGCTGGACCTGGGTGCTGGTCTCCATTTTCTTATTCATTGTTGGTTAGCTACAGTGATGGCAGAGTCACAGCCCCCAAAGATGTCCTTGTCCTGGTCTCTGAATAACCACTCTCCCTGTGAATAACCACTCTCCCTGTCAAAGGGGACTTTGCAGACTAAGTTAAGGGCCTGGTGTCGCGATATGCAAAGGAATCAGGGTCACTCCAGGTGGATTGGGCTGGCAACAAAAAAAACACACAAACTCTGCACCTTTTGGGGGCTTCAGGATGCCTCTGTAGCCTCAAGAATCAAGCTCCCACACTGGAGGGCAAGGAGGGCAAGTGGCAGGAAAGAGGGCAAGCAGCCTAGAACCCCCTACTTACTGGGGAGAAGCCATTCATAGAATATCCCACACAATAAGGCAAGGGGTCAGGTTTCAGGGGGTTGGGTCTAGCTTCATGACGTCTTGTGGCCAGTAGATTGATTGACATCTTGGACACCCATCTCAGGTGCCGTGTGGGAACGCAGGAAGAGCGAGAGGAAAGGGCACACGTGTGTTGCACAGCCCAAAGAGCACACAAAGACAGGCCAGTCCTCCCATACGCCCCAATGTACATAGCTCACACACAGACCATGGATGGCCCGCAACAGCCTGGAGACCCGGAGGTTGTCCTGGACTCTTTGGTGGACCAGTGCATCACCAGGGCTGTCACAAGAAGACAAGAGCATCAGAGTCAGAGGTGCCATGACAGGGGTCAGCCAGAGCACTCTTGGAAGATGCTGCCTTGTTGGCTTTGGGGGTGGGGGGCATGGTGTGAGCAGGGAGGCGGGTGGCCTCTAGAAGGGAGAAGGCTGGAAGACGGATTCTCCCCTTTCACTTCCAGAAGAGGACAGCCCTGCCAACACCATGCAGTTAGCTCAGCAAGACCCCGGTTGGACCTCTCAACTCCAGCACTACAGAGAGCGCATCTGCATTGTGTAGGCTGGGAAATTTGTGGTAATATGTTATAGCAGCAGTAGGAAACTAATACATTTGCTCCTCCCATTACCCCAGGAAATATGGCAAAATATCCCCTCCCTCTCAACCTTATCCACCTCTCTGTGGGCCACTCTGACTACTACTTCACAATAGAAAAAGCATTATTTATATCATTTTATGAATCTTGTAAAGCAACACAATTTAGACTCGGTAAATTTTTTTTCTACAGTTTCTGGGTTAATTTAATTAACTCTTTACTAATTTTTTCCTTCTTGCTCTAAGATTAATTTCCTCACCTTTTGGTAATTTCTTATATTTATTAAAATGCAAACTTGGATTATTGATTTGAGTCTTTCTTTCTAACATAAGCATTTTAAAACTATTAATTTTCCTCTAAGCACTTCTCTAGCTGCACCCCACACATTTTGTTGTTTTCAGTTTTATTTAATTCAGAACACTGTCTCATACTCCTAATAGCTTCCTTTCTGACTCGTGGTTATTTAAATGCTTCTTGTTTGATATCAAATAGTTCGTGTTTTTCAAGGTGTTTTCTAATTTAATTCCATTATTAATTAATTTCTAGTCTAATTCCGTGGTGATTGGTTGGAGAGACTCCTCCTTTTCATGGTTTCTTTTTTCTCTCTGCCACAAAGTGTGTTCGTGCCTCGCTGTTTTTTGTTTTTATTTTTTAAGTGATTCCAACCATAGTCTTTGGGGTTTTTGTTCGGTGATTGACTGCTCCACTGGTCTTTGTCGTGACGGGATTGAACCCGTGGCCTTCTGCGTCATAGGCAAGGTCTGCACCAGGTCAGGTCCCCAGACCTCATGCCCTCTCCTCTGACCCCACCTTCTGCCGCAGTCTGGCTGGGTACAAATCACAAGCCACTCAAGAGGAACACACTTTATTTCTGAACTCCACCAGCACACTCCACACACGCTCCGGGAACTCTCCCGAACGCCACGCGGCTCCTCCAGGAACCACCAACCGGAAATCCCTCCTCCGGCACTTCCCCAACCAAGGGGAACTCTTCAGGAATCCCCGAGAGAGCTCAACCAGAACTCAACGGGAACTCTGCGAGAACTCAAAAGTCATCAATCATCTTAATGGCTCGCTGGCATCACCTCTCAACCACTACTTCTGGCAAAAATGCCATGCGTCATCCCGACTCAGCTGTGGCCCTCAACAACCTTCTCCAGCTTTGCTCTCACCCCTCCTTTCCTTGGCCAGGATTCTCAGCAGAACAGCTCGTGCTTGCTTCCCTCCCCATCCCTCCCTTCATTCTGGGTCAACCCGTTCTTCTTTGGTCTTGCTCTTTCCCCGGCCCAGACTTCTGAGTTCCACTTAGTCCCATAAGTCCCTAGAAACCTTCTAAGAATCATCTAAGAATTATTCTTTTTGTTTAAAAAAACATCCAGAGTCCATTTCATTTGCTTCTCACCAAGAACCCTGACTAATGTGACCCGTAAGCAATGACATCGAGCCTGGGGGCCACAGCATGCCATCCGTCCTCCCCTGGTTTAGCACCTCATTACCATAGCAACCACATCCTTTGATACACAGTGGCTGTTGCCGGGAGGGTGTCCCAATGCCAAGGGAGGAGAAGATCTCAAGGAGGAGAAGCTGACGAGTTGGGTCACATTCTGGGGAGCTCAGGAAGCTCAGAGCTAAAACGGACCGTTTGGTTTGGCACTGTGTAGGTCAAAGATGGGGCCATTTGAGAGAAGAAAGAACCCTGGAGCCGCAGACCAGAAGCTAACGTTGTGACAGAGGCATACAGTGTTCTCTTTTCCTGGATCAGCCCCTTGTAAGAGGGTTTTGGTGGAGATGATGCCCCATGGGTGTGGGTGAAGGAGAGAACGTGACCTAAGGACGGGCCAGTGCTCTGGGGCTGAGAGAGCCGAGAGTGGGCCGGACCTCGAGGGTGGGGGAGTGTAGGCTATGAAGGGGTTGGGGTTGTTTTTCTCTCTCTCTTTTTCAAGATGAGAGATATTGTAGCTTGATTTCATTTTGATGAGCAAGCTCCGGTAGGAGGTACAAATGGCAAATAGGAGGAGATGTGTGGAGGGCTGAAGACGGAGGTGCAGCAGACCGGAGGGGGGAGCGTCCCCGGCCCGAGCCAGGGAGGTGTCTGTGGGCTGAATTGCGTGCCGCAGCCCTGGAACCTGAGAATGTGCGCCTACTGGACACAGGGGGTCGTGCTCAGGAGGGGTCCTCACAGAGCCTGCTGGTCTTCTTAGATCCCCCTTCCCTGTAGGCACTTGCATCTGCAATTCCATTAAAGCCCCGCCCCAGGGATCCTGCGCAGCTGACCAGCTGACCACACCTGGACACAGCCAGCACTTGGTGAGCAAAGTTCCAGAATCCCTGCTTTGCTCACAGCAGACTCTCTGCTCTCTTTCACGTTGGCTCACATTCTACCCCCCATTGTCCCCACCTGCCCTAGTCCTCCTGGCTCCTGTCCTTTGGTGCCACTTCCTGCTGAGGCTCCGGCTCACCCCTGAACCCCAAGCTCAGTGTCACACCCAGAGTCTGAAAGGGCCATGCTTCATCTGTCCCCAACTGCCCTGGACAGAACCCCAAAACGATGTACTCTGAACCCTCAACCCCTTCCCCAGGGGCAGTGTGGGACTGCCATCTGTCCAGCCCAGGGCTCCCGGGCAGGGATGACCTGTCTCCACTTGCTACTTCTCATTCTCACATGGAACAGACTTTTAAAACTCTCAGTACACAATGGCGTACTCCCACGGTGGCCTCAGAGCCAGCGGGAGTCAGACAGGAGGGTCCCTTTGCTCCCAAGCCCCGGTGTTGTCTTTAAAGTCCCTGAGAGGAGCTGTGAGGCCTGACACCTTCTCTCCCACTCACAGGCACTTTGTCTAACTCAATTACTTCATTCAGTCACCCTCCCCGACCACGAGTCAGCCCTTCAGCTGGTCCTTGTGGCTTATAAAGCACCTGATTAGCTGCCGGCCTAGGTGGAGGGAAGGGCCACTGTGTGTGAGCCACTTGGGAGCCCGGGGCCCTGCCAGGCCACCCTGTCCTGCCAGCTTCACCCACACAGGGGTGCGGGAAGGCAGGTCAGGTGACAGGCTTCACCATGGCTCTACCCAGTCACTGCCACTTTGGTGCCTTGGTCAAAGCTCTGGGAGTGGCCAGTTGACTGGATTCTGTCACTGCTCAGTGCTGGCAGGGAGCGTCCACCTTGCCTCCTGTATGCAAAGCCTTTCCGGGGGGCGGGGGGTGAGTTTGAAGAGCGAAGGCCAAACCCAGCTTCATCTTCTACGTTCTCCAGAGTGCACAGTCCTGAGGGGTAGCTGAGAGGTCCTGGGTGCACCCCTCCTCATCCCCAGATGACAGTGAGCCGCTGTCCTCCCTCTCACTTTCCCCCGGTCCAGAGCCAGGACCAGGGAGCACGGTGGTGGGTGGACAGTGTTGCCAGGAGCCAAGGAGAGAGGTGGGAGGGTGAGTGGGTGGGAAGCAGGAGGAAGGCAGAGGAGGAAGGAGGGGACAGGCCCAGCACATCCTCTTGCATATTGAAACATCCGGTCCTTGGAGGAACGACCCATGGGTCAATTCTCTTCATCACTCTCCGCTGGTCCCAGGCCTCGGCAGTTATTCCCCGATCTAGCTGTGCCTGAGCTTCGGTAAACCCAGGGTCAGCTCAGTATGGGACCCAGGCCTGGTCATAATGTGCTGAGGCCCAGCGACTGAAGAAGATTGACAGAAGCAGCAGAGCTGGGCTCAGTGAGGCGGAGGAGGGGGTTCCACCAGAGGCTTCATCTGCTGGCCACTCACACCAGGGACAGCAGAGGGAACCTCCGCCCGCCCGCTCCCCTGGAAGGTCCTCTTTGGACTCCATTGTGCAGAGGAGTCCCACACAAGGGACAGAAGGTCACACGTAAAGGGGATCCCAAGCCTTACTCTGCAGGTCCACCTTGGCTGTCCTTGGGCACAGGGCTTCTCTTGGCCTGGTGACCTGGATTCCCAAGACCCTGGTGGAGAAATTAAAACAACCCACAGCAGCACCATGATGCCAAAGGCCTCCTGCTCGAGGCTGCCCCCCACCCAGGCTCCTCCAAATGTCTCCCACTACTTCTGGGGGCCAGGGGTCTCTCGTGTGCTCAGGATGATGAGCCCCCCCAGGACTCCTGCACGTGGTGGGTCCCTCTCTCTGCCGCTGCTGCCAGGGCTGTGTGAAATGTCCCCAGGACCTGTCTGGGCCTGTCCCCAAGATTCAGATGCAGTCCGTCCCTGTGCCACGTGTTCCATCTCCCTTGCAGGGTGGGCAAGGTCCTCCCGGGAGGGTAGGGGTCAAGGTCCTGGTGACCCTTGGGCACATTCAGCAACCATGCCCCTGCCCCCATGTCCCTGGGCCTCCAGGAAGTAGCACCTCCCCAGGAGGACCGTCAAGAGCCAGCCTGTGAGGGAATTCCTACCTGCTTTTGCAGACCAGGGATGATTCTAGAATTCTGCTTCCCTGAGCAGACTCCCCGCCAGTCCTTCCTCCCGTCCTCTTGTCATGATTTCCTTCTGGGACCATAGCTGAGTCCCTTTCCTGGCACCACAATCTCATACAGGTGACAGCCCTTCCTGCTGGCTCTCATCTGCCTGGACCTCACGGTGCTCACGGTGAAGTGCAGCCTGTTGACCTCGTGCCTTCTCAGAGCTCTGGATGCCCCAGTCCCTGGAAGTCCCTTGCCCCCAGTAACATAGAAGCCCAGCCTGTCCCCAGGAGTATTCAGCAGAAGGTGAGCTGCAGCCCCTCTGAGGCTCAGGAGGACCCTTCTACTCTCCCCTGCCCTGGTGACACCAGGTGGACGAAGGCCTGAGTTGGACTGTCACTGTGTGAGTGTCATTGAGGACTCCGTCTGCCACTGAGGAGAATCTCCAGCCCTTATGGTCTTCATTTTGAGACAGGGTCTCTCTAAGTTGCTGAGGCTGGCCTTGTCTTTCTGTCCTCCTGCTCAGCCTCCCAAGTCTGGGATTACCAGTGTGCACCGCCACACCTGACATGTGAGTTTCAATGTGACAGAACCTCCCCACTGGGAGCCGAGCTCCTGGCCACACAGATTCCCTCCCTCCTCCCTTGTGTCTTTACCTGCATCCCTGCTCTTCCCCACAGCAACAGCAGCCTGAGGTTTTGCTTTAAGAGTAAAATTAACACTTAGAAATTGGGTCATGCTGCTAGCCAGACAAGGATTTTAAAAATCCACACGTGCCCAGCTGAGGATTTGATGGGCGTTGACTCCATCTGTGAGCCCCACGCCTTGGTGCTTGCTGTTTACACCTGGCCTCCCTGTTTGCACAGCTCTGTGCCATGCAGCCGTGGAGTCCAACCTGTGCCTTCCGGCCTACGACCCTGAGATAGCTTCAACCCACTTACGCCTCCCAAGGATCCTCCCTTATTAAACGCAAAACAAAAATCTGTGCGTCGCAATGATATGGGAAGGCTGCCTCATTCAGCAGGCGGATTTATTTCTTACTATCCATATTGATGAAATGTTGATGCTGAATGTTCTCAAAGGGGAGATCATCACCATGGCAAAAGCTGTGTTTATAGCAAGCCAGCCCCTCCCGGAGACAGCGGGCGGGATTTGCTGACCCAGAGCACTGGCCACGGCCTGGCCAGCTTGCATCTTCACTTGACCAAGACCCCTGGCCCCTCCCGCTCACAGGCGGTGTGTGTGATCCGTAGCCTACAGCCTGCACCGTCTCCTGCATGATCCCAGACTGCAAGAGCTTTCCCGACCCCAGAGCTGGCTGTGATTTACAGCCCTATTATGCATCTGCAACTGCCAGCACTGCTATCAATTCTGCTGCCAAGCTCGGGCTCCACAAAATCTTTCTGCCGCCCGCCAATGCTGCACGGAGGAACAAACATCAGTTCAGCCTGCTTTTAACAAACGGTGACTGGCAGGGGGTGGAGATGAGAAATGGCAAACAGCCCAATCCATCCTGGGTCTCTCTCCTCCTTGTCTGAGTGCCCCCTGCATCCCTCTCCACCACACCAACCAGGATTTTTATTTTGCCTTGACTCACTCTATCCATAAAGAAAATATTAAATCCATTCATGCAAGAATATGAGACATAATGAGGGGCCCTGTCTAGAGGTACCTGCGTTTTTAAAGCTGGAATTTGGGAACTAATTAAAAATTGTGGTTTTCAATGTATGTTGGCTCTCTTAATAGAGAGAAATAAAGAGAGAAGAGAGGTGTGGGGTGGGGAGAGAGAGAGAGAGAGGAAGAGAGAGAGAGAAATATTTCTGTGAACAAGAGTTGAGAAAATCAACAGGCTTGAAAATTTTTCTGTGTCCAGACTTCTCAGGATCAGAAACGTGCTCACATGAATTGTCTGTCTCCTGGAGGGCCCGGGGTGCTCAGCGATTCATGAATCTCGTTAACTACAAATCCCTTCTTTGAAGAGATGGCTTGACTGTGTTCCACTGGGCAGGATTTGTATTTCCGGGCTCAAATTTGATGGTAAATGTTCAATTACAGCAGCAGCCCTGGTCTAAGAAGGGCCTGGTGACAGGATACAAGCCTCAGGGACAAATAGAGATGCTCCCCTGTGGGGCCCTCCCAGTGTAGAGGTTCCGGGGTGAGCTGCAGGGGAGATGTACGGTATCTGAACCATGCCCCTTGCTCTTCCAAGACTCCCCTAGAAATCCCACCAACCCAAGTCACAGAGGAGCTGCTCCCAGACTGGGCCAGTGACTATGGGCAGCGTGGCTGCTGCACACAGGTGGCCTGACACACAGATCCCTCCCAGCTGCAGGTAAAGATTCACCAGCAACTTCCTTTGTGGTGATCGCCCTCAGCCACATTCAAGGTCACCATGTTTTCTGGGGACAGTCAGCATCCAGAGACTAGGTGACACAAAAGTGCAAGGCTCAGCCCTTTGCCTCGTTCAGAGCATCTCCCGTCACCTGTTCCAGCCCTCGAGCGTCCTGCAGGGCTATCGGAGTCTCCTGGTGGCTGCAGTCCACTTCTCCTGGTGCCCAGTCCTGCTCCCAGCATGCCCCAAAGGGACTTCCCAGCATGCCTGTCGCACAGAGTCTCTGTCTCAGGTTCCTGGGGACCTTGCCCTGGACGTCTGGGCTAGGAGCAAGTGTTCTCTGATACTTCATCTCATCAGTAAGAGCCTCTCTAGGTGATCAGTTTTCTATGAAAGCCATCTATCACACACCTACTGTATACTGTAGCTGGCAGGCCTGGGGGATGCACAGATGCTTCCTTCAGTTCCACAGCGCCTGGGCCACCTCCGCTCCTCTGTCCCAGGCCCTGGGCCAGATCTTGAGATAAAGCAAGAGTGGCGAACATCCAGCCTTCATGGAGATAAACTCTGGTTGGGAAGGATCGCGCGGCTTCATGCTGGAAAGGGGGAAGAAAAGAGCACCACTTTCAGTCCGTCTGCTCAGTCAGTGAAGGCTCTGCCCGCTCCGGCCCATACCGCACGCCCGTTACGGAGGGCGGGTGTTCCCAGTGCCCAGCACAGTCTTCTCATCCAAACCCTGTGGACTTCAGAAAACACACTGGAGACAAGACAGGGCCCAGAGAGCCTCCAGCACACGCAGCCCCCTAAGAGAGCAGCAGGCTCAACGGAGCAGGAGGGGAGCCCCCGGCTACCACCAGCCTTCGGTGAGACAGGAGGGACCGGCACGCAGGACACCGAGGCCCACCCAGATCCAGGATGCCCTTCTCCTGCGACGTCAGGACAGATGAAGTCCTGGGTGGCTGGGGGCAAACTTCCATGAGAGCAGGGTGCCACTGAGGTCCCTAGTCCCAAAGTGCTCCCTTGGCACCCGGCATAGCTGCCTCAGAAAAGAGGGCACTTCCTCACCCTGCGCAAAGGAGGAGTCAGAAAACCCAGGTCAGCACCTGAACTGAGCACGTGACCAGGAACCAAGCCACCTCCACAGACTTCTGTCCCTTCTGTACCATGGCCTCCCCTGTTCTCTGGGAGGGGCCGAGCCAGGAAGTCCAGACAAGGACCTACAGCTAGGGATGTCACATTGGCTTCCTGGCCTTCAGTGCCGAGAGCTTCTCATCCACCAGGGAGCAGCCTCCTGGGCAGCCAGAAGTGGACAAGTGGAGGCCAGCCTGCAGGGGTGGACACACCTTGAAGCAAGGTGCCTGTTTCCTAGAGCTGCTGTCACAGGTGGCACAGACCCAGTGGTTTACGGCGGAGACGCGTTCTCCCGCGGTGCCAGAGCCTGGAAGTGCAGGTCTAGGTGCCAGGCTCAGGGCCTGTGCCCGCCTCCCCAGCTCCTGGTGGCTCCAGGGTCCTCCGCATGTGGCTGTGTCCCTCCAGGTGTGCCTCCGTCTTCACCCAGCTTCTCTCCTTCTGGGTATTCTGTCATGAAGACACTTGTCACTGGATTCTGGGCCCATTCAGATTGTCTGGGATGGTGTCATCTTAAGAGCCTCAGCTTAACCTGCGGAAATCTCTTCTCACAGATTCCCGCCTAAGGACACGCTGTGGCTTCCTGAGGGCCACTGCCAATCCCGCGGTGTCGGTAGCTTGCTGTGCAGCCAGCCTTCCTGCGAAGGCCCACGGAGGTGTCAGCCTCTCTTCAACTACTGAGCATCAGCCTCCCTTGCAGCCCCTCTGCCCCTCCCTGCCCCTTTCTACTCTTTTTTTGGAGGGGAGGTATTGGGGATTGAACCCAGGGGTGCTTAACCACTGAGCCACATCCCCAGCCTTTTTTAATATATTTTATTTAAAGAGAGGGTCTCACTGAGTTGCTTAGGCCCTCGCTAAGGTGCTGAGGCTGGCTTTGAACTTGCGATCCTCCTGCCTCAGCCTCCTGAGCTGCTGGGATTACAGGCATGCAGCACCATACCCGGCTTCACTCCCACAGCACAGTGCAGTGTCCCGTCCCCCAGGAAGACCAGCACCCTCCTATGAGTCCCCCCTGCCCACAGTTGGGGCTCCATACTGGGACTGGCCCGTGCCCCTGAACCCCAGTGTAAGTTCCTAAGAGGGAGAGAGGCCACTGTCCCAGCCAGGCCACCTGATACACAAGTCATGACCCAGGGCCAGGGCTGAGGACACCAACGTCAGCCAGCCACCTGCCCCTCATGTCATTTTGCAAAAACACGATCTTTCCAAGGCCCCTGGAGGCTGGATGTGGCCTCCAGACTGAGCTCTGGCGAGGAGGCGGGACACCAGGCTGAAGGCACCTCCAGGAATCGCTCTTCACGGTGCCTGGGGGTGCCCTCTGCTCTCTCCCGCCCCTGCTCATCAGCCGCAGAGATGAGCTACCTGCCGGGAGGGCAGGTTGACCGCCTGTCAGGGTCTGAGTGGCATGGCCTCCTCACGGGCTGCACAGTCTACCTCCGTGTTGGCGTCCACAAGGGAACAATGGGCCTCCCTGCCTCTCCAACTGGCATCCCTGCGTCATGTGTAGGCCAGTCTAAAGCCAGCTACATAAAGGCCAAACTGTGATTACAGGAATATTCTCCAAAACAGGGAGGAGAGGAGAGCCGTGGTGATCCATGTCCCCTTTCCAAAACGTTCTCCCATCAGGCATGAGAGCAGATCTCTGTGTCACCATAAATTTGGGACACCTACAATGTCCTTCACTCTCTTCTCCATGATCATCAGGGTGAGGAGTCTACTGGCCCAGGACCACAGACATGGTTTAGGTAACAGATGTCCCCCAAAAGCTCGTGTGTGGGACAATGCAAGTTTAGAGACGACACGATTGGGTTATAAAAGGTTCAACCTAATCAGTGTGTTAATCCTCTGGTTGGGATTAACTGGATGGGGGCTGAGGGCAGGTAGGGTGTGGCTGGAGGAGGAGGGTCCTTGGGGGCCTGCCTTTGGGGTGTGTATTTTTCCTGTTAAGCAGAGCGCGCGCTCTCTCTCTCTCTCTCTCTCTCTCTCTCTCTCTCTCTCCTTCTCGGTGGAAGGCCCTGAGCTGCTGTCCTCCACCACACCCTCCCACCACCATGTTCTGCTCACCTCGGGCCCTGAGGAGTGGAGTTGGCCACCCATAAACCTAGACCTCTGAAACCCTGGGCCCCGATAAACTTTTCCTCCTTACAAGTGTTCTTGTCAGGTAGGTCTTTTGGTTGCAGCACTTAAGAGCTGACTGGAACTGCCAACCCCAGGGCCGCCCCATCTCTCTACCAGAGCCAGGATCACAAAATGGGCTAGGGGGGGGTCAGAAAACCTTTCATTTTTCCCACTTAGTGATGCACAGGATTGTATTAATGGGTCCCTGAAGGTCTATCCTTGAAAGCACTTGGACTTTCAACATCTCCTCCGGTCTTTCCATAGTAGCTGCACTGGGCACCAGCCATCAAAGATGACCTCTGCCCTGGATGTGGACAGCCTCCTGCCAGGCCTCCCAGTCATCAAGGACCAGGCCCTCCCCAGGGGCCAGCCTAGGGCACCATGATGTGCACAGACGTCCCCAGCCCCATCAGCACCCTGGGTGCTGCCTGCTTTGGAGATTGGCCCAGCTCTTCCCCAGGACCTGGCAGGACTGTCCCAATGTGCTGATTGTTTTACGTGTTGTTCATCTGCCCACCCCGCGCCAGCAGGAAAGTGCTGTGTCTCTCGTATTCTCTGCTGTATCCTCGAGGCCTTGAGAGATGCCCTAGAAATATTTGTGAAATGAGTGAGTGAATGTTCCAGACCCACTGGTCAGTAAATGCACCCATGGGGCCTGGTCCAGTTAGGGAAGTGGCTTGAGGCTGTGGGTGTGAACGCTACCCAGGCACACTGTCAGGGTTTGGTGTCCATCGTCCCATAGACAAAGCCAAGGACTAATCCTTGGTTGGAAATGGGGCCCTTGCTGACCCCCCATGAGAAGGTTGAAGCATTTCTCTCTGCAGGAGAGAGCCAAGAGCAGAGGATGGCCAGGCAGAGGGGTGGCATTGAGTAGGCAATACTAGACTATCGCCCGATCCTCAGCAAACACCTGCGGGCCCCCTCTGTGTGCCTGTGCTGTGCTGGGTGCAGGGCCCTTCCAGGCCTGGCTGCAGTGCCTGGGCAGGGTTTGCTGGCATTGCATGGGTGGCATGGATGGGCAGGGCCCATGTCCAAGGAGGGCCTGTCTTCCGCTGGGGACCACCAGTCAAGGAACGCATCCTTTTCCTGAAGGGAAGGAATGACCCGACAAACGCCTCCATCACGGGGTCCAGGCACATGCCCTGGCTGTGCAGGACACAGGCTCCCGACAACCCTCCTGCAGCTACGGAGAGAAGCTGCTCTTGTGAAAGCAGGTCCAGCGGCAGCCAGCACGGCCCTCCAGGGGAGGCTGGGGCAGGCCACGCCCCTGGGAAAGCCTGACCCCAGTGGGCGTAATGTGCAGTCCCTCCAGAGTGGAGGTGAAGAACTGTCCCTCATAGGTACACGGAGACTTCCCCACGGGCTGTGTTCTGAGCACAGTCTCTGAGGCAAGAACATGGGAGGCCCAGAGAGAAGATCAACTCAGAGATGGGAGACGTGAAGACCAGCTGCTCGGAGCTCAGATGATCCAGTGGCTGCGTGGGTCGGGAGTTGTCTTGGTCTCCCGAGGTGGAGGAAGTGGGGCCTGGTGAGTCGTCTTCCTGGTGGCTACACGTGAGTGGACACACAGGGCCAGTGGGAGGGCCCCTGATCAACAAGGGCCCTGTCATTCTCACACAGCCTGGACTAAGGACACCCAGCACACAGGAGCCCATTTGGCTCTCAGGACACGAGGATCTTCAGCGACAGTCAGCCAAGGCTCTGGCATCCAGAGACAGGCAAATTCCTGCGAGAATCCACCCAGGTGAGTGTGTGTGTCACACGCCCTCATACAACAGCGTTCCTTCCCTTCAGAGCCTTTACCCAAACTGCTATGTATGTGGTTACGAGATGAGTATCAGTTACCTACAGCTGTGTAACAAGTGACCCGACACTTAGCAGCTTAAAACCACAGCAAGCATCCCAGCTATCACGTGGTTTCTGTGGGTCAGGAGTCTGTAAGCGGCTTGGCCAGGTGGTTCTGGCTCAGGGTCACCCCCAAGGTTATGGATAAGCTGTTGGCCAAGAATGCCAGCATTAGGAAGTGTGTCTGGGATGGAGGAGCCGTTTCTGAGATGGTCATTCCAGGGCCACCAGTTGATGCTGGCTGTTGGCAGGAGGCCTCAGCTTCTCAGCTTCTCCACAGCATCTGCCTGTTCTCTCCTGAAAGAGAGCAAACGAAGGGACAGCCGTGTGGAGACCGCACGTCTTTATAAGCCAGCTTCCAAGTCACATGTCACCATGTCCCCATACGCTTGTGTGGAAGGGGACTGCACCAGGACAGGAAGACCACAGTGGGGTCTCTGGGGCCAGTCGGAGTCTGGCTCCGGGAGGACAGGGGGTCAGTCTCCTTTCTCTCCTAATAGACTGCGAGCTCCCGGGACGGCCAGGGGCGTGGCTATTTTAGCTCAATATTCGTGCAGCAATGTCGATCGCTCTGCCTCACATGTAGAGGGTGTTCGATAGATACTCCTAGAACAAACAATAAGAAAGACTCCTTCAGAATCCATCTCATGCCACTCGTGATCCTGTGGCACCCCGTGAAGAATGGAAGAAATGCAGTGTTCCAAAGACTGAGATATGAATCTTAACAAAATTGGATAAGAAGCTGTTTTGTAAACTGTGGGGTCCGCTCTGCACCAGGCTGATCAGAGAATCAGCCAGAACCCGGAGAGCAGGACCTGGGAGGGACGTGGGCGCCGTGGGACGCGCCATTGGCCGAGCACAGGGTGCACAGCAGAGCGGAGACTGCACAACAACACTGTTTAGTGGGTGAATCTCCTTCATTTGACGCGTGCCCTGGGTCTGTGTCCCTCCTGGCACGGTTCCTGCATTGGAAACACAGTGGGGACAAGATGAGCAGAGCCCCTGTCCTCACATCAGTGGCCATGGCCCATCCCACCCATCCCAAGTCACCCCAAGCAAAGCGTTCAAAAGAAATACCCCCTTCATGAAGCCCTTTGCATGCACGGTCTGTGGCTAAGCGATCTTCAGATGGGTGAAGATCACCCCCATCCGTGAGCTAGGACGATCCAGGAGACCGGCAGGCGGGGGGTGTCAGCGTCACCCTCTGATTTGAGTCCTCTGCGTCCCATCGAGTGCTCCTCTGCCTGTCCTTCCTGGCTGGGTCTCTGGCCCTGCAATGTCTCGGGGTGACATCTCCGAGGGGTTCCCAGAAGGAGCCTCAGAGAGAAGCGTCCAAATCCAACCAGGTGTTTGGGAAGTGACCCAGGCGACGGCACAGGAGGAGGGGGTCACACAGAGGGCCCGGAAGTCAGCTGCGGGTCATGATGATTGGCACCGGGGACTCGCTGCTCTGGGGGACTCGGAGTCCACTGGGACCGTGTCTGGGGTTACCCCGTGAAGTGCAGAGGCCCTGGGGCTGGACCTCCAGTGCCGTCACCAGGGAGGCCCCTCCGGCCGTGCAGCACATGGAGGGGGAGGGTGAAGGTGTGAGCACAGGGAGGGGGGCAGCCTCAGCCTCAGCACCGTATGCATCCCCCGCTGCAGCCCTCCTGGGCTGGCCCCCACCCCCACACTTACCTGCCAGGTGCCAGGTCTGTCCGCAGCTAGCAAGCAGCACTGGGTGTCCTATGTCCACTCTCCCTTCCTTCAGAGGCCTGCGCTGCACTGACAGCAGCTTGGGAACCTGAGCCAAAGGAGGCTCCTGCCGCTGCACTCCCGGGCTGTGGGGTCTGTAGTATCTCCTCCCCCAGCCTCTGGGAGGCTGCAGGCCAGCCTCTCTGTCACCCACAGCCTCCTCTCTTCCTGAGGCCAAGTGGCCCAAGGCTTCTCTTTTTGAAGGAACACAGGAGTTGGGAGAAAAAGCTAGAAGTTGGGCTTCATTTTGTGGCTTTTGCTGGTGGTCACAAGAGTATGCACCATCTTCCTGATGCCCATCCTGCCTGCATTCAGAATCCCTCCTTGGTTGATTCTGTTCAGAGCTCTCTGCCTCTCACCCTCCTCCCTCCTACTGGATGGGCTGCCCTGTGTCACTCCTGCTCCTGCTAACAGTCATTTTAGCTGACATGAAGATGGAGGAATAAACAGGCCTCCAGAAGCTGACACAACAGTGAAATTGGCATGAAAGACTTTGTTGCAAGGCCTATTGAAGAGGGCTGTCTACACAGTGAGGGCTGTGGGAGGCAAAGGGCCAGCTAGGAGGGATGTTAGTTTTCTGTCACTACCACAAATTGCCTGAGATAATCAACTGATAGAGAGAAAAGGTTTGTGTTGTTCACAGTTTTAACGGCTCCAATCCATGATTAGTTGACCCCATTCTGGTGAGTCAGCAAGTGGTGGCAAGAGTGCATGGTGACAGAGAACTGTTCCGTCATGAGCTAGGGAACCAAGGGAAGGAGGAAGGGAGGATCCCAGTGACCTGCACACTTCCCTCTAGACGCGAGGCCCTAAGTCCTACCACCTCCCAGCAGTGGCAAAACTGGGTGTGTTTTCATGAGCTCACTGTCCATTTGGATCTCTTTTGTGAATTCTTTGGCCCTTTCCAGTTTTTACTTGGGTCCTTATTTTATTGACCAGTTTGCTTGTCAGATGGGTTCCAACTCTCTTCTCGTCTTACCACTGCCCAGTTCCAGGTGCCTCTTGTCCTGGGTGTGCATGGCTCTTGTTGTCCTCTGGCCTGTCCCTTTGCCGGGAGCCGTACGTGGTGTCAGACTAGGATGGCCCCTGTCAACCCAGAGCCATGAATGTCCCCCTGGCTCCCTCCAGTGTTAGTGGGTCTGTTGTCTGGGTTGGAGGAGGAGGCTGTGTCTGTTAATTTACCCTTTAATCCGAAAACATGAATCACTTCTCTTAGAGCAAGAAAGAAACTCGGACAATCACCTCCGTCAGCCTTCAGATGGGTGAAGATCGTCGCTGCCCCTTCGAGAAGTGCCTGGGAGGAGGTCAGCCCCTGCGCTGGCCTGCGTTGAGCCATGGCTGGAGGGACTCTGGACCGGCCGCTCTGCCTCCCCCTGGGCCGCTCCTCCACACACCTGTGAAGCTCCCTCTGCCCTGGGGCCCCTCCTGGCAGGAGTCAACATCTCACCCCAAGTCCAACAGCATTCATGCGGGCAGTGCCGCGTGGAGAAGCCCCCCGAATCCTCCCGTCCTGGGGAGACCCTCCTGTCTGAATTCCTCAAAGTGGGTCCACTTTATCCTGAACTCCTGCTGCTGCTGCTGCGAACCAGGTCAGTACCTGGGCTGTGTCCAGCCTCGGCACTGAGTCCTCCTGCAGCCAGGTGTCGACTCGCGCTCTTGTGCTGAGGACCCCAGAGCACCCCCCCACAGCTGTCACTTGTGTGTGGCGCGTCAGGTCCTCAGGAAGCACAGTTCCACTGGTGCTCAGGGTGGTGAGGCCCATGGGTCAGGAGGTGACTGCCACCGGAAAGAGAGTTTGCCCCACACTTCAGGAGAAGGGGCGCACTTTGGCACCGTCACGGGAGCACTGGGGGTCCAGGAGGCAGGGCCTGGGAGGCAGCCTGGACTGTGGCTTTGTGGGTGAGGCAGGTGGAGGTGGAGATCGGCTCCTTGGGATATTTCTGCAGGCGGTGAAGTGCGAGGGCTGTGGCCAGCAGCTGGGCCTGGCCCTGGGCCGGTCAGGAGAATGCTTGTCTGGAGGGGAGGGACGGTGGGGAGCTGGCAGGGTGGCCCGAGGCTGGCTGCCCTGCAGGTGGAGGTCTTGCTCACCTCACCTGGGTGATTGATGGCCTCACGGGACAGTTGGCTGCCTGCTGGAGCCGCCAGCCTGGGAGGGGCTGTCCCCCGAGACCAGCAAGGCCCGAAGATGCCAGCCCCGTAACACCTGAGTAGCACGGGGCTCCCCATCCTGGCCATAACTGGAGTGCCCTCTGTCCCCACCAGGCCCTGGCTGCCGAGGGTCCATCTCTGATGGCCGCGTAGCCTCATGGGCCTGCACTTGAGTCGTCCCCACCCCACCTAGGGGAGGGGGAGGGGGGGTGGGACAGGCCTGAAGCCAGCCATGAAGAGCAGCGGTCACCCTTACCGAGACCTCTCTAGACATTTCTTTTACTCCATTTTCTACTTTGGAGCTTCGGAATCATGAAACTGTTTTCTTTGGTAAATTCTGCCTGTGAGGCTTTGGCCTCACGCTGGTTTGACAGATGACATCTCACATGGGAACCCCTGTCGGATTCCATTTCACCACCTGTTCCCCTGAGTCACCATCGATGGGGAGGGGCAGGTAGGGGACCTGGGAGTGGGTGTGAGGCAGGCCCCGCGCACATTCTTCCTGACGGTCCCTGTGGGTTCAGCATGCTCCCTCCCAACTGCTGTGAGCTCAGGGAGGAGCTGAATCTCCAAACAGAAAGGCAAAACTGCACCCCACAGCGCCATCACCCACCGTCGCTGGGCTAGGCCTCAGCTCCAGATGCAGGGCCGGTGGGTGAGACAGTGAGAGAATTCTACCCAGGACTCTGGGGACGCCTTTCCTGCTCTTCAGCAGAACAACCAGGATGAACAAAGGTGGTATGTCTACCAGCAGAATATTATGCAGCCATGAAAAGGAAGGTCGCGTGGCATGAGAGACGCCCTCGAAAACATGCTGAGGAAAAGCAGCAGACACAAGAGCCGGACACTGAGAGATTCCGTTTATAAGAAACGTCCAGAAATGGAGAATCTGTAAGTCAACGCAGAGTGGTGGTCGCTGGGGCTGGGAGGCAGGGGGACAGGGCAGGCTGCCCTTCGGGGTGATGACCATGTTCTGGAACCAGTGGTGGTGACGGCCGCTGGAAGGAACTGCATGTCACAGAATTTGATGACTTGAGAGAGAGGGAGAGAGAGGGAGGGAGGGACCAGGAAGGAGTGGGCACTTTGCTCTGCTCAGCCGGGTGGAGAGGGCCATTGGGAGGGCTCCCAGGCTGTCCTGAGACCTGGGGGACGGCCAAGCTCCTGCCGCGCGGCAGAGAAAGGAGCAGAGAAGCTGGAGGGCTGGCCCCGGGGTCTGTCCAGGCTGCAGCTCGGCACCCCCGCTGCCGGGTCCTGCTGTGCACATGTGGAAGGCACCTGCGGAAGCGGGGTCCTGGGCCAAGCTGCCATCCCCTCTCACCCCTGCACGGCCTCCCTCAACCCTGCTGGCCTTCAGGATCCAGCGTGCCAAGGACAGTCCCTGGGCCTCCCCTTCGGGAGCCACTTCTCTCCTGTGCCCTTGGGAAAGCCTCAAGAGGCCTGGATTTCACTCCATACAGACACCGTCACTAACGGCCATGGTGAGGGGGACGCAGGGCAGACAGCCCTGGGGCTTCCTGAGGGGCTTCCAGGGTGCAC